>NC_090440.1:356068900-356378074 GCF_031143425.1 Pleurodeles waltl
GTAGTGGTCCTGTAGGGTTATAAAAGCATGATTATAGCATGTGTGTGTGTCATTGTGTGCAATGGGTGGGTGAGCGTGTACCCCAGTGCTAGCATTCCAGTGTGGGGGCTTGTGTGATGATGGTTGGGGGGGTGTTAAGGGTATGTGCTGTGGGCATGCTTTAGTGAGGGGTGACCATGCTTTGGTGTTGCATGCAGGGCTTGGTGTTGGGATGTGTGGTTTGTGAATTGAGTACATTAGTGAGGATTTGGCGTGATAGGGGAGGGGGTGAGGGTGGGGGTGTGAGATAGCATGCAGGTAGGGTGGGGGATCTGATAGTTAAGATTTGACTTACCAGTGTCCCATCCTCCACCGACTCCTCCGAGGCCCTCAGGATGCATGATGGTCAAGACCTGCTCCTCCCATGTTGTTAGTTGTGGGGGAGGAGGTGGGGGTCCGCCGCCAGTCCGCTGAATCGCGATGTTGTGCCTGGATATCACGGAACGCACCTTTCCCCGTAGGTCGTTCCACCTCTTCCGGATGTCCTCCCGATTTCTTGGATGCTGTCCCACAGCGTTGACCCTGTTGATGATTCTTCACCATAGCTCCATCTTCCTGGCTATGGAGGTGTACTGCACCTGTGCTCCAAATAGCTGTGGCTCTAACCGTAGGATTTCCTCCACCATAACCCTGAGCTCCTCCTCGGAAAACCTGGGGTGTCTTTGGCGTGACATGGGGTGGTGTAGGGGATGTGTGGGGTGGTGTATGTGTTGATGAGTGTGGTGATGTGTGGTGGTGTGGGGTGTTTTGAGTGTGGATGTTGTATGGGTGATGGTGTTGTGTGCCTCTGTGTGGTGGGGTTGTCTATTGCTGTTGTCTCTTTCTGGCCTTCTCTCTGTAATATTGGTCGTAGGGGTTTGTGGGTGATGTGGGTGTGTGTTTTATATTGTATTGGGTGTGTGGGAGTGGTGTGTGTATGTGTATCAGGTGAGTGTATTTTGAATTGTCCAATGTGGCGGTGTTTTGGAGATGTGTGTGTATTTTGAGCGCGGCGGTGTGTACCGCCAATGGAATACCACGGTTCAAAGACCGCCGCGTGGATTCGTGGGTCGTGATAGCATGGGCGTGTTTCTGTTGGCGTGACGGTGGAGGAATTGTTTTCGCCAGTTTATCACTGACCTTTGGTGTGGCGGAGTTGTGTGGGTGTCTGAATTTCGGCGGATTCCGATATGTGGGTCATAATAGCTGTGGCGGGATTCCGCGGCCGCGGCGGTGTGTTGGCGGTTTTCTGCACGGCGGTAAGCGGCTTTAACCGCCAATGTTGGAATGACCCCCTATGTGTTTTGAGCACCTCTTTGACCTCTGCACCTGACTGGCCCTGAGCTGCTGGTGTGGTAACTTTGGGATTGCCTTGAACCCCCAACGGTGGGCTACCTTGGACCCAACTTTGAACCCTGTCAGTGTGTTACTCATCTGTGAACTTAACAATTACTACCTCCCCCAGGAACTGTTGATTTTTGCAGTGTCCACTTTTAAAATAGCTTATTGTCATTGTTGTCAAAACTATACATGCTATTGTGATTATTCAAAGTTCCTAGAATACCGGAGTGAAATACCTTTCATTTGAAGTATTACTTGTAAATCTTGAACCTGTGGTTCTTAAAATAAACTAAGAAAATATATTTTTCTATACAAAAACCTATTGGCCTGGAATTGTCTTTGAGTGTGTGTTCATTTATTGCCTGTGCGTGTACAACAAATGCTTAACACTACCCTCTGATAAGCCTACTGCTCGACCACACTACCACAAAAATAGAGCATTAGAATTATCTCTTTTTGCCACTATCTTACCTCTAGGGGGAACCCTTGGACTCTGTGCACACTATTTTGTACTTTGAAATAGTATATACAAAGCCAACTTCCTACAAACCTGAACTGTATGTCTTCCCCATGATCTTCTATGTTCTGCTCCACCACGAACACCAACGCCAGCGAAGATGATGATGGTAAGTACAACCGCCTAGCACACAAGGGAGGGGGGGGAGGAAGAAAAGAGTGACACACACACGCACAACTCACACCCCAAAAACACACACCATACACAAACCATATGCATTATAAAAACAATTTTACCCCGTCACTTGGTTGAATAATGCAAGGACAAAACGATTTCGCAAAATTGAATGTAATGAGATCAACACAATATGAAAAATAAGTTTGGCAAGATAATAGATATATACATATGTACAGAAAAAGGGACACAGCCCAGTCCACAATTTGCGTAGGCCACATGGCCACAGACCAAAGTCCAAGGCCACACATGTCACTGGCTTCAACACAGAGAGAACACTGCAGGGGCATCAGTTGGTAAGTAGGCAGGCACCTCAGAGGGGTTGGGGGGACCTCAGCCGGGAGATGTAACAAGACCACTGGTTCTGGAGGGGCAACATCCCCTATGCTTAGTCCTGGGGAGTGCAAGGCCACAGTCTCTCCGGTGGGTGTCATACCGACTGGTTCTGGAGGGGGCAACCTGCCCTGTTCTTGATCCTGGGGAGTGATGGGCCACAGTCTCTCAGGTGGGTGTCATACCCACTGGTTCTGGAGGGGGCAACATGCCCTATGCTTGATCCTGGGGAGTGCAAGGCCACAATCTTTCAGGTGGGTGTCAAACCCACTGGGTTTGGAGGGGGCAGGCCGCACAGCAGCCCATGGAGGCAGGGTTGCATACTGTCCGCCGGCGGTGACGGCTGCACAGTGGTGGTGCTGTTGGTGGGGGGGAGGCTCCTGCCCATCCCCTGCAACCTCGGACAGCTGCACAGTGGTGGTGCTGTTGGTGGGGGGAGGCTCCTGCCCCTCCCCTGCAACCTCGGACAGCTGCACAGTGGTTGTGCTGCTGGTGGGGGGAGGCTCCTGCCCATCCCCTGCAACCTAGGACGGCTGCACAACCATGGTTGGTGGTGGGGGCTCCGTCACTGTTCCTGGCCCAGGCCCCTTGGTCTTCCTCCTGGGGCAGGCTCCTTTCCCTTCTTGCCTGCTGGGGCAGGCTCCTTGGTCTTCCTGCCTGCTGGTGCAGGCTACTTTCCCTTTAGGCTGCCTGGTACAGGCTCCTTGGTATTCCTGTCTGCTGGTGCAGGTTCCTTTCCTTTTAGGCTGCCTGGTGCAGGCTCCTTCCCTTTCAGGATATGTGGCCTGGATCCCTTTCCACCACAGGTGGGTGTGGTGACAACTGGACCCATGGACTGTGTGGCTGATGTGCTTGGCTGGGTTCTTCCTACCCTGCCCATACATGTAGGATGGGGGGAGGAGTAGGGAAGAGGTCAATGGTGGATAGGAACAGTTTTTTAGGGACACTAGGGCAGGAAGAGGGAGAAGGAATGGGAGTGGTCGTTGGAGGTGTCTGTCCGCTGCTTTTAGGTGCAGGTGCATGGGCTGTATGCTGTTGTGGGATGGATGGCTGTTGGGTTTCTGAGTGCTTGCGTTTGTGTATTTTAGGAGGGGGGCAGATACAGTGGGAGAGGACACAGGGGACGTGTGCATGACTGTTGTGGAGGTGTCTGCCAGTGAGGTGTGTGTTCTGCTTGGTGTGGTTATGCTGGTAGTGTATGATGATGTAGTGCATGCAGGTGTGAGTGTGAACGGAACTGGGTGGGAGGTGGTGGAGGAGAAGGAGGGGGAGACAGTGGAAATAGTTCATGTTGGTGTGTCTGCAACTGGGTGGTGTTTGTGTGAGTACCTGTGGGATGAAGTGTGGTGCTTGTGTTTGCCTGTGACACTCTTGGGTATTGCCTTGTATTCATTCTTGTCTGTTTGTGTGCTTGGGATGGGTTGGGGTTGAGGAGAATGGGACTGGGAAGTGGAAGTTGGAGGTGGGACGGTAGAAACAGGGACAATGGCTGCCATCAGAGAGGAGGCCCGAGCCTGAATCAATCTCTGTTGGGCCACCAATCCAGTATGAATGCCCTCCAGGAATGCATTAGATTGTTGCATCAGGGCTGCCAGCCACTGGATGGCATTTACAATGGTTGACTGCCCTAGAGAGATGGATCTCAGGAGGTCAATAACCTCCTCACTCAGGACAGCAAGGCTAACTGGGGCAGGGCCTGAGGGGCCTGGGGCGAAGGAGATGCCCACCCTCCTGGGTGAGCGGGCACGGGCAACTGGATGAGGGGCTACTGGGAGGGCGGTGTTGGTACCGGGATGGCGGTGGTACCTGTAGCTGGGGTGGTCACAGAGGTGTCCACCACCATCAGGGAGCTTCCACCGGAGGAGGTATCTGTGTCAGAACTGTCCCCTCCAGTCTCAGCCATGGTGCTCCCCTTGCCCTCCGTGCCACTGGTGCCCTCACCCTCGGTGGACTCTGCCTCCTGGGTTCTGTAGGATGCAGCTCCCTCCTTTGCCGATGCCTCTGCTCCTCCGCCAGATGATGCTAATGCACATAAGGACAGGATGACAAAACAAAAACGGGGGGAAGAGACAAAGAATGCACTTGGTCACTGGCTGCACCAACACCAACGTTGGTGTACAGGGCACCCTCACACACAGGGAACAGCCCTATGCAATATGCCACTGCACTACCAGAGAAACAGTTAGCGGCCAAGGAATGGGGAGGGGCACATACCGCCAAATGCAGCACACCTTGGACCCAAGCAGCCCTGACCAGTAGTAAACACCTACGAGCTAGGCCTTTTGAACCCTAGCCACCAGGGGACCTACACTGCAATGTCAGGCCTGGCCTAAAGGCACGCACTGACACACATCCCCCACCTGGATACCACACTGCCATGTAAGTTGTAATGATGGGCACTGTACTCACCCCCTTGTGGCTGCTGTGATGCTCTCAAGCGCCCATCCTGCTCAGGATAGGCCACCGCCAGTATGCAGGCCATCAGGGAGGTCAGGGTTCGATGGACACCCCTTCCTTGTTGAGAGGCCCAGCTGGCAGCTTTCACAACATTGGTGTATGGTGGGATAGTTAGTTCTCTGTAGTGTGCATGCGTTAGTGATGAGTGTCCATGCAGGGCTATGAGTGGTGTCCATGCATTGGTACAGCATGCAGGGCTTGGCATTGGGATGTGTGAGATGTGATGGTGGGGTGTGTGGGATGTAGTGAAGTGATGGGAGTGAGGGTGGGGGGATGGCATGCAGGTAGGGGGTAGTAGTAGTAGAGAGTTGACTTACCAGAGTCCAGTCCTCCTCCTCCTCCTCCGGCCAGGCCCTTAGGATGCAGTATTGCCAAGACTTGTTCTTCCCATGCTGTTAGTTGTGGGAGGGGAGGTGGGGGTCCACCACCAGTCCTCTGTACAGCGAGCTGGAGTCTTGCTGCAATGGAACGTACTTTCCCCCGTAGGTCATTCCACCTCTTCCTGATATCATCCCTAGTTCTTGGGTGCTGTCCCATGGCGTTGACCCAGTCCACGATTTTCCACCATAGCTCCATTTTCCTAGCTATCGATATCTGCTGCACCTGTGCTCCAAATAACTGTGGCGCTACCCTGACAATTTCCTCCACCATGACCCTTAGCTCCTCCTCCATGAAAGGGGAGTGTCTTTGTGGTGACATGAGTGTTGTGTGAGGTGTGTAGGTGAGGGTGAGTTGGGTAATGAGTTGGAGTGTATGATGTGGGGTGCGTGAGTGGTGTATAGGTGTGAATAGTGTGTGGCTCTAGTTGTGTCAGTGGTCTTGATGGCTCTCTGCTGGCAATGGTTTGAAATGGTAAAGGGTTGCGGGTACTGTGGGTGTGTGTTTTATAGTGGTGTGTGAGTGTGGTATGTGTATGGTTGACTCCTCCCTCACCTTGTCTAAACAGGTCAATGCAGTCCCCTCCTCCTGCTACAACACACTCCGCATGCTCCGCAGAATCTACAAGTGGATCCCGACAGAAACAAGAAGAACAGTGACACAGGCCCTCGTCAGCAGCAGGCTGGACTACAGCAACACACTCTACACAGGCATCCCAGCAAAAGACCTACTACGCCTCCAACGCATCCAAAACGCCTCCGCCCGGCTGATCCTCGACGTACCCCATCACAGCCACATCTCCCACCACCTGAGAAACCTTCACTGGCTCCCCGTGGACAAAAGGATCACCTTCAAGCTTCTTACCCACACTCACAAAGCGCTCCACGACACCGGACCAGCCTACCTAAACAACAGACTCAGCTTCTACACCCCCACCCGTCAGCTCCGCTCCACCAACCTCACCCTCACCGTCATCCCCCGCATCCAAAGAAAGACCTCCGGCGGCAGATCCTTCTCATACCTCGCCGCCAAAGCCTGGAACACCCTCCCCATCACCCTGCGACAGACTCAAGACCTACTCACCTTCAGAAGACTCCTCAAAACCTGGATCTTCGACCAGTAACAACAGCTCCCCCCCCCCAGCGCCTTGAAACCCTCACGGGTACGTAGTGCACATTATAAATCCTATGACTGATTGATTGATTGGTTGTCAGGTGTGTTTTGTTAGAATTGTCCAATTCTTTTCTCTCTGTCGCCTCCTCCGACAGTCACCGTGCCGACTCTGCCCACGTTGAGGCTGACCGCCGAGGATCAGCTGCTTCTATGAGAACCCTTCTGTATAACCGGTCTGTAAATTGATTCTTATGTTTTTCATGTGTTTTTCATGTGTTTATTATCTATACTGTTGTAAAGCTCTCTGATACCCTCGGGGTCTTTCCAGCGCTATAGAAAACTTTCAAAATAAATAAATAAATGAAAAATGTGGTTTTGTTTTGTTTGTGTGTGTCCAATTTGAGCGTGACGGTGTGTACCGCCACTGGTTTACCGCCATTGAATGTCTGCTGTGGTGATTTGTGGGTCATAATGTGATGGGGATTGTTCTGTTGGCGTAATGGTGTGGGTTTTGATACCGCCAGTTTATCACTGACCTTTGGGCTGGCGGATTTGTGTATGTGGCTGAATACTGACAGATTGGTGTGTGTGTGTGTCATATTATGACTCAGATTATTAGTAAATTAGCTTGTTTAATGGTCAGAAATATTAATCACACATTTATTGCTTTGGCAGAACTGTTGCTAGATATACGAGGAACTAGAAAAGCGGCCTTGCAGAATAGGGCTGCGATCGATTATTTGCTTTTAAAACACGATCATGGATGCTCAGAATTTGAAGGAATGTGTTGTTTTAACTTGTCGGATCATTCTAAATCTACCCAGTCTCACACTGGAGCCTTGCATACATTGGTAAAGGGGGTGGAACAAGATGTAGACAACGGGTGGTGGGACTGGTTCTTTGGATGGCTCCCTGATTTTGGGTCCTTTTTTAGGTGGGATAATTATGGTAATATGTATTATAATAATGAGTAGTCGTGCTGGCGAGGATGATGTCAACCCCATTGGTGATGTATTCTAAATCTTGAATATTTAGTTTATGTATACATGGTTTGCTGATGTATTGCACGTTTCTTCTTAGGCCTTGACCACTTGATTTGTGCATTTATCTTTGTATATATACATGTTCTGCTGCATTTGAGTTAAATGTTTATTCTCATATATTTGTATTACTTTTATTTGATATTTGGGAAGTGCACTAATAAACTCATTATTTAGATTGAGCGCTCAATTATTTTTGCATCCTTTCCTCTTAGTTCAAGTGATAGCAATTCAATCCCCTAACCGAAAGTGGGGAGAGCTACCCAACCTCTAGGGAGTTCTCATCACTAAGGCAGACAAATCTGGAAAGACCATCAGTGCTGTCGAGGCCTACCCCTGCTCTGTGTTCCACCCTGAAGTCTGTACCCTGTAGGGAAATGGACCACCACTTCCACAGGCCCACCCTCATTTACATGAGCCACCTGAGGGGCATGTGGTCGGTCTGAATCAGGAAGTGGGTGCCATACATGTATGGTCTCAACTTCCTCACTGTCCAGATCGCAACAAAGGTTTCTACTTCTATATCACTTGTTAGACTTTTCATCCTTGGTGTGGTCTCCCCTAACTTTTTGCCTCTATTTCCCAGGATGTTGATGTGTGCTGGACTCTGTTTTTGCTGTTTTTGTTACTCTGGGCACTTTACCACTGCTATCCAGTGCTAAAGTGCAAGTGCTCCTGTATAAAATGTGTATGTAATTGGCTTTCCATGAATGGCATATTTGGTTTACTGATAAGTCCCTAGTATAGTGCACTAGAGGTGCCCAGGGCCTGTAAATCAAATGCTACTAGTGGGCCTGCAGCACTGGCTGTGCCACCCACATTAGTAGCCCTGTAATCATGTCTCAGACCTGCCACTGCAGAGTCTGTGTGTGCAGTTTTAAACTGCAAATTTAACTTGGCAAGTGTACCCACTTGCCAGGCCTAAACCTTCCCTTTTCTTACACATAAGACACCCCTAAGGTAGGCCCTAGGTAGCCCTGTGGGCAGGGTGCAGTGTAAGTTTAAGGTAGGACATATACTAATGTGTTATATGTCCTGACAGTAAAATACTGCCAAATTAGGTTTTCACTTTTGCAAGGCCTATCTCTTTCATAAGTTAACATGAGGGCTACCTTTAAACATGATTAAAGCGTAGATTCCCTTTGGGAGCAGATAGACATGTGGAGTTTGGGGTCTCTGAGTTCACAACTTAAAAATACATCTTTTAGTAAAGTTGGTTTTAAGATTATGGAGGTCATTACAACCCTGGCGGATGGTGTTAAAGCTGCGGTAATACCGCAAACAGGCCAGCGGACAAAAAAAGGGAATTATGACCGTGGCGGAAACCGCCAACATAGACAGCCACTTTAACACTCCGACCGCCACGGCGGTACAGACAAGCAGTGCGGCGGTCACCGCCAACAGACAGGCAGAAGACAAAGTACCGCCCACAGTATCACAACCCGCCAATCCGCCACCTTTTGCGGGGCGGATTCATCGTGGATAAAAACACGGCGGAAACAGCTTTTGCAATGGGAAAACGCTCACCTGAACACACTCCACGACGGAAGGAGGCTACCATGGAGCCCGAACTACAAATACTCCCTGCGCTTGTCTTCCTGCTCCTGTACGATCACCAGCAACATAGGCACCGAAGACAACGGTGAGTACTGCACCTACGACATAGGGGAAGCAAAAGTCAGGGGGACACACACGCAACACCCCGACCCCCAACCTGACCCTCGCACACTACAACACACACACCAATGCAGTTCCAAACAGCACAGTACCAACCCCCAACCCCCCCCAGAAGAATGCAAAGACAAAACAAAATCAGTTCAAACATTGTAATGTATCAAAATACAGTAACCTACTATATACAGATAGATATACACTTTCCAAATATATACATCACGATTAGTAGTGCAGGTATGCACATTTCAATGTCCGTGGACCACTGGACCCAAAATGCATGGGCGAGGCCCACACTAGATACCTGTCCGCAAACGGAGAGAACACTGCAGGGGCATCAGATAGAAATACAACAGGCACCTCAGGGGGAAGGGAAGGGGGGGGCACCTCAGCCAGATTACAGCACCACGCCAGATCCACGACGGGGCTCCATGCCCATTGATGTATCCTGGGGAGTGCAAAGCCACAGTCTCTCAAGTCTCTACAGTGGGTGGGTTGCCCACTGTACCATCCTGGGGAGTGCAAAGCCACAGTCTCTCAAGTCTCTACAGTGGGTGGGTTGCCCTCTGTACCATCCTGGGGAGTGCAAAGCCACAGTCTCTCAACTCGATAACAGTGGGTGGGTTGCCCACTGTATCATCCTGGGGAGTGCAAAGCCACAGTCTCTCAACTCGATAACAGTGGGTGGGTTGCCCACTGTACCATCCTGGGGAGTGCAAAGCCACAGTCTCTCAAGTCTCTACAGTGGGTGGGTTGCCCACTGTACCATCCTGGGGAGTGCAAAGCCACAGTCTCTCAAGTCTCTACAGTGGGTGGCTTGCCTACTGTACCATCCTGTGGAGTGCAAAGCCACAGTCTCTCAACTCGATAACAGTGGGTGGGTTGCCCACTGTACCATCCTGGGGAGTGCAAAGCCACAGTCTCTCAACTAGATAACAGTGGGTGGGTTGCCCACTGTACCATCCTGGGGAGTGCAAAGCCACAGTCTCTCAAGTCTCTACAGTGGGTGGGTTGCCCACTGTACCATCCTGGGGAGTGCAAAGCCACAGTCTCTCAAGTGGATAACAGTCTCTACTGGTTCTGGAGGGGGACTGGTGCCCAGAGTGCTTCATCCTGTGAAGGACAGACAGAGTGGATGCAGGACTGGTGCCCAGAGTGCTTCATCCTGTGAAGGACAGACATAGTGGATGCAGGTCTCCACTGGTTCTGGAGGGGGACTTGTGCCCAGAGTGCTTCATCCTGTGAAGGACAGACAGAGTGGATGCAGGTCTCCACTGGTTCTGGAGGGGGACTGGTGCACAGAGTGCTTCATCCTGTGAAGGACAGACAGAGTGGATGCAGGTCTCCACTGGTTCTGGAGGGGGACTGGTGCCCGGAGTGCATCACGCTCCCCGTGACGGGCCCTGTTCCGTCACTGTCCCAGCTGCACATGGGCTAATGATGCTTGATTTGGTGGTGCTTTGCCCTGTTCAGCGGTCTTCACCATGGCGGTCTTTGCCCTGTTCAGCGGTCTTCACCATGGCGGTCTTTGCCCTGTTCAGCGGTCTTTGCCATGGCAGTGCTTAGCCCTGTTCAGCGGTGCTTTGCCATGGCGGTGCCTTGCCCTGTTCAGCGGTCTTCACCATGGCGGGCTTTGCCCTGTTCAGCGGTCTTCACCATGGCGGTCTTTGCCCTGTTCAGCGGTCTTCGCCATGGCGGTGCTTTGCCATGTTCAGCGGTGCTTGCCTTTACTGTCTCTGACCTGTGCAGCGGTGTGTGGCATTACGGTCCCTCAGTGCCCAGCGGGGCTGTGGCTGCCGGGGCCCTCCAGGTCACTGATTCTGGCGGTGGTCTCCTGACCTGTGACGATACTGGTGCACTCCAGGGCACTGACTCCGGCGGAGGTCTCCTGACCTGTGACGATACTGGTGCCCTCCAGGGCACTGACTCCGGCGGTGGTCTCCTGACGATACTGGTGCCCTCCAGGGCACAGACTCTGGCGGTGGTCTCCTGACCTGTGACGATACTGGTGGTCTCCAGGGCACAGACTCCGGCGGTGGTCTCCGGACCTGTGACGATACTGCTGGCAGTGGCGTCCCGGCCGGCGGGGAGGATGGCGGCCTTCTCCGCCGTGCTGCTCTTCCCAGACTTTGGAGACTTCTTCTGCCCCTTCAACACCTTGGGAGGAGTCACAGCAGACTCAGCACTCCCCCCGGGACCCTTGTGAGCTGTTTTTCCACCAGGAGACTTCACCCTCTCCTGTCGGCCACTTTCCAACTTAAGGTGCTTTACAGGGGGTGGACTGGCAGTGCTTTGGCTCCGTGTCGCACTGGCTGCCCTGGAGGCCAGTGCACTCCACACACCTTTAACACGCACCACTGGTACCAGACTTTTTTTGGCTGAGGTACTACTATGGGACCTATGAATTGGAGGGGTGGGGGGAAAGAGGTCAACATCGCTGAGGAAGAGTTTCTGCCACTGGGATGGGTAGCTGGAAGGGGTCTGGGAGTGGAGGAAGAGGAGGTGGTTGTACGAGGTGTCACTTTAGGTGATTTGGGTGCAGGTACTGGAGGCTGTGGTGAGGTGGATGGATGTTGGGTGTGTGGGTGCCCGCGTTTGTGTACTTTGGGAGGGGGTGTCACAGACACACTGGGAGTGGACACAGGGGACATGTAAATGGTAGTGGGGGTGGTGAGTGCAGGTGAGCGGGGTGTGGTGCTGGGTGTTCTGGTGCGAGTCCTAGTGCCTGTAGATGTAGTGCATGCAGGTGAGAGTGTAGACGACACTGGGAGGGAGGAGGGAGACGATGAGGAGGGGGACACAGTGGAGGCAGTGGATGTTGCTGTGTCTGTATGTGGGTGATTCTTGTGTGAGTACCTGTGGGATGTGTGGTGCTTATGTTTGTCTGAGCTACTTTTGTGTGTTGGGGTGTGTGCATGCTTGTTTGATGGTGTGCTTGGGATAGGCTGGGGTACAGGGGATTGGGTCTGGGTGGAGGAAGTTGGAGGGGGGAGGCTAGACACAGGGACAATGGCTGCCATCAGTGCTGAGGCCAGAGATTGCAGGGTTCGATGAAGGGCAGCCTGACCAGAATGAATGCCCTTCAGGAATGCATTACCGTGTTGCAACTCCCTTTCTACACCCTGGATGGCATTCACAATGGTAGACTGCCCAACAGTGAGTGACCTGAGGAGGTCAATGGCCTCCTCACTGAGGGCAGCAGGGGTGACTGGGGCAGGGCCTGAGGTGCCTGGGGCGAAGGTGATGCCCACCCTCCTGGGTGAGCGGGCACGGAGCGAAGGCTGAGGGGCTGCTGGGAGGGCGGTGCTGGTAGGGGGGGTGGCGGCTGTACCTGTAGAAGTGGGGGGCACAGATGGTGCCGCCACCACAAGGGAGCTCCCATCGGCGGACGAGTCTGTGTCGCTGTTTGGTGATCCGGTGACCGACGCAAAGCTCCCATCGCCCTCCGTCCCACTGGTGTATTCAGAGTCTGTGGTGTGGCCCTCCATGGCCATGTGGGATGCAGCTCCCTTGTGCTCCGGTGCCACTGTACCTCCGCCTGATGATGCTGATGCACAAAAGAACAGAGAGAGCACAAAAAGGGGGGGGGGACGACAGAAGAAAGACAGGTTGAGTGCATGGCTTACCGCTACTGTTGGCGGACAATACAGACACAGCAGCCCCCTGCACTACTCCGTGCTCTTGGCCTCTACAGTTGCAATTCCTGGGATCTGGCCTACATGGCTATAGTGGACTTCTGCACACATAGATGACACAGGGGCATGTATACCTGTACCTGGCACTCTACAGAGGTGGGGTAGAGTGCCACATGGCATGCATTACGGAGGGGCCTAGCCTACCTAACTCGCCCTGGCCTAGGGGAACCCACAGCCCTCCTCCCCCACCCAAACCCCTCCACTGTGTGCAAAGTCCGCAGAATGATGTTATATTCACCCCCTTGTGTCTGCTGTGAGTCCCTCAAGTGCCCATCCAACTCAGGGTAGGCCACCGCCAGGATCCGGGACATCAGGGGGGTCATGGTGCGACGGGCACCCCTCCCACGTTGGGAGGCCATCCCCAGTTGAGCCTCCGCAGTCTTCTTGCTCCAGCAGCGAATGTCCTCCCATCTTTTACGGCAGTGGGTGCCCCGTCTCTGGTGGACCCCCAGGGTCCGGACGTCCCTGGCGATGGCATGCCAAATGTCCTTCTTCTGGTGGGCGCTGACCTACATGACATGTACAGGGGAAGAAGAGAAGACATTAACAAGTGCACCGCGAAGTGAGTGGCCCCCATCCCTACCCTTGCCATGTGGCACATGCATTCACAGTCCTTCATGGTCGCTTAACTCTGCCCCCTTGCTACTGACATCCAGCCCTCTCCACCCAGCATAGCCCATTCAACGTACTCCCTGTGTACTTACCTGTTGGTCTGGAGGACCGTAGAGTAGCATGTACTGGGGAGGACCCCGTCGACTAGCTTCTCTAACTCCTGAGCAGTGAAGGCAGGGGCCCTTTCCCCAGACGCGGCAGCCATTGTCTCTTCCAGACCGAGGTCACAGCAGCACTTGCAGTATAGGTCCTCTCCTGTCGAAGATCAGGTATTGAGTGATTGAACAGATAGAAAATGGCGGTCACGTCCGCGGCGGTGCGTATCATCACCGCCGGTGCACTTCGTCATTGGCTCCTGGGACCCATAGGGTCCAATGTTACCCAATGCAGCATTGCGCCGCGGTCTACGACCGCCTAACGCAACGGTGTACAACGCCAGCGCAGATTCCTCACACCCCATTGTCCCACTTTAGAGGTCAGGCAGCCGCCATTTCGGGGACCCACATGGCTTCATTTACTACTGCGTCACACATACCTAGGCCTAAACTCAACATACATACAGGATGAGTTTTGTATTTGGTGTCGTGTTCTGTGTAGCTGTGGGTACATACCTGTGATTTTGTTGACTCTGTGGTCACTGTTGTCCTTCTTAGGCACCGTCAGCTGGGACATTTGAGGAGATGGCGGAATCCTCCGGTGTACCGACCGCTGGTGGACCTGTTAACAATGGAGGAGCGACATTTGATCATCACCTACAGGTTTGACCGTGCCACAATCCAGGAACTGTGTACAGAGTTGGAGCCAGACCTGATCTCACCAATCCGCCATCCCACAGGAATACCCCCTGACGTGCAGGTGCTATCAGTGCTCCATTTCCTTGCAAGTGGATAATTTCAAACAACAGTGGCCATGGCATTAGGGATGTCCCAGCCTATGTTTTCCAACGTGCTGTCCAGAGTGTTGTCTGCCCTGCTGAAACACGTAAGGAGCTACATCGTTTTCCCTCAGGTGGAGGATTTGGCTACAGTGAAGGGTGACTTCTATGCCCTGGGACATATCCCCAACATCATAGGTGCTATTGATGGTACCCATGTAGCTCTGGTCCCCCCACACAGGAGTGAACAGGTGTACAGGAACCGGAAGAGTTCTCATTCCATGAATGTACAGATGGTATGTTTGGCAAACCAGTACATCTCCCAGGTAAATGCTATGTTCCCAGGCTCAGTGCATGACGCCTACATCCTGCGGAATAGCAGCATCCCGTATGTGATGGGTCAACTCCAGAGGCACCATGTGTGGCTATTAGGGGACTCTGGTTACCCCAACCTGTCCTGGCTATTGACCCCAGTGAGGAATCCCAGGACCAGGGCAGAGGAACGCTACAATAAGGCCCATGGGCGGACTAGGAGGGTGATTGAACGCACCTTCGGCCTCCTGAAGGCCAGGTTCAGGTGCCTCCATATGACAGGTGGTTCCCTATTCTACTCACCAAGGAAGGAGTGCCAGATCATCATCGCCTGCTCCATGCTTCACAATTTTGCTTTGCGACGCCAGGTGCCTTTTCTGCAGGAGGATGGTTCAGATGACGGTGTTGTGGCAGCTGTGGAGCCTGTGGAGCCTGTGGACAGTGATGAGGATGAAGCTGAGGAAGAAGACATAGACAACAGGGAGTCAGTCATACAGCAATATTTCCAGTGACACACAGGTGAGAACAATTTTTTAACTATCACATTCACTTTCACACTTCTACCTCTAGCCTGTCTGTCAATTAGTAGCAGTATATGGTAACTGAGTTGTACATTTCCATTACGGTTTTACAGGTGTGGTTACCAACGTGTGTCATCTGCTTGCATCCTTCATGGACTTGTGATGTGTGACATAGGTATGTTGACATTACATTTTCGAATGGATTTTGCCATTGTCATAGTTAATACACATTTTCATAATCACAGACTGACTCCAGATTGTTTTGTGGTTCAAGGGTGTTTATTGAAGTGCTAATTATTGGAGGGGGTGGCAAAATGGTGACGGGTGGTGGTGGAGGAATGTCCATGGCAGAGTCTAGTCTATCAGTCACACAGGTGCATTGCCCATATGGGCATAGGAAGTGGAGCTGGGGCAGTTCCAATCTGGACAGGGTAACAAAGTGAGACAGTGGGAGGACAATCAGGGTGGTGTCATTTCCTGGCGGGTGTCTTGCCATCTTGCTCTGTCCTGTTCCTGGATCTCAGGGACCGCTTGTGGGGTGGTTCTCCGTCTGCCGGGGGTGGGGTGCTGGTGTGGTGGTCCTGTGGTGGGGCGTCCTGTCCACTAGCGCCGGCGGAGGTGGTGGGCAGTTCATCGTCCATTGCTAGTGTCAGGGGCACCTTGTAGTGCCACGGTGTCCCTCGTGGTCTTTTGTATGTCCTTCAGCACCCCTACGATGGTGCCCAGGGCGGAGCTGATGGTTCTAAGCTCCTCCCTGAATCCCAAATACTGTTTGTCCTGCAGGCGCTGGGTCTCCTGAAACTTGGCCAGGACCGTCGCCATCGTCTCCTGGGAGTGGTGGTATGCTTCCATGATGGAGGAGAGGGCCTCATGGAGAGTGGGTTCCCTTAGCCTGTCCGCCCCCTGTCGCACAGCAGCCCTCCCAGTTCCCCTGTGTTCCTGGGCCTCAGTCCCCTGGACCGTGTGCCCACTACCACTGCCCCCAGATCCCTGTTGTTGTTGGGGTGGTGGGTTAGCCTGGGTTCCCTGTAGTGGTGGATACACCGCTGATTGACGTGTCCTGGGTACGGAGGTATGGGCCCGCTGGGTGGGTGCTGTGCTGGTGTTATCAGAGGGGGGTAGGTCTGTGGTGGCCTGTGCGTGTGCAAGGGGAACCGACTGTCCCGAGGCCCACAATGGTCCGGGCTGGTCATCTGGATCCAGTTGGCCAGAGCTGCTGTCATCACTGTGGGCCTCTTCTGTGGGTGGGGTAGAGATGTCTGGATCCTCCTGTCTGGTGATGTTGGGTAGTGGTCCTGCAGGGGTATAAAAGCATAATTATTGCATGTGTGTGTGTCATTGTGTGCAATGGGTGGGTGAGCGTGTACCCCAGTGCTAGCATTCCAGTGTGGGGGCTTGTGTGATGATGGTTGGGGGGGTGTTAAGGGTATGTGCTGTGGGCATGCTTTAGTGAGGGGTGAACATGCTTTGGTGTTGCATGCAGGGCTTGGTGTTGGGATGTGTGGTTTGTGTATTGAGTACATTAGTGAGGATTTGGCGTGATAGGGAAGGGGGTGAGGGTGGAGGTGTGAGATAGCATGCAGGTAGGGTGGAGGATATGATAGTTAAGATTTGACTTACCAGTGTCCCATCCTCCACCGACTCCTCCGAGGCCCTCAGGATGCATGATGGTCAAGACCTGCTCCTCCCATGTTGTTAGTTGTGGGGGAGGAGGTGGGAGTCCGCCGCCAGTCTGCTGAATCGCGATGTTGTGCCTGGATATCACGGAACGCACCTTCCCCCGTAGGTCGTTCCACCTCTTCCGGATGTCCTCCCGATTTCTTGGATGCTGTCCCACAGCGTTGACCCTGTCGACGATTCTTCGCCATAGCTCCATCTTCCTGGCTATGGATGTGTGCTGCACCTGTGCTCCAAATAGCTGTGGCTCTACCCGTAGAATTTCCTCCACCATAACCCTGAGCTCCTCCTCGGAAAACCTGGGGTGTCTTTGGCATGACATGGGGTGGTGTAGGTGATGTGTGGGGAGGTGTATGTGTTGATGAGTGTGGTGATGTGTGGTGGTGTGGGGTGTTTTGAGCGTGGATGTTGTATAGGTGATGGTGTTGTGTGCCTCTGTGTGGTGGGGTTGTCTGTTGCTGTTGTCTCTCTCTGGCCTTCTTTCAGATATTTTGGTCGTAGGGGTTTGTGGGTGATGTGGGGGTGTGTTTTATATTGTATTGGGTGTGTGGGAGTGGTGTGTGTATGTGTATCAGGTGTGTGTATTTTGAATTGTCCAATGTGGCGGTGTTTTGGAGATGTGTGTGTATTTTGAGCGCAGTGGTGTGTACCGCCAATGGAATACCGCTGTTGAAAGACTACCGCGTGGATTCGTGGGTCGTAATAGCATGGGCTTGTTTCTGTTGGTGTGACGGTGGAGGTTTTGTTTTCACCAGTTTATCACTGGCCTTTGGTGTGGCGGAGTTGTGTGGGTGTCTGAATTTCGTCCGAATCCGATATGTGGGTCATAATAGCTGTGGCGGGATTCCGCTGCTGCGGCGGTGTGTTGGTGGTCTTGTGCACTGCAGTAAGCGGCTTTTACCGCCAATGTTGTAATGACCCCCTATGTGTTTGAAAATGCCACTTTTAGAAAGTGACCATTTTCTTGCTTAAACCATTCTGTAACTCTGCCTGTTTGTGGAGTCCCTGTATGGGTCAGTTTGACAGTTGGGCTGTTTGTACCTCTCTCTAGACAGTGACACAAAGGGAGCTGGAGCGTAGGCTGCATATCCTGATGAGTCATCTGTGCTAGGAAGGAAGGGAGGAGTGGTCCCTTACACATGAAAGGGCTGTAACTGCCCTCACACAATGCAGTCTCCAACCCCCTGGTGTGTGTCTGGGGCCTGGCCTGGGCAAGGCAGGATTTCACAAACAAGAGAGACTTCTCTTTGAAGTAAGCCTCCTTCAAAGGCCAAAATGGGTATAAGAAGAGCACCTAAAACCACAGACTTTAGATCACTTCTAGAAATCAAGAGGAACTTCTGCCTGGAGAAGAGCTGAAGAGCTGAGGAGAAGTGCTGCCCTGCCTGAGACTGTGCTTTGTGGAGCTATCCTGCAGTTGCTGCTTCTGCTTGTGCACGTGGACAAAGGCTGGACTTTGTGAGCCTTTCTGCTTGTGAAGAAATCTCCAAGGGCTTGTCCTGAGTTTGCCTCCTGTTGTTGAAGTCTCAGGGCCAACAAAGACGTCTCCTGCCAGCACCTGGACTCTCTGTTGAGACTCCTGCCCTGCCAAGTGGTGCCCTATCCAGTTCCTGAGGCCTTGAAAGGTGAAGCTGGCAGACCAAGACTGAAAATCCACGCACAACGCGATGCGGGGAAAAATTTGACGCACCTTCTGAGATGTGGCTGAAAAATGACACGCTGCCAGCTTTGCGGCAGAAATCGATGCTCCACTGGCATCGTGGCTGGAAAATCGACGCGCGACACGTGCTGACGGAGGCTGTTAACGTTGTAACCCACATTGCGCGGGTTTGCTGATGCTATGCGGCAGGATTTTCGACGCAAACCTTGCTGGGTGCGGAAAAACAACACAACGCCTGCCCGGACCCGAGTGCTGCCCAGATTGACGCATCCCTCCCCTATGGGGAGGAAAAAAGACGCACGACAACCCGACCGGAGAAGGAGAAACAAGGCATGGTCTCGCTTGGGGGTGAGAAATCAACGCACCGCTTACCTTTTTTGACGCACACTTGCCCATGCATCCAGGTACTTTTCAACGCTAACAGTGTTTTACCTATTTTCTCAAGGATTTAAGACTTTTTGCTCTTTAATTAATAACTTGACTTGTGTATTTTGGATTTTTTTCATTTTGGTCTTGTTTTGTTTAGATAAATATTTTCTATTTTTCTAAACCTGTGTTGTGTCATTTTGTAGTGTTTTCATTAAGTTACTGTGTGTGCTGATACAAATACTTTACACCTAGCACTCTGAAGTTAAGCCTGCCTGCTCGTGCCAAGCTACCAAGGGGGTGAGCAGGGGTTAGCTGAGGGTGATTCCCCTTTACCCTGACTAGAGCGAGGGTCCTTGTTTGAACAGGGGGCAACCTGACTGCCAACCAGAGACCCCATTTCTAACAGCACTCCACCTTTGTTTCTTGGGGAGTAAACTCCTGGAGATGAAGGTTACAGGTTGGTGTAGGCCCTCTTTATTAAGTTGTAAAGGTACTGCCCCTATGTCATGCTCTGAAGCATTTCTCTGACAAATACACTCCTTGGGGAAGTCAGGGACCCTGAGCACAGTGGCTGTGCACATGATCTGCTTAGGGTAGTCAAATGCTTTTTGGCATGCCTCTGTCCAAATCACATTTCTGGGACAGTTCTAAGAAGTAAGCTCTGTCAAGGGGGTAACAATGTTGCCATATCCCTTGACAAAGCACCTGTAGTACCCGGTGAGGCCCAAAATGCTCCGACCACAGTCTGGATTTTGGGAGATCCAAGGCCATGATAGGTTCTATCTTGGCTGGTGGGACTGCACCTTACCTCCCCCAATAGGTGTTCCAAGTACCCCACAGACCCCTGCATATCTGGCACTTACTGACCTTAATAGTCTGGCCTGCCTGCTGCAAAGCCTGTAGCACCTCCTGGAGGTCACAATGTTGGTCCTTCCAACTGCTACTTAAGACAGCTATGCCATTCAGATAGGCAGCTGAGTATGGCTCCATACCAGCAAGAACCTGGATCACCAACCTCTCGTAGGTGGCAAGGACATTCTTGAGTCCAAAAGGCATCACTTTAAGCTGACAGTGGACCTCTGCAGTGGAGAAAGCTGACATCGCCTTTGCACCTTCTGTTAGGGTGATCTGTCAGTACTCTGATGTAAGATCAAAGGTACTTAAGTACTGGGCAGCCCCTAACCTGTCAATAACCTCATCAGCCTTGAGGAATGGGATGTGTATCTGCCTTTGTGGCTGAGTTTAGACCTCCATAATCATGAGTTCAGGTGTGGTGCCCAGTGAGGCAGCTTTTGTTCCCAGACCCACATGACTGGATCAAGGGCTACTGGAGGGTTCTATCACCCCGTCTCCAGCATTTTGGAAATCTCTTCCTTAATGCTGGCCCTCATCTTATCAGACATCCTGTAAGATTTATTTTTGACAGGGAGGTAGTCTCCTGTTTTTACATCATGGGTCCACAGGAGGGTAGTCCAAAGGGTGAGGGAAAAAAGAGAGGCGTACTGTCCCAGCACCTGGCAGCAGTCCCTCTGCTGTTCAGGAGACAGACTGGGGTAGGATTACTCCTTCCACAGAGTCATATTTCTCCTTGCAGTCCAAGAAGTCATGAAGAGGTTCACTCTCCACTTCCTCTTCTCCACTTCTCCATCTGTCACTAACTGCAGAGTGAGCTCAGACCTCTCAAAGTGGGGTTTGAGGTGTTTGATATGCAGCACCCTGTGGGGTTTCCCAGGAGCCTTGATGTCCACCAGGTAGGTGGTCTCACCCTTTCTACACCCCAAAAGGCCCAGTCCAACGATTCTGGATGGCTCTAGGTTTCACAGGTTCCATAACATACACTTTCTGTCCAGGCTCCAATTCCAAAGTGGTAGAATTTTGGCCTTACCACTCTTTCATCACAGCCTGGGTGGCTTCTAAGATGTCTGAAGCTTGCTTCCACAACTTAGCCATTTCGCTCCTGAATGCCAGCACGTAGCTCGCTACATCCTGGGGAACTCTCCTGGTAGCTTGCTCCCACCCTTCTTTGACCAACTCAGAGGTCCTCTGACAGAGTGCCCATACAGAAGCTCAAAGGGGCTGAAGCCCACTCCCTTCTGTGGCGCCTTCCTGTAGGCAAACAGAAAGTATGGCAAGAGTATTTCCCACTTTTTCTTCAAGGCCTCAGGCAGTCCTCTAATCGTGCCCTTCAAAGTCTTGTTGAGTCTCCCCACAAGCCCATTTGTTTATGGTTGGTAAGGGATGAAGAATGTGTAGGTTACTACACACTCCTTCCACATAGACTGCATATACGTAAATATGAAGTTGGTGCCCCTGGCAGACACCACTTCCATGGGGAAACCGACTTGGTAGAAATTCCTATCAGGGCCTTGGCTACTACAGGTGAAGTTGTGGTCCTCAGAGGGACTGCTTCTTGGTACCTAGCGGCGTGATCCACCAAAACCAGGATACACCCGTTGCCTGTACCAGTCTGGGGATCGATAGGCCCAACAATGTCAATGTCCATCCTCTGAAAGGGTGTGATAATGACAGGCAGGGGATGAAGGGGGCCTTTAAGCCTCCGCCCTGTCTTCCCACTGGCCTGGAGGGTCGCACAAGTCCTGCAGGACACATCTGAGGCATTCTTGATCCTGGGCCAATAAAAGTGGGGGACTAGCCTTCCCAGGTGTCCTGCCAGGCGAATTTTGTGAGCCAGCTCCATTAGGAAGGCCCTGTAGCATTGGGGAACCACCAGGGCCAGTGTTGACACATGAACAGGAGCCTTAGGCTCAATGTAAAGAAGATTATCCTCCCAGTAGATGTGATGACTACCAAAGGCATTACCTGATGCCTGGGCTTCAGTCTGTTGCCTCGTACCCTCAAGGGTTAGGCACTCCTTTTGTGCCCTACCAAACTCCTCTTTGGTTGGTCCTACTTCCCCATGCCATCCATGAGGCTTTGACAGGTCACCAATAGGAGCAATGCCCTCCTCAAGTAGGGTCTGAGGCGGCCATAACATGTACCCCATCCACCTTACTAGGAGGGCAATCAGGGACTGGTTTCCCAGATTCTCTGCCTTTACCCTTCCCTTAGCAGCTGGCTGGACCATTTTTCCAGGCTCCAGCCCTTTTTGACTCCCATCCTGGATACCCATGGACATTGTAGTAGCGCAGATCCACTCAGGTAACTCCAACATCTCCACATGAGCCTTGAGTTCCACTTCCTTCCAGGTAATGTGCTCAAGGTCATTACCAGGCAAACAGTCCACAGGCATGGCAGGGCTCACTGCAACTGTCAGAAGGCCTGAACCCCCCCACTCAAATGGGAAAAGAGTGAGACGGTAGCGACTCTTTCTGTAGTCAGCCACCACCACTTGGTAGAATGCATTGGGTATCTCCTGCATTGAGGACACCAGCTGGCTCCTTACTGTAGTTATGCTGGCACCTGTGTCTGTCAGAGCCTCACCACTTTGCCCACTGATGGTGACCCATTGCTTATACTTGGTAGTATTAGAGGCCACATTGATCTTAGGAGCCATCTTACTGTCACCCAGGGACACTAACGTAACCTCACTAATTTCCCACCCAGTAACTGGGACAAACTCCTCCCCCTGCACTATGCTCACCACCCCTGGGACTCTTCCTCCAGTGGGAGGCTGTGCTCTTTTTGAACACTCGTTAGCCCCCTTGTAGTGCCCATATGCCCTCACTCGCCACACTCATAGCACCTCGGAGTTTTAGGCTCCTGACTTTTGTCAGAGTAGTTTTTCTTCTGGTGGACAGTTTGGGACTGGAAACCAGGCCCTTTCCCTTGTGAGTTGGTTTTGGGGGCTTTGAAGAAATGTGTCTTATTATCTCCCCCCTCTTTCTTCCTGTGGGAACAATGGCCACCCTTTTGGGAGTGCCACCTAGATACCTTCTTAAACACTCTGGTGCACCTCCTCAGCAAGCTTCCTGGGGGTCAGAAAGCTTACTGAACAACAGTTGTTTGTGCAGCTCTGTAAAACAAATATCAAACATGTGCTCCTTTAAAATTAAATTGTACAGCCCTGTTTAATCTTCTGCTTTGCTGCCCCTCACCCAGCCCTTCAGTGCCTTGCTAGCTTAGTCTAAGCAGTCCACCAATTTTTGACTGTCACTGAACCTCTTTAGGTATTTCTCAAGTGTCAGCCCAAACCTGATGACTAGTATGGTCTTCATAGCAGTGTAGCATGTCTGGTTCCCCCACCTCTAGTGTGAGGAGTGTATCCCACCCCACTGTAGTCATGTACCTCCATAAACTATCAAACCAGAACACCTCTGGGACCCTGTGCACATTTAGAGCCACTTCATAGGCTGCAAACCATTTTTCTATGTCATCCCTCACCACACAACTGGGCTTCAAATCTTTAGGTATCTGAACACTAGCTTCTGTGGTAGTCACTGCAGGTATGCTGCCACCATTACTGTTGTGGGAACCCACTTGTAGGGTTCTGATATCCAGCTCTCTGAGGTTGAGCTCATGGGTTAGTTTCCTCTCCTCGATGGCCAGCCTCTTCTCTTCTCGAGCCTGCTCCAGTTTAGAAAGCTCCAGCATGAGCCTCCTATTCCCCCTCCTGTCTACCCGCTCCTCTGGGGACAGGTTCCTGGAGGAGACACTGCTCCCTCCTCTGGGAATCACCATGGCTTCCAGCACATTGTTGCAGTGGTGTAACAAAACTTGAGGGGGCCCCTTGAAATGTAACTGGATGGGGCACCTCCCCCTTGGACCCAGTCAGGGGCCTGCTGCCTGTGCACAGGTTACTGTGCTGAGGGGGCCTCCTGGAGCTCGGGGTCCCCCTGCATTGCAGGAGCTGTGGGGGCCTTTGTTACACCACTGCAATGTTGGCCCCCTCTGCAGGCAGTTCAAAGCCATATCAGACTCCAGAATCAGGTCATTCTCCTCCTCGGGAATTTCCTACTTCTCCTCAGGGATGTCATCACCTGAAAACTGGGTTGCTGTTCAGGCTCTCTGTAGCTCCACCATCCTAGTGAAACATTTGTAGAAACTTGAAAATCCTTGCCGAAATCTCTTAGATGTGGCACAGTGTAGACCTCTAACCTGGCCAGCTCAAAATCAGTTCCTGAAGGTGAAAGTGCTGCTTCGCAAGAGTGAGACAATTTAGCAGAAAAAATCAAAAGGCCAGTCAAGGAGAGTTGAAAACAAAATCAAAATGGTCTTAGTATAGAGTTGTAGTGAACAATGAGTTACCATATGGTATTGCACAAACTCAAGTCTTATCCCCACCGCTGATCTCCAATGTTAGAAATGGTGTCTCTAGTTGGTAGGGATATGCACCCAGTCCAAATAGGGACCAACACTCTAGTCAAGGTAACTTAGATACACACTAAAAGATAAGCTGTGCTCACCCTCTAGTAGCTTGGCACAGAGCAGTGAGGCTTATCTAAAAAGGCAATGTGTACAGTATTTATGCAAAACACACGCACAGTAACACAATAAAAACACCACATTAAGACCCCACACAGGTTTAGAAAACTAGACAATAATTTAAAAAATAAATTAAGACCATAACAACAATAATTAAATCAGTAGAAATTGAGCTAGGAATGTTTAAAAAATAAAAAGAGTTCAAGTGCTTAGAAGCAAATAGCACTTATGGGGTTACTTGAAGTCACACTGGACCAGGACAAAGTCAAGAGTTCAGGCCGCCCACGATGGAGTGCAGGCTGGATACAGGACCTACGCAAGGCTGGCTGAATAAAGTACCATAATCTTGGTGGCAGTGATAAGATGCGTCAATTTTCCTCATGCAGTGCTTGCGATGCAGCGGTTCTGAAGGCGAGGCACCGGTGTTGTGATACATCGGTTTTGAAGATGATGTGCAGGGTTTCTCCACGCAGTGGAAGGATGCGTCGATCTTCCTCCAAGACTGGCGGTTAGACAGTGGTTCCGATGCGATGTCAACGCACTGGTTCCAAAGCCTATGCACCGGGCTTCTCCATGCAGTGAACAGTTGTGCTGATCTTCCTTCAGCAGTGGAGGTGATGTGGTGATGTGGTGGTTCCGATGCTGTGATGGCGAAGCACTTGTTCCGAATGTGATGCGCTAGTTCTATTCCTGCAAAAGGGTCAATGCTTCCGTTGCCACTTCCAGCAGGCAGGTGATGCGTTGATTTCACTGGTGCAAGTATCTGGGTCTACTTCCAATGAACCAGGCACAGGAGGTGGGGGTACAGACTTTGATATCCCTGAGTCACTAGCAACAGGAGGCCTCGGAGATAATTTGGGGTGCAAGGCAGAGACCACCTCTCCCTCAGTAAGGTCAGACAGCAGCAGGGCAGCACAACAGAAAACCGTTCCTTACAGCTTATCAGACCAGCAGAGTGACAGTCCTTGATGCAGCTTAGCAGTTCTTCTGACGGAGTCCACTTGTAAGTCCAGAAGCCTCTGATATGGTGGGGCCAGAGACCCAGTATTTATACCTAGTTGTGCCTTTAAAGTGGGAATGACTTCAGAGAAGTGTCTTTGAAGTGCACAAGTATCCTTTTGTCCTCAGCCCTGGCTCCAGACTATCAATAGGGGGTAATTAGCCCTTTGTGTGGAGACAGACACTGCCTATTCAGGTGTAAGTGTAATTCCCTCTCGCCCTTCCAGCCCAGGAACAGGCATCAGAATGCAGATGAGCACTCAGACACATCTAACCTTACTATAACTGTTGCTGTCTAGAGGGACTGCACAAAGTGTAGCTGTCACCCACCGAAAGAAGTGTACTAGAAAAAGGCTGCAGGTACACACAGCCGTCAGAGGAGAGAAATATCCACATTCTAAAAGTGGCATTTCTAAAATAGTAAGCTGAAATCCAACTTTACCAGTAAAGTGTATTTTTCATTACCATTCCAAATATATGAAGCATGACTACTCCTTTATAATCAGGAATTATAGCTTAAAAGTGTATCAAAGAATTCCCAATGTTAACTTATGAGAGGAGTAGGCCTCACGTTAGTGATAAAAGACTTTGTAAGTTTTACACTACCAGGACATGTAAAACTTCAAAGTACATGTCCTTCCTTTTACTTACACAGCACCCTGACCTATGGGTAACCTAGAGTCTACCTCAGGGTTGACATATGTAACAAAAAAGAAATGTAACGCTTGCTAGGGGTTTTAAATGTCAAGTTGAAGTGGCAGTCAAACTGCACACACAGGCTCTGCAGTGGCAGGGCTGAGACAAGTTTAAGCGGCTACTTAAGTGGCTGGCACAATCAGTGTTGCAGGCCCAATAGTAGCATTTAATTTATAGCCTATGGGTATATGGTATACCACTTTACAAGGGATTACAAGTGAATTAAATATGTCAATTGTGTATACATCAATGTTACCATGTTTAGAGGAGAAACACATGCGCTTAGCACTGGTCAGCAGTGGTAAAGTGCTCAGAGTCCTAGGCCAACAAAAAGAATCAGCAAAAATATGAGGCAAGCAGGCAAAACGCTTAGGGAAAAACCACCCTAAGGCTGACAGGTCTAACACTTTCCCTATGACGCATTTGCAAGTCTGCATCATTTTGGGAAAGATTGGATATTGCTACCAGTGGATTCTAGAGTATGCTGAGCTTCTCAAGTCTACGGGATCTCACCAGGTCTTCTGTCTCTAATTCAGTCCCCTGGATATAGTAGGCAGAGAAATATTTTATTACATTAAAGCAAGTCCCTGCATCTGCACAAGCACAAAGTCTCCTTGACTACACTAAATTGTTGTATAGCCATTTCAGTAATGTCTCTAGGCACGTTATTTTAGCAATTATACTTGCTGCTTGGCCCTTTAGCCCAGTTACATTTTATTTTGCTTTATTTATTATTTTACAATCTGCCACATTCATAGTGCTATTTTCCTTTCTTTATCTAGTTGTTCTTTCACCTAGGAAAGCGCTGTGTTTCTAGCAAGAAATTATTTTCACTTTGTGCTTTCCTCAAGGCACCAGTGAGATAGGGTTGCCAGCAAAGTTGTACACTGAGTCTCCAACATTCACAAAAACATACACATCCTTACAAGGGGACATTTTATCAGAACATCAGCTGTTTTATTATAAAAGCACTTTTCTGGCCCATGCATGTTAGAGGGAGATTCCAGCCAGATGACCACAATCGTATGCTGATTGACTTTGCTATAGTTGCTTGCTGAAACTACTGGTTCCCTGGCCTACATAGAAATGGTCTTCTAGACAACAGGCTTCCTTGCTCAGGTACGGGGATGATGTCTTCCCAGAGGGGAATCCTGAAGGGCGGATTAGGGCTTATCACTCTGTGCTCTAATATAGCTTAGGTTGGAACCACATATTTTACACATAGTGACAGTATGGTGGGACTTTTCTTGTGTTTCACTTGTCACCATTTTGCTTTTAGCGTGTTTCATCATTGTAATTATTGCAATCCATGCCATTTTATCTAATATGTAGGTGCTTCAATAAATCTTATTGAACCATCTTCTGCCTCTCTTTGTCTTTGCATGTATGCGACTAATGTAATTGAGAGAAAAGGATGAGATCCAATCCACAACGCTTTTCCTGAGAAGTCATTCATGTCATGCGCCTGGTTACCACAAATCATCCCTGCTCTTGGACAGAGGTGAGGCACTGCTAGTTGTCCCAAAACGGATTAGGCCGACAGTTGTCACATGGTGTGGGACTGGACTCAGTTCCGTGCAACTCAGGTGATGCTGCTGCACAAATCCAGCAGCCTCATTAGGATGATGAGAGCCCACACAACAAACCTTTATTTTCATGAGAAGTATTCTGTTTCCCTTGGGGATGCTAACAGGGCAATATGGAGACCACAATCGCCCCATTGCATATTAATGTACTGCAATAAACCCTGTGCCAGAAGCTCCCCTCCCCCCCACCCCGGTGGTTGAAATCTGTCTTTGCCACCTGTGAATTAGTGCAAGAAAAGCAAAATATTGTTCTTGGTTTCTTTTGGACAGTGGCTGCTCCACATGCAACATTTTACTAAGGCTAAACTAACCAAGGATTAACTTTTTTTTTTTGAACCATCTAATGTGACCATAGAGCGGGCACCCTCTTTGAATCACAAATTATATTTCCAGGGGCAACGTTTGTCCAGATGGCATTGTAAGGTAAGTCACATTGACTTACCTGTTCTCGTAATTCATTACGAGCCTGCCACTTACTCCTCCCATCCCTCCCTCTTTTTCAGTCCTTAATACAGCCTCTGGTAACGCTTCAAGGTGCCTGTATGCAAGAATAGAAAGGGAGGTTGGGGTGGATTAGGCCATAGCTGTTCAAAGAGTTTATGTGGCCTTTGGCTATAGCGTACTGGCGAGTTAGAAACCTCCTGCATGCTACCTTATTTTGCTCATGTTTATGATGGGGTGACACAACCAGTAAAAGAGAAATGGTTTCTTCCTTTAGTAAACACTGCTTTTCACCACATTTTCATCCCTAGTCACCCATCATTGATGTTCCTGTGCCATCCCCTAATAATTCCAGGTAGGAAAAGATGGTAGAACAGAGCAGGGGCACAACCACCACCCAGTGGACCATTTGTGCTGATCCAAGTCAATTTCATAAAAATAATGAGGTGTGAAAAATAATAACAAGTTTTACTTAAAAGTCACACAGATACAAAGACATTAGCAAAACCTTTGTTGAAGGAGTTCATCCCAAGATACAGAATTCCAGGGAAAATGGACTCGGAGAAAGGAAGTCATTTTCTAAGGGAAATAATTAAACAATGTGCAAGGCTCTTAATTTTACACAATCATTTCATTGCCCCTACTACCCACAATCTACACGGGCTGTGGAGTGCAGACAAGGCATACTAAAGATCAAAATTGCAAAAAAATGTTCTGAAACAAACAAGTGGCCGGATGCATTGTCAATGATTCTTATAAGTAAGAGGGCTATGCCAAATAGAAAGACAAGTGTCACCCTCTTATTAAGTTATTATAGGGAAGCCTAATATAGACAAAGCATTCCCTGTGTTTACAAATTTACATTTGACTGATGTAATAAATAAATAAATAAAGGATAAAACATTGATTTTGCCATTAAAAATACTATATTTTATTTGTGGGGGTACTATTTATTCCTGGTTGCCACAGTTAGAGTGGGGTAAGGGTCCTGTTATTTGGGTCATGTTTATCCTGCTATAAGCCATCTCAAGGAACATCCAGAATTAGTGCTAAAACACACAGGCCCTCATTACGACTTCGGCGGTCCTATCACAGGACCGCCAAAGCCAGTGCAGGCAAAAGACCACAAGTAATGGAGCTCTTTTGCCCGCCATATTAGGAGTGTTCCGCTGGGCCAGCAGACGAAAACAGCGTTTTCGGCAGGTGGCCCAGCAGAACACTCACCACATCATTGACGCTGGCTCGTAATTGAGCCAGCGGCAATGTTGTGGTGCGTCGGGTGCGACTGCACCCGTCGCACATTTCACTGGCCGTAATTTGGGCAGTGAAATGCACAATGGGGCTGTGAATGGGGGCCCCTGCATTGCCCATGCTGTGCATGGGGACCCCTGCACTGCCCAGGGGTCCCCTGAGACTCCCATTGGGGACAGTGCTTGCACAGCTGCCCTGGCAGATTACAACCGCCGAGACCACCAGGATGCAGGCTGGCTGCAGACTTTTGGTGTCAGTGGTTTGACTGTGGCCACGATCATAATGGGGTGGTCAGACCATCCTGTCTGCAGTGGTCTGACCGCCATGGCGAGGCTGGCGGGCTTACGACCCGTAATGAGGCCCTAAATATGAGTTGGTTTTTACCTGTTGAGGAATATGCACATTTGGGAAAGAGAAGAAAGAAAATAATCTGGTTCACAGATGTCTTGAGCGTAATATTCCCAGAAGCAGGGGTAGGGATGAACATGGCAGCGATTCAAAGATTGTTTGGTGTTATGTAACACGCAGCTACTTCTGCACAAATGCTTCAGGCAAAATGAACACAAAAATAGTAGCCATGATGGAAACTGATCCAGAATAGAATGCATTATATTATGTCTTAGTCAGTAAAGGGGGAGTTGGCTCAGATTGCTGCACTCTCATTTAGGATTATTTCGGAAATATGTAAAAGGCAATTGATAATATCAAGGCAGAAGTAAAGAAATTGCATAAAATGGCTACTTCGAGATTGTGGGAGAAGATCAGTGACTGGCTGGGAAGTTGGGGTAGTTATACTGTAGCAACAGTGCTTGCAACGATTGGGACCGGTTTGGCCATTATTGTTATTTCTCAGCTGTTAATGTGTTTTGTGAAATATATTTAAAAAAATAGGCCAGAATGCAGACAATGTGCAAAAGACAACACCGAGGTTGTTGGTACCAGTGAGGGAACAGGAGAAGGCACAGAAAGATAACGTGAATGTGGGGCGTGAAATAAAGGGAAAACATAAAATAATAATGCAATCGTATATGACTCCAGATCACAGGAAGGCTGTACAAGTAGCTGTTGGAAAGGTTGTGGATGCAGAGGTACATTCTGGGCACATGGTGGGTTTGTCCTCAGGATCAAAGTTTTTGGTCTGAATTTCTAAAGCTTATTGCTGACATAACCAGCCTTTCTTTCCTGCTGTACCCTCTACCCCAGTATTAGAAATTAACACTTCAGTGGCTAGATAAGCGGGCTTGAAAATGTCCAGACTCTCCTCTGATACACTGAAATACAACTGAAAAGACAGCAGTTTTATGTTATGAAATATAATTGAATATGGCCTGTCTTTAACCGCAGCTGTAGTGGCTAGGGGCCAGTGCATTATCCAGTTGAGCCTGATCGCTGGGAAAGACTATTGGAATTAAGCTGTTATACTGATTGATTACCTCCCTAGTAGGGTCTTATTAGTAACATTTTGATGTTGTGTATTTTAATATATGCCGTTGATATTCATTCTCAGTTACGCATACCTCATTTCTTTTCCCAGCCCCACTCCCAGTGTTAAACAAAATAATGCTCCTATGTAGCATTTTTAGGTAATATAACTCTGACAAAACATATATTTCGTCTTCTGTACTGGTTTACATTCTAGCTTCTAAGAAAGGAACTGAGGAAAATAGCTTATGGATACACAGTAAGCTGCAGAAAGTGGTTTGAACTTGGGCGAACTATTGATGGTGAGGACCCAGACAGATGAACGCATTCAATAATCATTCAGTCAGTCATCAATTGTGTAATTATTCAGTGACCAAGCACACCAACTTCATTCTGGTGCCTTTCATTTGTGCATTATGTGCATTCCTTAACTTTGGCAACACGACCCACTTAACAAAAGTACATTTTTCACTTTTGCACTTTTTATCATTTTCTCCACACCTGCACTCACGTCCTCCCAAACACATAATCAGAATTGGAGCTCTCAATTATTGTATACAAATAAAAACAACATGTTCATTAACAACTGAGATGGAGCCCTTACTATGTAATGAAAACGCAATTAATCTCTTGGGTCCTCTAGCTATCTAGGGCTACAGCTGGGGCTCAAAACTGCAAGTCAAGCAAAAGAACACCAGAACGTAGGGTGCTATACTGTCACAATATTTGGTAGCTGGTTCTCCTCATCAAACTTTCAGTCAAGGCCACGATAGAAGGCAAGTCACAACATTTAGGCCCTCATTACAACCCTGGCGGTCGGTGTTGAAGCTTCAGTAAAAAAAATGGGATCACAACCACGGCGGAAACTGCCAACATAGACAGCCACTTTAACACTCTGACCGCCACGGCGGTAGCAACAAACACCGCTGCGGTCACTGCCAAGAGACAGGTGGAAGACAATGTACCGCCCACCATATTACAAGGCACCAATCCGCCAGCTTTTCCAGGGCGGTACCAACGACATCAAAAGCACGGCGGAAACTGAACAGCGAAGGTGAACCACTCACCTCTCGACACTCCACGAAGAACCAGGACACCATGGAGCCCGAATTGCAGATCCTCCCCATGTTGGTGTATCTACTAATATACCACGAAGTAGAAAGAAGGCGGAGGCGGTGACGACGGTGAGTACTGCACCTAGCACACAGGGGAGGGGAGGACGTAAAAGAGAGTGACACACAGCACGCAACACCCCCAACCCCCACCCTCACCCACAACACCATACACACAAACAGATCCAACAACAATACAGATACACCCCGTCACCCCGTGGAAGAACGCAAGGACAAAAGGAAATGAGTCTAACCAGTGTTATATTGGAATATTCAGATATATAAAGAGAAAATCAAATAATCAGTATATACAAATATTTACATTATGTACTCAAGGCCGTACACTATCCCTTGTAAATGTCCGTTGACCAGTGGTCCCAAAAAGCATGGGCGAAGCCCACACATGACACCTGCCTCAAAACGGAGAGAACACTGCAGGGGCATCAGGTCGAAAAAAAACACAGGCACCTCAGGGGAAGGGGAGGGTGGGGCACCTCAGCCGGAAGATGGTAGGACGCCACTGCTCCTCGAGGGGGCTCCATGCCCACTGCTTGGTCCTGGGGACTGCAAAGCCAAAGTCTCTCAAGTTTCTCAAGTGGGTGGGTTGCCCACTGCTTGGTTCTTGGGAGTGCAAAGCCATAGTCTCTCAAGTCTCTCAAGTGGGCGGTTTGCCCACTTCTTGGTCCAGGGGAGTTCAAAGCCACAGTCTCTCAAGTGGGTGAGTTGCCCACTGCTTGGTCCTGGGGAGTGCAAAGCCACAGTTTCTCTAGTGGGTGCCTTTTTCCACTATTTTTGGAGGGGGCTTTTTGCCCAGTGTGCTTCATCCTGCCAAGGATTGGGTGAGTGGATGCCTTGCTCCACTGGTTCTGGAGGGGGCTTTGTGCCCAGAGTGCTTCATCCTGCCAAGGACTGGCTGAGTGGATGCCTCTCTCCACTGGTTCTGGAGGGGGCTTTGTGCCCAGATTGCTTCAACCTGCGAAGGATTGGGTGAGTGGATGCCTTTCTCCACTGGTTCTGGACGGGGCTTTGTGCCCAGTGTGCTTCATCCTGCCAAGGATTGGGTGAGTGGATGCTTTTCTCCACTGGTTCTGGGGGGGGCTTTGTGCCCAGTGTGCCTCATCCTGCCAAGGATTGGGTGAGTGGATGCCTTCCTCCACTGGTTCTGGAGGGGGCATTGTGCCCAGTGATGCTGCACCTGGGGTGTGGCAGTTAACATCCTCTCACCTGGGTGTCTGACCCACGCGATGTACATGGAACAGGTAGCACGATACTCCATGGAGGCAGAGCCACACTCCATCCTGCGGTGACTTAGGCTGCCAACTGCTGGTCGTGCCAGTGCTGGCGCCTCAAGTGGCGTGTCCAGGGCCCAGGACGTCCTACTGGTGCCTTCACCCTCCATGGATTCACCCTCCTGGGCCATGTGGGATGCAGCTCCCTCCGTCGCCGGTGCCTCTGCTCCTCCGCCAGATAATGCTAATGCACACAAGGACAAGGTAAAAAAAACAAGAAGGGGGGAAGACAGAGGACACACATGGTCAATGCCAGCAACACCACTACTGTTGGTGGACACAACACACACTAAGCTGCCCTGTGCACTAGGCCTTGCCCAACCAGTCACTATGGTAGTCGCCACCCCATGGGGTACAATGCCTAACGCCAACACATGCACACCTGACACCCACAGGACCCTGCACACTAATAGCTGCCCAATTGTACCATTGGGGTAGGGTGCTTCTGACTCTGCAAATAGGGGAAACTACCCTGGCATGACTGCCCTGGCCTAGGGGCACCCACAGCCCACACCCGCACCCAGATCCCTCCTAAACCGCACAGAGTCAGCTTTATGACACTGTACTCATCCCCTTGTGGCTGCTGTGATGCCCTCAAGCACCCATCCAACTCCGGATAGGGCACCGCCAGGATGCGGAACATCAGGGGGGTCATGGTGCGATGGGCACCCCTTCCACGTTGGGAGGCCAGCCCCAGCTGGGCCTCCGCCGCTTCTTGCTTCAGCGACGCAGGTCCTCCCATCTCTTGTGGCAATGGGTGCTCCGTCTGTGATAGACCCCCAGGGTCTGCACTTCCTTGGCAATGGCACGCCAAATACCCTTCTTCTGATGGCCGCTGATCTAGAGGGAAAGTACAGGAGGAAAGGAAATTACTCACCCGTCTGGACCGTCATACTCATTGCCCACCAGTTACCACCCATGCCCTGACACACATACACTGACCATCCTCACATGCAGCCCTCAGCCCCCCCAACATGTGGCTTCCATCCACACAACTCCAAACAGGCATTGCCCACGCAGTGAAGGCAGGGGCCCTTTCCCCAGACACATGAGCCATTGTCGCTTCCAGACTCAGGTCACAACAGCACTTGCAGTGTAGGTCCTCTCCTGTTGACGGTCAGGTATCAAGTGAGTGAACAGATAGAAAATGGCAGTTACGTCCGTGGCGGTGCGTACCGTCACCGCCGGCGTACATGGCCATTGGCTCCTCGAAACATAGGGCCCAATGATAACCAATGCTGAGTTGCGCAGCGGTCATCGACCGCCAACCGCAATGGCGCACAATGCCGGCGGAATTATCTCATTTCCACTTGTCTCTCCTCACAGGTCAGGCAGCCGCCATTTCAGGGGGGCACAGGCCATGGCACCTTACTCTGTCACAGCAGACATTGGCACATCAACTGACTCTCAAATTCATGTACTGTTTCTGTAAAGGAAGAAAGCATTTTTATTTTCACATATGTGTGAATATGAACCTCTGCTCACCGTTTTTCACCCTAGAGTTCAACCGCTGAGGATGAATAGGAGATGGAGACATCTCCCCATGTACAGACCCCTGGTGGACTTGGCGACTATGGAGTACAGGCACATTATCCTGACCTGCAGACTTGATAGGGCCACAATCCAAGAACTGAGGGCCTCATCCTCGCGGGAACCGCCATATGGCCGCTCCGCGGTCGAAAGACCGCGGAGGCCATTCAGGCTTTCCCGCTGGGCTGGCGGGCGACCGCCAGAAGGCCGCCCGCCAGCCCAGCGGGAAACCCCTCCCCACGAGAAAGCCGGCTCCGAATGGAGCCGGCGGAGTGGGTATGTGCGACGGGTGCAGTGGCACCCGTCGCGTATTTCAGTGTCTGCATAGCAGACACTGAAATACATAGTGGGGCCCTCTTACGGGGGCCCCTGCAGTGCCCATGCCATTGGCATGGGCACTGCAGGGGCCCCCAGGGGCCCCGCGGCACCCCCTACCGCCATCCTGTTCCTGGCGGGAGACCCGCCAGGAACAGGATGGCTGTAGGGGGTGTCAGAATCCCCATGGCGGCGGAGCGCGCTCCGCCGCCATGGAGGATTCTAAAGGGCAGCGGAAAACCGGCGGGAGACCGCCGGTTTTCCGCATCTAACCGCGGCCGAACCGCCGCGGTCAGAATGCCCTGCGGGGCACCGCCGGCCTGTCGGCAGTGCTCCTGCCGACCCTGGCCCCGGCGGTCTCTGACCGCCGGGGTCAGAATGACCCCCTGTGTGTCCAATTAGAGCCAGACCTGATATCAGCTATCCGCCACCCCACAGGTATCCCACCTCTAGTGCAGGTCCTGTCAGTGCTCCATTTCCTGGCAAGTGGCTCCTTCCCAGCGACAGTGGCCATGGCACCAGGGATATCTCAGCCAATGATCTCCAACATGCTGACCAGAGTGTTGTCTGCCCTGCTGAAACACATGCGCAGCTACATTGTATTCCCACAGGGGGAGGATTTGCCCACAGTGAAGGCTGACTTTTATGCCCTGGGACATATCCCCAACATCATTGGTGCCATTGATGGTACACATATTGAATTTGTGTCCCCCGGAGAAATGAACAAGTGTTCAGTAATAGAGAAAGCTTTCACTCTCTGAATGTGCAGATGGTGTGTTTGGTGGACCAGTACATCTCCCATGTCAATGCCAAGTATCCTGGCTCTGTGCATGATGCCTTTATCTTGAGGAATAGCAGCATTTCATATGTGATGTCTCAACTCCAGAGGCACCGGGTGTGGCTAATAGGTGAGCCCATGGTCCCCACCCAGTGGATGTAGGTATAGGGGTGTGGGTATGGCCCTAAGGGTGAGTGTGTGGCTAACAGGTATCCCTCAGTATTTGCAGGTGACTCTGGTTACCCCAACCTCTCATGGCTACTGACCCCAGTGAGGAATGGCAGGATAAGGGCAGAAGAACGTTACAATGAGGCACATGGGTGACCAAGGAGGATAATTGAGAGAACCTTTGGCCTCCTGAAGGCCAGATTCCGGTGCCTCCATCTGACAGGTGGATCCCTGTACTACTCACCCAAGAAGGTGTGCCAGATCATCGTTTCATGTTGCATGTTGCAGAACCTGGCCTTGAGACGCCAGGTGCTTTTTCTGCAGGAGGATGAGCCTGGAGATGGTCATGTGGCAGCAGTGGAGCCTGTGGACCGTGACGAAGAGGAGGCAGAGGAAGAAGACCTGGACAACAGAAGTACACTCATTCAACAGTACTTCCAGTGACACACAGGTAAGACACTTAGGGCCTGATTACTACCTTGGCGGATGGATTACTCTCTCCCAAATGTGACGGGCATCCCACCCGCCGAATTACGAGTTCCATAGGATATAATGGACTCGTAATTCGGCGGACAAGATATCCGTCACATTTGGGACAGAGTAATCCCCTCCGCCGAAGTTGTAATGAGGCCCTGTAACTTCATCTTCAGTTTCAGTTTTGTGTTTGACATTGAACATGGCAGCCTGATTTCCCTATGTCTATGGCCACTTACTGTACCCTTTGGCATCTCTATTTTCAGATCTCTGTGCCCCACTCTGGCTACTGGTGTGTTTACTGCTGCCCACTACAGGTTATACCTATGTTAATATTACAGTAGATTAGAAATGCAATGTTTACAGTTTGTGAAACAAATACATGTGTCATATAATCCACAGAATCCACACCTGAATTTGTTCAAAGGGTGTTTATTTTGGTGCTAATAAGTGGAGAGGGTATTGCAATGGGCTGGGTTGCTGATGGAGGAAAGTCCAGGGTAGAGTCCAGTCTATTTGTATCACAGGTGCATTGTCCAAGGGGGCATAGGAAGGGGAGCAATGGCATTTCAAGGTGGACAGGGTGACAGAGTGGGACAGAAGGGTGACAATCAGGAGAGTCTTATTTCCTGGCGGGAGTCTTGGCAATGTTCTCTGGCTTCTGCCTGGATCGCAGGGACCGTTTGCTGGGTGGTTCTCCTTCTGCATGGGGTGGGGTGCTGGTGGCCTTTTGGTCCTGTGGCGGGTCCTCCTGTCCACTGGCGCCGGCGGAGGTGGAGGGCTGTTCTTCAGTGTGGCTAGTGTCAGTGGCCCATAGGTGTGCCACTGTCTCCCTCATGGTGTTGGCCATGACCGCCAGCACCCCTGCAATGGTGATCAGGGTGGTGTGGAGGTCTTTCAGGTCCTCCCTGGTCCCCAGGTACTGTCTCTCCTGCAGCCGCTGGGTCTCCTGCAACTTGTACATTATCTGGCCCATGGTCTCCTGGGAATGGTGGCATGCTCCCAGGATGTTGGTGAGTGCCTTGTGGAGAGTCGGTTCCCTGGGCCTGTCCTCCCCCTGTCACACAGCAGTCCTTCCAGCTTCCCTGTTCTCCTGTGCCTCAGTCCCCTGAACCTTGTGCACACTGCCACTGACCCCAGGTCCCTGATCGCCCTGTGTTTGTGGGGTTGCCTGGGGTCCCTATAGTGGTGGACACACTGCTGATTGACGTGTCCTGGGGACAGAGGTATGGACCCGCTGGGTGGGTGCTGTGCTGGTGTTTCCTGAGTGAGGAGGCTCTGCGGTGGTTTGGGACTGTGGCAGGGTCAACGACTGTCCAGAGGTCCATGATTGGTCATCGTGATCCAGGCGTGCAGAGCTGCTGCATCACTGCGGGCCTCCTCAGGGGGTGGACTGGATGTGGCTGGCACCTCCTCTCTGGTAACGTTGAGTGGGGCTCCTGCGGGGAAGTAAATGCAGTGTTATTGTATCTGCGTGTGCCATCTTGTGCATGGATATGTTTCCCTCTATTGTTGTTGGCAAGGCAGCTTTGGCTTGTGTGAGTTGTGCTTGGTTTGGCTAAGTGATTGTCACTAGTGTGCATGCAGTGGTGATGGATATCCATGCAGGTCTGTGAGTGGTGTCCATGCATTGGTATGGCATGCTGGCTTGGCATTGGGAAGAGTGGGTTGTGATGGTGGGGAGAGTGGGAGGTGGTGGCATGATGGGAGTGAGGGTGGGGGTATGTGAGGCATGCAGGTAGGGGGGTGAAAGTAGTAAAGAGCTGAGACTTGCTCCTCCCATGTTGTTAGTTGTGGGGGAGGAGGTAGGAGTCCACACCAGTCCTCTGTACAGCTACCTGGTGTCTTGCAACCACGGAACGCACTTTCCCTCGTAGGTCGTTCCACTTCTTCCTGATGTGATCCATTGTTCTGGGGTGCTGTCCCATGACGTTGACCCTGTCCACGACTCTCCGCCATAGCTCCATCTTTGTAGCAATGGACGTCTGCTGCACCTGTGATCTGAATAGCTGTGGCTCTACCCAGATGATTTCCTCCACTATGACCCGTAGCTCCTCCTCTAAGAATCTGGGGTGTCTTTGTGGTGCCATGGGTGTAGTGTGAGTGGTATGTGTGAGGGTGTGTGGGGTGATGTGTTGGGGTGTGTGCTGTGAGGTGCGTGGATGGTGTATGGGTGATGGTGTTATGTGGCTCAGATTCAGTGGGTGCTCCTTGGTTGTGGGTATTATGGGTGTGTGTTTTATATTGGATTGGGTGTGTGGGTGTGGTATGTGTATATGTGTCAGGTGTGTGTAGTTTGAATTGTCCAATTTGGTGTAGTTTTGTTAATGTGTGTGTATTTTGAGAGTGGCGGTGTGTACCGCCAATGGATTACCGCGGTTGAATGACCACTGCGGTGATTCGTGGGTCACAATGCTGGGGGCGTATTTCTGTTGGCGTAATGGTGTGGGTTTTGGTACCGCCAGTTTATCACTGACCTTTGGGCTGGCGGACTTGTGTAGGTGTCTGTATAGTATTGGATTTCTCTGTGTGGGGCATAACACCCGTAACTGTATACCGCCGCGGTCACGTATGCTGGCGGCAATCAGCACGGCGGTAGGTGGCATTTACCGCCAATGTTGTAATGAGGGCCTTAGTCTGCATGTTTGCAGGAAGCATCCACTGGCCCTACGTAGGGTGTGCAGGCCCCCTGTGAAGTAAACTTTGTCTCCCAAAGAAACGGAAAAAAGCATGCTTGTCACACAGGGTTTGGTGATTACTCTGGATTTGTAAATCCTTTATCTGCTGATTATCGCTCCAGGATTGACAAACAAATCTGTGGAGTGCAGAGTAAATCACCATCTTTGGTGCAGATCCAGAGTATTTTTCCCCCACATAGAATAACCTTGTCAAAGCTGTGCTCAATCAGTTCTGTTCACACATACAAGGTGGTACTGGGCCAGCACAATGACTAGGCTCTTTTACACACTGGGGCTTGCCAAGCAGTCAGTCCCGCTGTGCATGGCCAAAGTCTGTTCCCCACAGTTATTTGCTTCATTTAGTGGATATTGCAAATCATTACAGTGGAATACTAAGAAAGACCTTCACTGACTGGATGCAATACTGCAGGAGACACTTTAATTTGGATGGAAGGGCAGCAACAAGTTCATGGGCTACTACATTGAGGTCTGAACACTTGAGACATAAGTGCAGACATTTGGGTAGTTTGTAGTTTGTTGACCTGGCAGCCTGGTCAATGGGGTTTGTCCACATTCGCTGCTGCTGTAGGTCTGAAGGGTTGAATGAGTTATATATGTTTGCAAAGTCCACAATCACTGAGGGAGGGACAACCAAAGAATAGTCTACTGAGACATTAGTGCTAAGGAGACTTGCTATGGGCACTGCTAAAGATTCCCAGAGCACAACAGCTGTGCCACAGAGAACAGTGCCAACGTCTTCTGCTCCAGGATGTGAAGTGGGCAGAGAGGGAAGCAGTACTCTCATTCATTTCCCGAGGCAGTGCATTGGCAGTGTTGGGGTGATCGCCCATCCAACAGGACCAACTTGATAGCACATTTCTGCAGTTGGCACTTCGAGCTCTGTTCTAGAGTGGCTAAAGTCAATTTTGAGTGAGCAGAATCAGAGAGTGCTTATGGCATCCTTTGTGTCTAAGGAATATTTAGCGAATTGAGGAGAACTGCAAGGATAGGTTCTCTATCCTGTCCTCTTCAATATTAATTTGCAGCCACTTGTGAAACTGGCTTGGTCCTTTGGTTTCAAGGCAATCATATACAAGACGACTTCATTGCTCTTCAGGAGGGGTCTCGCTGTATATCGACCCTCAAGGCATTTAGACAGGTTTTTCCATTTATTGCTCAACATATTAACCTTTTGGTAATCAATGTCTTGCCTCTGTCGTGTCTGGATTACTACAACAGTGCCTCCATAGGTCTGCTAAACTGTCAGTTGGGAAGACACCAGAAATTCCAAAATATGGCAGAAAGTTTAGTATATGGTCTTTGTAAATTTGACCATGTAATAGCATCCCAGAGTCTCTTCTCTGACTATGGGCTCTTCAACGGATTGAGTTCATGGCTCTTTGCTTTATACCCTTCATTAGGCTACTCCAAAGTTTTATATTGCATACTATCACTCCTTATCTACCTACCAGATCTTTGGGAGGAGGACTTAAGGCTATTTGCAAGACACTCTGATGTGGAGGTAGGTCTTTCAGGGCTCACAGCTTTGGAGTAAGCTTGTTCTCCTCTAACGACAACGCAAAGACTTCACTGCTTTCAGGAAACTGATAAAAACTCATCTCCTTTTCCCTAGTGCTCACATCTGTTTTTCCTGCCTCTCCCCTGTGGTTCGTCTGTGTTTTATGTTGCACTTCTATTGTCAGAATGCCTTCAGGCAACAGGCATACTACATATAGTCACACTATATATGACTCCAGATGCAGTCATAGATATGTTACAATAGTACAACTAAATTTAATGCAGAAATATATTCTTAAAAGGACAATACAAACTTATGTAAATGGTCTTTTTCTTATAGGGATGGTGACCCTTGATTGATGTACCTTCAGGGAAGATCAACATTGAAATAAGGATGAATCCAGTTACAATATAATCACAACTTTGATTTGTGCAAGCTACCATCATGGTGTGCTGCATCAGTTTTTTTAGGTCCATCTAGGACAGTGCATATAATGTTGTTAGTGAGGAATATTGTTTTCTAACACCAGGCTTAGATGCTGCCCATTGGTTGGCTTTATTGTCACTCTGATGTGCTACTTCTAATTGGTCAGCTGCCATAGGCTTCCTTCCTATTTGTATATTTGTCCTTCCCCTGGGCTGTTAATACATTAGTTGTATTCTTCCACTGCTCATTTTTTGGGTTGTGTTAGAAATTGGGTTATTTGTATGAGCCCTATTCATGCAGCAATCACAATCCTAGTCAGAGTAAGGCACAAGCAAACCCTAAAATACCCTGTGCTCAACCCACTGGTAGCTTGGCACAGAGCAGTCAGGGTTAACCCGGAGGCAATATGTGCAACAATTCAAGCAGTATAACACCACACAAGAAGGACCCCTCACAAAGTTGGAAAATATAACTTAATTTAATAAATAAACTAAGACCAAAATGCCAATCCAATAAGTAGAACTTGAGACTATGAATATTTAAAGATTAAACTGTAAAATGGCACTTAGAAGCAAGAAGTGCAAATGGGGATATCTGGTCGGACTAGACCAGGACAAAGTCAAAAGTTCAGGCCGACCACGATGGAGCACGGGCAGGCTCCAATGACCCATTTGGGCCAGCTGAACCAAAGTACCTTAAATCCTGGTTGAGGAGCATTGCATGGGTCTGGGTCGAAGAAGCACTGTGCAGCTGAGACAATTAGTCAGTTCTGAGATGTGAGAAGACCACAATAGGAGGACCTATTGCATCAGCATCAAGGATCCTGTTGATGGGGCTAGCGATGTTAAGTCCAGTGATGAGGATCTGATGTGCAGTCGAGGCGATGAGTCGTGTCTGATGAGCAGTGAAGCTGTGATGTGGAGGGTCAGTGTCGAGGCTGGCGTTGATGAGACATGTGAGGACCAAGGTGGGAGATGTGTTACCCCTTTGGTGATGCATGGGTTCTGAGGCCTGCAAGGGTGATGATGGCATTCTGCAGCAGGTCCAAACTACACAGGAGTAGCAATATGCCCGGTCTGCCAGAGGATGCGCTGCTCCACCGAGAATATGCATTGGTGCGGCTCAGGGATGCGCCACTCAGCGTATAAGATGCGTTCGTTCTGGTGGTAAGCACCATAAGCTCACTTCCAAGGGTCCAGGACTGGAGAGGCAATACTTGGCCGGGTAGATTCACAGATGACAGAGTCCAGGTACAGAAGCAAGATGGTTGGAAGTCTTTTGTGTCCCTGAGACCTCAGATCAGGATGCCAGCCAACTAGCCCTTGGTATCACTCTGGGTTCTGGGTTGGGGAGATGCAGGTCCAATCCATCTCACTTCCAGGAGAGAGAGCAGCATGCAAGCACAGATAAGCAGGAGCCAAGCAGAATAGCAGGTCCGTAGAGTGGCAGTTCTTCCGCAGCCCAGCAGTCCTTCTTCCACAGGTCCAAAAGTTTACTGAAGTGGTGGTGTCTGAGGTCCAGTATTTTCTGAAAGGTGGAAGTAGCTTGTAGACAGAGGCTTTGAAGTGCAAGGGATCCCCTTCCTCCCCTGCCCTGGCTTCCTGCTGGCTGTAGTGACAATAAAAGGTTGGTATGCCCTTTGTGTGTGGACAGGACATTGGCTGTTCAGGTGTAAGTGAAGCTGTGTCCAGCTCCTCCCTTCCATCCTGCAGAGGATGACCCATTAATTCTCATCTAAGCTCCTGTTGTGTGTGGCTGTCTAGGAGGAATACACAAAGTTCAACTGGCAACTACACCCAGTCATAGGACCAGAAACAAGCTGCAGGCACCAAATGGCTAAGGCATGAAAATTCCAACTTTTTAATAGTGGCATTTTCAGAACGGCAATTCAAAATCCGACTTCACCATGTTAGAATTTTAAGTTGTGATTCCAGAGACACCAAACATGAAAGGGTCTTCACTTCCCATTTGAAAACTACACATATAAGCTGTAATAAGGCAACTCCGACGTTATCCTATGGGAGAGATAGGCCTTGCAGTAGTGAAAATCGAATTTCAGAGTTTTTCACTACCAGGTCATGCATATGTCCTACCCGTTGGATATACTGCCATGTCCAGGGCCAACACTAGGGGTGACACAGGTGTATAAAAATGGAAGGTTTGGACCTGGCAACATTTTTATTTTGCCAGGTCCAAACAGCAGTGTAAACTGCACCCACAGGCTCTATAATGGCATACTTGGGACATGTTTAAAGAGCTTCTTCAGTGGGTAGCATTTAATGCAAAAGCACTGGGCACATGCAGTGCTCTTTACAAGGGACTTACAAGTAAATTAAATATGCCAATTGTGAATAAGTCAATATTACCATGTTTTTAAGGAGCCAGCATATGCATTTTAGCAGTTGTAAAGTGCTCAGAGTCCTAAGGTTAACAACAATATGCCCAGAAAAATGGAAGGGGAGGGGCAAAAAGTCTGGGAGACGGCCACCCTAAGGCTGGCAGATATAACACAGGACTACTTTGGTGGGCCGACCTCGCACAGTTTTTCTCTGTGGAATTCCGTGGAGCAACACAGAAACTCTGTAAGATTCCACGGGGTTCCACCCACCCCTATCTATGATGAGGAACCTAGGTAGCTTGGCATGAGCATGCGGTGGCTGGAGAAGCCAAGATGCTATGATTGGACTGCAGAAGCAGTTTGCAGGACTTGTTGCATCATACTGTAGAATGTGTGTGGCCAGACAGCTGCAGAGGGTCACATTACTTGTGGCACGTGTATTCCGAGAGAGAGGAGTGCTTGTCGTACTGCGTGGTGATTTAGTGGAAGGAGCAGAGCTTACTAATTGAATGCTTTGTGTGCTGCTCTAATGTGTTTGCTGGAATGTGTTTATTCTTAATTATCTGTGTATGCATGTGTTTTTCTTTACTTTCAACTGAGCCAAGATATACACACTGAAAGGAGTCGAAAGGATTCTCTAGAATGCACTTCTTACTCTGAAGAAGACATTTATTATAGCTTTTTGCAAGGTTCGTGAAGGAAGGTTTGAATAGTAAAAAGTGTACTTCCAATTGTGCAACAACAACGTGAGACTATGTATAAAAAGTCTTCAATCTATAAACAGCAAATATATACATGCAAGGTTACAAACACTTATATATTGATGTATAGATATATATTCATATGCAATGCAAAGCAAATAATTAATAAAAATTCATCACCGTAGGGCCTGCCAGACGTTTCATCTTTCTCATGCCAGCAAGAAGACGACCCCTGTTCAACTGCGAGAAAGAGATCCTCACCCTCACGGGAAAATGTCAGGCATTTGACGTCCAATCCTGACCGAGATCTCGGAATTCATAGCTACTGAGCAGAGCCTTCTTTTTATATCTTAAACAATCACAAGAGAACCTTCTACAAAGTCCTCCCTCTCAGATGGAAATATTAAAAAATGCTGGCTTGTTTAGGTAAACCTTGACAGGAATGTGTCAGGAGCTGGCCATCGTCCCAAGACATGGCCTTCAAAGTCAAACTGTTCTCTTGCCTATGATAAACACTAGCTTGTTACAGCCTTATCGTACTAACTGCTCACCTCCTACATGTCGTGTACCAGCCTTGGCTCTTCGGTGAGAAGAAAAACAGGTAGAAGTAGAAAAACATGTTTGCACGGAAAAATACTTTAACGTGGAGGCAAAACTAAGCTGAACACAAAATGGAGTCTGTAACCAGTGACCACTAAAGTGACAATAGGAAGCTAAGCCAGGTGCAAAGCAGTGTGACACGACATCAGTGGTCAATACCCAAATAACATTACAGCATGGGAAAGTGAGACCATCATGCTTTCAGCACCCATCTTGTGAGAGAGCTGCTTAATATTTAATTTCTCTTAAAGGGGGCGCCTGTGCCTTACACTCGCAGAAGATTACCAATCACTTACCTCCCAGAGGCATGGTGCTTTGGACTTGGAATGGATGATCCTAATGAACAAGTTACTTACCTTCGGTAATGCATTATCTGGTAGATCCAGGGCATAACAAAGGGCATAGGGGGAAACATATGAACAAGCCCTTTGAGGAATCTATGTACAGTGGGAGAATTTGAAAAGTGAATGCTGATCAGGCAGCAGAAGGAATGCTGATAAGGCAGAAAGATAGTCCTTGAGAGTACCGAAGGCAGAACCCTGCTGGGCAAGAGATAGAATAAAAAGAAGGATATCAGAAAGAAAAGCTTAAAGAGGCTCAATAGACATGTTTGTACAATAATATACAAAGCGTTTACAACGCCAGGTGTATGCTGATTAGTGGAGGCATGCCTGGCTGGCAAAATAACTTTACAGACTTTGGGAGGAAGGTCAAAAGCCATCAACAGCTGCCGCTAAATCTCCACGCATATAGATGCAGAGTTGACAGGTTCGGGTGGAGAAACTTCCCCTGCTGCTGTGACAGAAGATCTTCCAGAAGGGGCAACCTGATTGGAGGATTGATGCTCATTTTGAGAAGCTCAGGATACCAAACTCTCCATGCCCAATCCGGAGCCACTATGATCACTTGGGCCCGGTCGTTCTTAATCTTCTTGAGAACTCTGGGCAGAAAAGGTATGGGCGGAAAGGCGTATAGGAGGCCTAAACTGATGAAAAGCATCACTGAGTGATTGCTGCCTCAGAAACTCCAACCCGCAATACTGCTGACATTGCGTGTTCTCTGCAGAGGCAAACAGATCTAACCAAGGCTATCCCCACTGCTGAAAGAACCCTTCTGCCACCTCCGGGTGGAGATACCAGTCGTGATCTGCTAGGCACGGATGGCTGAGTTCGTCCGCCCTGACGTTCTGAGAACCCCTACAGGTGTTGAACCACTAGGGTTATGCCCTGCGATTCCAGCCATATCTAAAGACGCAGAGCCTCTTGACAAAGGGTCTACGACCCCACACCTCCATGCTTGTTGCAGTACCACATTGCGGCGGTGTTGTACGTGAACACCTGCACTAACTTCCCTTTTACAAGAGGAGGAAATGCTTTCAATGCCAGTCCGATTGCCCAGAGCTCTAGTAAGTTGATATGGAGTCTGGATCCCACCCGAGACCACAGACGTCTGATCTCCACCTCTCCCAGATGGCAGCCCCATCCCAGAAGTGACACATCTGTCACTACTGTGAGATCTGGCTTGGGAAGGGAGAGAAGTCTGCCTCTGAACCAATCACAGTTCACTAACCACCACTGCAGGTCTTTTGCAGTTCCCTCCGAGATCTGAACTGTGTCTGAAAGATTTCCTGATGCTGCCCCCACTGGAACTTCAGGTCCCACTGCAGAGCCATTATATGCTATCTGGCATGCTTGACTAACAGGATGCAGGAGGCCATGCGTCCCAAAAGCCTCAGAGTCTGTCTCACCGAAATCCAGGACAGAGACCAAAACATCGGGATCATAACCTGAATATCCTGGACTCGGTGCTCAGGAGGATAAGCCCAAAACTGCACTGTGTCCAGAAAGGCTCAGATAAAAGGGAGCTTCTGAGAGGGAGTCTGGTGTGACTTCGGCACATTTGTAGTGAACCCCAGTGAATGCAGAAGGTTTGCCATCCTCTGAAGGTGGTTGACGAGAACCTGGGGCCAGTAGTCTAGGTAGGTGAAGACTGAAAACCCTAACCTGTGCAGATGAACTGCTACCACCGTCATCAATTTGGTGAACACCCGAGGGGCACTGGTGAGACCGAAGGGGAGCACGGTAAACTGAAAGTGCTCGTGGCCCACCTTGAACTGCAAGTAGCACCAGTGGGCGGGCAGGAACCTGGATGTGAAAATATGCACCCTGCAAGTCCAACGCTACCATGCAGTATCTTTGTTCTATGGCAGACAATACCTGGGTAAGAGTGTGCATCTTGAATTTCTCCTTTTTGAGGAAGAGATTGACGTCCCTTAAATCCAAGATAGGGCGAAGACCCTTGTTCTTTTTTGTAATCAGAAAGTAGCGGGAATAACAACCACTGCCTAATTCTGACATTGGGACCCTTTTTTATGGCTCCCTTGGCCAAGAGAGCCATAACTTTCTCGCAGAGCAAGATTAAATGATCCCCAGCTGTTCTTTCAATGGAGGCAGAGAGGGAGGGAAAGACCGGGAGGGGAGGGAATAGCCCTTCTGTATGATCTGCAAGACCCATTTGTCCGATGTTACGGACCACCAGTGAGGGAGATGAAACTGAATCCTCCCTCCAACTGGACGAGCTTGGGCTTGCAGGATCATATTAGGCGGACGTGAGCGCTGTGGAAGAGGGGGGGCTGGGTGGTGGCCGACCTTTGGCTAGACCCTCTGGGTCTGAAGGTACCACAACCTCGTCCTCGCACTAGATGGTGAGATGATGGAGGATGGTGGCTGACCTGTTGGTGGTGTAGTACCACACCCCTTCCGAGGCCTCGAAAGGGGTGAAAGGTAGACTGCTGGCGAGCAGGCACGGAGAGGCCCAAGGATCTGGCCGTCGCTTAAGGGTCCTTGAACCACTCAAGTATCGAGTCTGCCTTTTCTCCAAAAAGGTGTGAGACAACAAAGGCCTTGTCCATCAGGTTTGCCTGGACATCCCCTGAAAAGCCAGACGTATGAAGCCAGGCATGGCGACGAAGGGCCACTGTCGATGAAATTGCCCTGTCCAGCGAGTTGGTTGTGTCCAAACTACACTGAATCATAAACTTAGCTGTGTCTCTCTCATCTTTGACTGCTTGAGTGAAAGTGTCCTGCACACCCTCCGGGACCTGGGGCAGCACCTGTGCCACCGTATCCCATAAAGTATGGAAAAAATGGGCTCATAGGCATGAGGTGTTTATGGACCTTAATGCCAGGCTGGAGAAAGAAAACATCTTCTTCCCAAGTTGGTCCAGCCTCTTGGACTCCATATCCGGGGGAGCAGAAGGGAAGGCACCATGGGAAGTGGAGGTTTGGACCACCAAGCTCTCCAGGGTGCGGTTTTGGGTGAAAAAACTAGGGTCAGTAGGAGCTGGTTGATGGCGGCGGCCGATTGTCCTATTTACAGGAGCCTCTGTGCTGAGTTTGACCACTTCCCTAGCAGGACATCAGTAAGGGCCTTGTTGAAGGGTACCATTGGCTCCGATGTATCAACCCCTGGCTGAAGCACCTCCGTCAGGATGTTAGTTCTGACCAGCACTGTAGGCAACTCTAGGTCCAATACCTCGGCTGCTCTACGCACCACAATGGCATATGAAGCTCCCTACTCCATAGCCACAGAAGGAGGTGAGAGCATGCCAGTATCTGGAGAAGTATCCAGTCCACTGGCTTTCCCTAGATCCTCATACCAGTCCTGCTCCAAACCATATTCTAAAGGGTCCACAGACCCCTCCCATTCCTCACTTGTACCTGGCTGTTTGAAATAAGCATCATGCACTGATCTGTGCTGTGTTGGCGCCATCGAAGTCGTAATCGGCATCGTACGATGTTGTTCCGGCTCCAGATCATCCGGAATTAGGATGGGGCCCGGACCACCGGTAGGTGCCGGCCGTGGGGGGAGCACCGATGTCGGAAGAGGCCAACTGTATGGAACCACTGTCGGTCTGGATCATATATCAGATCCCGGGGTCCCCAACAGCGCTGAGGCCGAAGCCGCTGGCTTCGAACACGATGGGGCCCCTGCTGACCCCTAAGGGCACATAGACCCACCAGCGGTGGCAGCCTGCTCAAATACAAGACGCATGGCTTTATAAAATTCTTTAAATTGAGCTAGGGTTGCTCTGGCTCCCGGATAGGGGGGCGCAAAGTCGACCCTGGTATTGGCTCCGTCGAACTGTGCTCGGAACATTGACAATCCCGTGACGCCTTGTCAACCGACAGGAGTGGTGAAGTCCGCTTGGACTTCTTCTTCTTTTTGTGCCTCTTCCCCGAGGGCCTGAAGGATCTCGAATGAGAAGAAGGGGACTTATGGGTCCTGGAGCGGTCCCGCAACCTCCTCCTCGAGAGGGACCTTGACCTTCTAGGAGTCGTGCCTACCAATGTCGACTGCTGGGCTGCATTAGCTTCAGAGACTGCTCTCTCAAATCTTTCTGGGCCATGGCCCGGCAGTCAGAACATGACTCTGAGATGTGGTCTCTGTCGAGGCACAAGAGACATACCTGGTGGGGGTCCGTCATCAACATACCGCGATGGCAGGCGCCACACAGCTTGAAACCCATCTTCCTCAAGGACATCTTGCACAGACTAAACATTTCTTTGACAAAAGGGTTGAAAAAAGCCTGCCAAAAAGGTATAGCGTAGCTCGATCCCGGACCTACACTTAACTGGCATGGAAGGAAAAGAACCAACGGGGTGATACCATTATAGGCGACCGTGTAGTCACAGATGGCTCCAACGACACTGACGACGCCATGCGGAGCCGAACGACTCACGCAGATCCAAACGACACCACCCGACGACGCGCGCAGGGTATTGCTCAGCAAAAGATTCTGGATTTTAAGCTGACACCAGGGAATTCAAAGGTAAGGAATCTGCAGCTAGAAGTCTCTATCAGATTGGGGTCATTTATCAAATTCCCTTGAAAAGAGGGGCTCTGAACCCTGCAAGTTACATGCAGAATGCTTGGTATGTGCCAAAGTTGGAACCTTTCCTGTCCACACCAATATCAATTATCTAGTGACTATAGACTACCAGGGTTTGTTTTTTAGCCAACATCAATGAACCCATCAAGTTATAGGCCTTTTTTGTAATTTATAAAATGCTTCCAGCCATGTATGTAAATATGAGGAGACACTTGCTTCATACGAGTAGCTTGTACTTTGTGCTAATGCTGCCATCTAATGGAACTGTATTTAAGTGAATGACAACAATAACTGCACACCAATAATGTTTTTGATTTTGAAATGCTTAGTTGTGGCACATGCACATTTTCCATATGGTATTCAACTTCTCCCCCATTGAGGACAATTCCATATGCTGCTCATGTACCTTAAACAGCCCCATGTGTAGTAATAAGACTCACAAAAATCTAGCTCAGTGTTGCTTCCACTCCACACTTAGACTAATTTTCTGAGCTCACTGCTCGCATGGTTTTGCTACTACATTTGGTATTCTGTCTATATTCTCATCACTAGCAGTAAATTCCAGGCTACTGTGGGGGCAGCTCTGCCTGAGCTCAGGGAAGCATAATCCCACATGAGACAGCCCTGCAGGTTAAACTGACCTCACCGATTTCATAGCGGACGCTGGGAGCACTGCAAGTTGCTGATCTGGCGGTCAGAGTCCCTTGCACCCAGGCAGAACAGTGCCACGGTACTTTCTAAGGAATGGGTGCAAACTGTGACTTAACGTTGGTGGAAGAACGATGAATAATAGCGAAAGAGGTTGTCACAAAAACTGCTATGTGGCTACCCAAACTGAGCCCACAATAAAAAAGTAAACTTGCAAGTTCAGCTATCACTGCGATCCTCAAACACTGGAGCTGACTCAATGACAGGGGTACCACGGAGCCAATGAACAGTTGGCAAGCATTTTTTGAGCCAATCACAATCCATGGAACAGTCTCAGAGGCTCAAGAGTCAATGAATATAAGAACTCCTTTAGCAAATCTTGCTATAAAGAATTGCCCAAACCATGTAAAGTTAGTGGGCACCAGTAAACTACGCTACGTGGTGGCAGGCGGAGTTTCTGCCGAACTCCATGTTCCAAGCAGACTGCAGAGTGGAAAAATTCTGTTGGCTGAGCAGTGTTTACCGCCCACCCCTACTTTTTCCTTTGTGCTTAAGAACTCCTCGAGAGTGAGCCTTTTTCAGCTGTCTCCTTCATGTACTTCCCCCCCCTCCATGTTCCTCCTCCCTGCTGGTCTTCCCCTGACCATCAGATTGTCCCTCCACCTGCTGCCCCCCTGTTGTCCATGTTGTCAACTCCGCCATTGTCTGTAATGTTCCCAACAACCGTCCTCCCTTCATTGTGCATGTTGCCCCTTACACTGGAACCTGCTCCGTTTTCCATGTTGCCCCTGCCACCCGATCTGTTTCTGTTCTTTATGTGGCCCCTGTTACCCTGCGTATCGCTATCGTCAGTGTTGTGTTCCACATGCCATAACAAACAAGCATTTGCAATGCACTAGGGTCTCGCATTTGTCGGAGTTACAGCTGCTCACAGTTGTAAACTCCCAACCGGATTTTTCTCGCATAAAAAAAAAAAAACAACGCTGCTACAGTTCACACTAATAATACCTATCGGCAAAAGTGCAAATAACTGAGTAACAAGGTTGATAGTATGCGAAGCGCTGGACTTCTGCCCAGCGAGATTGCGCTGCAAAAACAGAGAAAAAATAGTCCACAAACCCAGCAAGCCTCACATGTTTCCTGTAATTGCTCGCTGTGCTCGAGGAGGGCTAACCACCGGAAAAGGCATGACGTATGGGTGCCTTCCACTAATCAAAAGAAACAGATTCTACCAGGCAAGCCAACTTGCCAATGAAAGATACTGACGTGACATCGACAGGGCTCCGAGCCCTTTTCTAATACCTAAAGCGTCTTGCTAGTGATCGCAGGCTCAACCCTAAAAAGGACTTTTTTTTCTCAATCCCCCATTATCCATGTTGCCCCTCACATGCCATCCCTACTGCCAGTAATGAAATAAAAGAACTAAGACGCGACCGGTACAACATGGATAAAAACTATGACAAAGCCATTAACTCGCGTAGGCAAGACCCTTAAGCTTTACCAAGCCTTGTCTTTTAAGCTGTTCAATGCAAACTGTATAAACATAGCCAGTCTTACAAAAAATACTGCTGTCAACATTTCGCAAACATAGGATTGTAGCCGCTGATTTATTTTTGGAAGATTTGTCTTAATAATTGAATGTAAAGATTTTTAGTTGTGGTCAGTAGATGTGATATCGATTCATCATTGCATCGACATAAAAAAGAAACATTTCACAGGTTTTTATTGCTGGATTCTCTCTCAGTGTCACTCACATCTGCAACTGAAAGCAGCTGGAAACGAAACCTCATATACTTGTCTTTCATAACTTCAAGTAAAAAGAGCGGCAGATTTAAGGTTACATAACCTTCAATGGCAAAGTTTGCTTTTTTGAGTGAATTGAAAATTCAATAGTCGCTTTTAAATGTTAGAGTACGTATACTTTCTTTAATTAGAGCTTTAAGAATAGAATAGTTATTTGGTGTATTCCAGTCAGGTGCAATATTAAACTGATTTATAATAAAATGCATCATTTCCAGCCATTCGTTGCCATCTAGATTGCTACTAGACACTTCCGTCCATAGCCAGTTCCGAAGAGTGTGTTTTGGGCCCTTTTCAGTCAGTAACAATATTTGATGAAAAGTCTAAAATTAATTTGGGTTTTACAAGACCTACCTCCAGTCTTACTTTGCTGGGAGAACAGGCCATGGCATTATATGCATTTTAAACAGTTGCCAAATCGATTCTCTCCAGCTGATAAGAATTATTGCACTATATGAGAGCGAGGGTAATAATTGAATTGTCATCCCTTTAAACAAAGTTAGACTATGTAAGACTATGGCCTGATTTTGAGTTTGGCAGCCCACCAAACTTAGAGATGTATGCTGATTTACGTCATCTCTTACATTTCCAGGAACTGCTGTCACAGCAGTTCCTATGATTGTATTCAAAGTTTAACAGTCAGCATGACAGAGCCATACATCAAACTTTAATCATGTATTTTTTTTTTAAAGCCTTTTTGAGAACACAAAAAAACAATGACCCCCCCACACCATGGGCGTTTTCTCCCAAAGTGTGAGGATCATTTAAGGTTTTTGCTTTCATATGCTGCTACGTTATGTATGGCGGTATGTGAAAGATAAAATTAGTCATGTGATCCTCCACTCTAAACATGACAGGCAGACTCATGGCCAAGCCTCTGACAGCCTTTGACCGTCAGGCCATTTGAGTTGTATGTAGATGGCAGAGACAGAGCAGTCTCCGCTGTCTACATACTGAAGTTCCGACCAACTCTAAATAAAGCCGGTGGACCCTCACTTTGGTGGAAGGGTACTCCGTCATCTTTGTGACAGAGTATTCCCTCTGCCAAAGCCTACATTGGTCCCTATGCGTACTTTTCAAAGTAAATACTTTAAATGTGCATTGTTGCCATTGCTTAAAGATCACTGCCAACAGTTCCAATACCTTAATCTGATCATTCTTCAAAGATGCATGGACTTCAAGCCAATTACCGGTTACCTCAGAAGCAAAGCAATTGCATATAGGTGGGGGTCACCCATTCTGATGCATCTTCTGTTAAAAAGGCAAGTTACACCAGAGAAGTTCACTTTCTGAGGCCTGACTAATCCTGGATGTCCTGAAAATGGACCGCAAGGTGCATCTCAGGGACCATACTGGGATTCATTGAGATGCACATACATCTGGCAAAGGGTGATGAGAACTCAAAGAAGGATGCAACCAGACCCCAGTACAATTGCACAGGAGCGACAAGCGTGATAGAGTAGTTGTTAAAAATAGAAGGGTGCCAAGACCCATGCTAGCCTCAGTGGCAGATGTAAAACTGAGGTGATTGGGCAAGCTGAAGGCTCAGGGACTTCTGTTTTGATTGGTGGAGTGGGGTGTAGGGACCAGTCAATTGAATAGGTCTTCTCCTGGTGTTTGTTGGCTGCACCCTAGCCCAGGCCTTTATGATAGCTTATTAAGTCATGCCTTACTTACTTCTTTGGCTATGCCTCATCAGACTCAAGAGCATCACCATGGTGCAGCATGTATCCCCATTTTGCTTTGAATGAGGAGTTATCTTAAAACGAACAAGAGATAAAAGGAAACGGTTTGTTTAATTAAACAATACGGCCAGGAGAGCAGTTACAGCACCAGGGTCTGAGGACTGTCTCACCACATTGGAATGAAGTATGCTATATACATTTTTCCGGGAGCAATAAAGACATAGAGCATTCTTTTCCTGGTGAAAAATTCAAATAGTTGACAAGGAGTCTGGATACAGTTTCCAGATAGGAAATACAGGTAGGCCAGGGAGTAGGTGTCCAGATGTCCAGCCTGAGAGGTGCGTGGTCACTGCGTGTGCTGTGTCCTGATTGGCTAAGTGTACCTAACTATATGTAGCATCTAACTTTACGGTGTTGAGGGAATACATGCGGCCCTCTGGCCATTTGTGCTTTATTGGGGTCAATCTCCAGGGACCATTGTAGTGCTGCTGCCTATCTGTAGGATCTGATCTAAGCTAGTGTGTCTAGCTGTTGGCAAAGTGCCACCTGTGACCTGTCAGTCATTAGCCTTCAGGCCTGGGTCACAGAGCTTGCCTGACCAAGTACCTATGTGCTGGGGTTGACGGAGAGTTCATGACAGGGGAATCTAACAAGGGTGATGAAACTTTGTTTGTGTATGAAAATGTATCGTTCATGTATACAGGTTTCTTGTTGTGCGCATTGTTTAATCCGATAAACATTTCCCCCTTTAGATGAATTTTCATCTGCACCATCAAACCCATAAGCCATGACAGTCACACTGTTGATGCTTTGTTGTTCCACCTCCCTCGCTACTTGTACCCTATCCAATTTGGGGACTACGTTCTTACAGCAGGAAAACCCCAACTGTAGGAAACCACACAAAAACTATAACACAGTGAAAACAGGCAACAATGACATTGTAGGAAGTTGGATATGTATATACTGTCTCAAAGTGAGAGATAGTGTAGAGTCCAAGGGTTTTCCATTAGAGGTTTATAGTGGCATAATTAGATAATACTAATGCTCTATTTTGTGGTAGTGGGGTCGAGCAGTAGGCTTATCAGAGGGTAGTGCTAAGCATTTGTTGTACATACACAGGAAATACATGAGGAACACACACTCAAAGACAACTCCAGGCCAATAGGTTTTTATATAGAAAAATATATTTTCTTAATTTATTTTAGAACCACAAGATTCAAGATTTGAGGTAAGTACATAAAATGCAAGGTACTTCACACAGGTAAGTATAGAACTTTGATTTAAAACAGTAGTGCACACAGTTTTGGTTAAAATGGCAATGAGCGATATTAAAAGTGGACACAGAGCAAAAATCAATAGTTCCTGTGGGAGGTAAGTTTGGTTAGTTTTCTCAGGTAAGTAAGGCACTTACACAGTCAGTCTCCTGGGCTTAGGCAGCCCACCATTGGGGGTTCAAGGCAACCCCAAAGCCACCGCACCAGCAACACAGGGCCGGTCAGGTGCAGAGGTCAAAGAAGGGCCCAAAACACATAGGTGTCTATGAAGAACAGGGGTGCTCCTGTTCCAGTCTCCTATAAGGTAAGTACCTGCGTCCTTAGGGAGCAGACCAGGGGGGTTTTGTAAAGCACTGGCAGGACACACACATGCACACAAAACTTCAGCGGCACTGGGCCGGCCGGGTGCAGTGTGTAAAGTAGGCGTTGGGTTTGCTATAGAAAGCAATGGAGGGACCCAGGGGTCACTCTGGCGGTGCAGGCAGGGCACAGGGGGGCTTCTCGGACCAGCTACTGACTGGGCTAGGATGAGGGCTGCCTGCTGGTCACTTCTGCACTGGTAGGTGGTTTTTCTCGGTCCTGGGGGCTGCGGGTGCAGTGCTTGGGCCAGGTGTCGGGTTCCTTTGTTACTAGGCGGTCGCAGTCAGGGGGAGCCTCAGGATCCTCTATGCAGGCGTCGCTGTGGGGGTTCTGGTAGGTCAAATCAGGGTGTCCACGTCATTGGAGACGCCTAGGAGTCCTCTCTGCGGTGTTGGTTGTCCTGGACTCGAGCTGGGGGCGTCGGGTGCAGAGTCTGAAGACTCATGCTTCTGGTGGAAAGTGAGAGTCTCTTTAAAGTTGCTTCTTTGTTGCAAGTTTGTTGCTGTTGCTGATCAGTGCCGCTGTTCTCTGGAGATTCTTGGTCCTTTAGGTGCAGGGCAGTCCTCTGAGTCCTCAGAGGTTGCTGGTCCCGCTGGATGCGTAGCTGTGCAGGTTCTTTGAGTCTAGAGGCAGGCCGGTAGGGCTAGGGCCAAGTCATTTGTCATCTCCGTCGTCTCTGCTGGGCTTTCAGGTCAGCAGTCTTTCTTCTTTCTTCAGGTTGCAGGAATCTGATTTTCTGGGTTCCAGGTCACCCCTAAATACTGAATTTAGGGGTGTGTTTAGGTCAGGGGGCAGTAGCCAATGGCTACTCTCCTTCAGGGTGGCTACACCCTCCTTGTTCCTCCTCCCAGAGGGGAGGGGGGCACATCCCTATTCCTATTGGGGAAATCCTCCAAAACCATAGAGGCTGTCCTGAATGGTAGGTGACTCCTCCTTGTTTTTCTCATTATCTCCTCCGGACTTGCCACAAAAGTGGGGGCTGTGTCCGAAAGGGCGGGCATCTCCACTAACTGGGATGTCCTGGGGTGCTGTAACAACAAGCAGGAGCCTTTCAGGCTCACCACCAGGTGTTACAGTTCCTGCAGGGGGAGGTGAGAAGCACCTCCACCCTGTGCAGGCTTTGTTCCTGGCCAGAGAGTGACAAAGGCACTCACCCCATGTGGCCATAAACTCATCTGGCTGTGGCAGGCTGGCAGAAACTGGTCAGCCTAGCACTAGGAGTCGGACTGGTATTCAGGGGACATCTCTAAGATGCCCTCTGTGAGTATTTTTCAATAAATCCCACACTGGCATCAGTGAGGATTTATTGTGCTGAGAAGTTTGATACCATACTTCCCAGATTTCAGTGTAGCCATCATGGAACTCTGGAGTTCCTAATTGACAGACTCCCAGACCATCTACTCCTTATGGCTACCCTGCACTTACAATGTCTAAGGTTTGGCTTAGACACTGTAGGGGCACAGTGCTCATGCAACTATGCCCTCACCTGTGGTATAGTGCACCCTGCCTTAGGGCTGTAAGGCCTGCTAGAGGTGTGACTTACCTATGCCACAGGGGCGTGCCATGTCGACTTAGTAATTTTCTCTCCACCAGCACACACAAGCTGTGAGGCAGTGTGCATGTGCTGAGTGATGAGTCCCCAGGGTGGCATAATACATGCTGCAGCCCTTAGAGACCTTCCTGGCCACAAGGCCCTTGGGCCCAGGGGTACCATTTACAAGGGACTTATTTACGTGCCAGGGCTGTGCCAATTGTGGGAATAAAGGTACAGTTTAGGAAAAGAACACCGGTGCTGGGCCTGGTTAGCAGGGTCCCAGCACACTTTCAATCACAACTGGCATAAACAAAAAAGTTATGGGGTAACCATGCCAAGGAAAGCATTTCCCTACAGAAGTGCACAAACAGGCCAGCCAAACGGGGGAGCCAGGATAACCAGTTTGTCTACCACTCCTGCTCAGGGGCACCTCCCTCTTCACACATGTCCTTCTGTTGCCAGTGCAGCGCTTACATGGCAAGTAACAAAGTTCCATTGTCCGTGTCATTGCCAGGTATGAAAGTGCAGCAGCATGCACCAATCTTGGTACACACTCCACCCTCCAATGTGGTCATCAAGTCCAAGATATACCAATCTGCCATCACAATGAGACGGATGGCTCTCCTGATTGCATTAAGGCCGGGCTCGGTACTATTTATCTTTCTGAGCATTTCCCACTGTGTAATCTGCAACTAGTAGGCATTTGCTTTTGTCTGCAAGGTGAAGAAAAGTATGGACCCTCCCGCCAATACTTGGGTGTTAGTGAACAGTGTATACTCCTCGCAAATGTCTTGGTATTGAGCTGAGATTAAATAATCAGAAGTTCTTTTCCTTCGCGCCTGATGCAACAGTGTTGGTTTCTTCTTCAGTGGGTGCAAGTACAGTTCAGACACATCTTCTTCAGGGATGACCAGGTTTGGGGTGTGTATGGTGACGAGGGAACAGAGGCCAAGCCATCCAGGGATGAGCTGGGCGTAAGCAAACTTGCCACACTGCCAGTAGGTGTCCAACAGTGTAGAGGTGCCCCACTGCATGCCCGGAATGTGAAGTATTGGGCCACAATCCTCATTTGTGGTTGTAATTTGGACCTAATTCTACACAGGTACAGATGGAGGAAGCATTTAGCTTTCTCAATGGTTATCTCTTGGCATAAGTACAATCTATCTGCGTCTACTGCATGTGTTATCAGCAAACAAACATAACATTACCCGGCTGACGTCTTAAAGCCCACTGTGGTCATATGCTGATATCATGTGTTGTGTAAAAGAGCACTGTGTAGTGCGTGTGGGATGCTGGTGTTGGGTGCAGTGTAATTAAAGGTGATGTCTGTAAAGTCCCTACTCAATTGTGGTGACATTTTCAATGCAGACTCCAATAGATCAGACTGTTCTTTGGAAATACATGGATGCGGTAAAATACCTAGCACCTAGAGAATGTGTAAAGCATGAAAACACATAACTTTAGATCTTGAGGTGATTCAGGCTGAGTTGTAAACCATTTTATTGGTGACAGGAGTTTCTGGGTCAAGAAAAACAGAAAGTCTTTGAGCCAAGGTGTGGTACGGGATCCCGGTGGGGGTATGGATGTGAAAAAGTCCTTAGGGTGTGTTGTGGCTCTTAACCCTGTTGAGTCCGAGAGATCCTTGGAATAGTCTGTGGCTCTTGGTCCTGCTGGGTATTCTGGTGCAGCTGCTGAGAATGTGATGTTAGCCACTCAACTGCAGACCTGTTGAGCAAGAGGTAGGTTTGATGGTTGAAAAGAAAAACATTGCATATCTGTATGTCACCAACTAATCCTTAAGAATTTCTGTGTTTTCCATGAATTCCTGTGGCACCGAAGAGGATCTCCCAATCGGGATACCTGGTTCTGGGAGGAATAGGATATTTTTTATAAACATTTCACATTTACCCATCATCAGGTCACCCACTCTCCATGCCTAGCCAAATATTCATTTCAGAGGTATGCTTTACAGGGTGATTTATGTGTAAACAGGTAGTTTTCAACTTTTAATTGCCGCTATGTCAGCATCACTAGCCCTTTGATGCCCCGGTGTGTGCACAGGGCTGTGTCATTAGCTTAGGGCAGTGTTTCTAGTCTACATGTGTGGGCCAATGCAAAAAAAGAGGCGTCTAGCACTGAACTTCGATCTCTGCACGTGGTGTGCCCCGTAATCCTACCAAGTGGCGCCATGTGTAATAACTATGCCCTTTTTCTCAAGGCTTCCTTTGAACTAGCTTTGGGCTTCTTCATTTGGGTCTTGGGTGTTTCCCTAGACCTCTGAATTTTATTGTTGTGTACTGGTGGGGGACAGAGTGTAGTTCTGTGGCCCCGTTTCTTGATATTGGAATTGCTGCTCCCTTTCAGTGATGTGTGTGAGGCCTTGTGTGCTGCTCGATTGCCAGGCCTGTTTCGGTAGGTGAGTAGTACGGAGCTGCGATGGATGTTTTGGACTCACGTCCCTACCTCCCTCTCCCTCGGACAATATCTTTTTGGGCCTACTGTTCCCGGCTACTGTTGGGGAACCCTGAAGGTAAGGAGGAGGAGGTAAAATATATCGTAGTGTGGAGAGCTGGGGCAAGGCTGGGAACTTGTCAGAGTTTTTCCCACATTTTGGGAATGGACTGGGGTGACTGGATATCCCAATGAACCCCTTTTCTACTGACTTGATGATAGCTATGTGGTGCCCCGTTGGAACTTATGCGTGCACTGTGAGCGTTATGGTCTCTGTTACCCCAAGCGCACAAAGCTTGGCTCCTGACATTGGATGGCAGATTTGTTTTGGAGCAAAAATGGGGTCCCAATTTGACTAGGGGGCCGCTGAGGGCACAATTGCTGCTGGAGCTATGCAACAAAGACATTCCAGTCCCGTCTGGGGTCTTAGAATGGGGACCTTTTAATTTAATAATTGGAACTGGGGTGGCTGCCTTTTAAGTGGCAGGTGAGGAATCGCCCAGCCCCACTCAGTCAGACTGCCTTCCTCCTGGGGTGTGTCCGGCTAGCCCTGCACAAGGGGACCAGCAGCGGAGCAGGGCCCAGGCTCTGGTGGGCACCCTAAATGAGTAACTTTGGTGAGGATTCCCTATCAACAGCCATATAGCAGCCTGGATGGAGGACTCTGGCGAGGACACCCCGGTCGACAGACACTGAACAACCCTGAATGTCCCCAGGTATGAGTAAATGTTGAAATCCCTAATTATATTCTCATTTGTCTTTTATGTTGAATTCTACTGCAGTGAATTTTTAAGATGTGCTCAGAATGTATACTTTTGTTCCGGGGTCCTAGAGCGTACTGCACATTTGGGTTCTGTGTCTGTGTGAAAGTAGTGCTTCCCCAAACGGCTACCCCTCACTTCCGTGCTGACCCCGGTCCATGTAAGGCCTAGTTCTCCGGCTCCTGATGCCATGCGCTGGTCCAATTACCTGACCCCTGCTGCGGTGGTGTAGCACTGGACTCATTTTTATGCGGCTGAGTATAAGGTGTGGCAAGGATTCCCTGGGCCTGATTCTGTGCATGGGAGTTTTGCATGACCTTCCTATGACTCATTGACTTCTGCACGTGGTGTGCCTTTAGTCAGCATCTGTCACCCATGTGGCCCATTCTATGGCAAAAGTAGCATTTTATGGGGTTTGGCTGCTGCCAGCCACCCTGGTTTCCATCACTGTAGACATTTTAGAACCACCAGGGGCCCTGAGGTGGTTTTCTCTTTGCAACTGGTGCCATTTGCATGCTTGAGCCAAACAATGAGGGCGGTCTTTCTTAGCTTATGTTGGACCATCTTAGCATTGTTCCTCTGAGTCTGTTCTTGCCTCTCCTTTTCTTGTTTCATCTTACGGAAGTGCAGTATATGTGCTTGTATTTTTCACCTGGACTTAGTTTTCAGCCCTACCATGCTGCCCAAACCACTTTGCATTTCAGTGGGCAGCCCCTTCTTGAGGATGTTGTTGGAGAAAATGACTTGAGGGCTCATATCTGCCCATGGCTGCCCTGTCTCCTGTCCCCACTGTTCTCTTATCCTGTCTAGGAAGTCTACTATGGTTTCCGCCATCAACGCACCTACACCTGGGCAGTCAGGGAATAGTTCCCTCAGGGCAGTCCATGTCAGGTTCCTGAATGAATTAAATGCGTATCTTTGTGCTCCGAATTAGGCAGCTCAACTTTGGAATGCAGGTGAACACCATGTTGGTCTTCTCACTGATAATGCTACTTACCAGACTCTTGACATTGCCTATTGCTAGGGTGATCCCGCTGGATTCTTCTCGAAGCATGAAATCCATTTCCCGGCCCCATCCAATAACAGCAGTAGCTTGGCTTTTGGTCCCTCTTTGTCAATCTGAGCCCAGGGCACATAGATGGTCCCTGATGTGCCCTTCTGTAGTAGTGGACATAGCTTTGTTTTGGACATATCAACTGGTTTTGTTTCTACGTAGCATTCCAATCTCGTCAGACACTCCTGCATGTGAGGGATGTTCCCTCTGTGTCTGATGCAGTCTTTGGCAATCGCTATGTCCTGTGGTTCGAAGGATCCCTCCTCTGGCCAGGGTCTATTGCATTGATCACTTTTGTCGTTCCAGCAGACTAGCAGGTGGCAAAAGAGGCAGGAGAAGAATTCTCCTTCCTACTGAGATACTATGGCCCTCATTATGACATTTGCGGTCAGGTGACTGTCACGCAGGCGATGGCGGTAGTACCGTCGCCAGGCTGGCAGTAATGACTGCCAAATTATGACCTTCACGGGGATCCCTCCCATAGACAGCCAGTGTACCAGCCCAACCGCCAGTGCCACTGACCACTGACCACGTCGGTAGCCACGTACAGGCAGGCAGAAGACAAGGATCCACCCACCATATTATGACATAGCAGACCGCCAGGATTTCCGGGGCACTAGCACCCCCACCAATATCCTAGTGGAAACACGTCATATAAAAGGAGACACTCACCTCCAAGGATACAGAGGATTCCGCGGCCGCCATGGAAGCAGAACTGGAAGTCTACCCGATGCTGTACCACGCAATGGTCGTCCAGGAGCACCAACGCTGACGAAGATGACGACGGTGGATACAGCCGCTTAGCACACAAGGGAGGGAAGGGAGAGTGACGCACACACACATGCACAACACACACCATACACACACACCCAGAGCAATCTGCTGTGTAAATCGACAGCAACAGAACCCAGGAGCAAAGAAAGCTAGGACACATACCTCTGATAATCCAGAGGGCAGGCAGGTACTTCAGGGGGTGGGGGGCTGTTTTCTTGGGAGAGGGGTCCTTGGGCTTGGGTTTCGGAGGGGGCGTATCCTTGCCCTTCTGGGTAGGGGGACGGAGGAGTGGCCTTGGGACGGGGGCTGGAGTGCCATTTTTGTTCCCCTTAGTGACGGGGGAACTCTTAGGGGGATGTACTGGAGTGGAATGAGAGGTGGAGGGACTGGGCGGGGGAGGGGACTCTCATCTTAGGGGGCAGGACTGGGGTTAGGGAAGAGGTCAAGGCAGGAAAGGAAAAGCTTCTTAGGACCAAAGGGGCGGGTGTTGAAGGAGGAATGGGAGTGGAGGTAGAGGAAATGGTCGTAAGAGGAGGTATGCCGCACTCTGGTGCAGGTGCATGGACAGTGTGTGAGGTGGATGGCTGTTGGGTGTCTGAGTGGGAGCGTTTGTGTCTTTGGAGAGGTGGCAGGGTGGGGTGGGACAAACGGGATGTGTGGGTGTATGTTGTGGTAGTGTCTGCAAGTGAGGTGGGCGTGCTGCATGAGGTGGTGATGGTGGTGATTGCACATGTGGTGTGTGGTGTGTGGGGTGCATGTCTCCGGGTCTGGTATTGTGACTGTGGGCAAGGCTGTACAGGTGGTAGGATCTGGGACTGATGATGCAGTGAATGCAGGTATGATTGCTGCTGGGACTGTGAGGGAGGAGGAGGGGGGAGACAGTGGAGGCAGTGGCTGTTGTTGTTATGTGTGCATCTGTGTGTTGGATGTGTGTGTGCCTGTGGACTGAAGTGTGGTGCCTGTGTTTGTCTGTGGAAGTCCTGTCTGTTGTTTTGGGTGCATGCTTGTCAGAATGTGTGCATGGGATGGGTTGCGGGAGAGGAGACGGGCTGGGAAGTGGTAGCTGACGGGGGGACGGACGAAATTGGGACACTGGATGCCATCAGAGAGGAGGCCAGAGCCTGAAATGATCTCTGTAGGGCCGCCAAGCCACCATGAATGCCCTCCAGGAAGGCATTGCATTGCTGCATCTGGGAAGCCAGCCCCTGGATGGCATTCACAATGGTTGACTGCCCTACAGAGACGGATCTCAGGAGGTCAATAGCATCCTCACTGAGGGCATTAGGGCAGACTGGGGCTGGGCCTGAGGTGCCTGGGGAGAAGGAGACACCCAGCTTCCTGAGTGAGCGGGCACGGGCAACTGGGTGGGGGGCTACTTGGAGGGTGGTGCTGGTACTGGCGGTGGTGGAAGATCTTGTAGCTGGGGTGGTCCCAGAGGGGTCCGCCACCACCAGGGAGCTTCCATTGGAGGAGGAATCTGAGTCGTATGTCCTTGCTCCTGTCTCCCCCGTAGTGCTCCCCTGGACCTCCGTTCCACTGGATCCCTTGGTGTCGGTGGACTCTGCCTCCTGGGTCCTGTGGGTTGCAGTTCCCCCACTCGCCGGTGCCCCTGCTCCTTCTCCAGATGATGCTAATGCACACATGGACAGGAAGACAAAAGGAGAGGAGGGAGAAAGATAGGGAGCACAGGGTCAATCACAGCACCAACAGGACAATTGACATACACATCACATTCATTCCTTGGGACATATATTGTGCAGTATGGACCACTGCGACAAACCATTGCCTAGGTACCACAGCAGGAAGGAACCCAAACACTACCATCTGAACTCCTACTGGACCCAACTAAGACCTGTGTGCCATGGCATGCTAGCTATCTAGCAGGACCAAAAATGCATATCACCCTACATAGCTAACCAGGACCACGCAGGAATGGCTAAGCCGGCATATTGGGCCATCCACTGACTACAACCTTGCATCCAAATCCCATTGCAGGTAACCAAAATATGTATACCACACACTCCGTACTCACCCCTTTGTGTCTGCTGTGCTGCCCTCAAACACCCATCCAACTCAGCAGTGGCCACCACCAGTATGTGGGCCATTAGGGGGGTCAGGCTCTGACAGGCACCCCTCCCTCGTTGCAAGGCCGTCCCCAGCTGGGCCTCCGCAGTCTTCTGGGCGCAGCGTCACAGGTCCTCCCACCGTTTCCTGCAGTAGGTGCTCCGCCAGCTTTGATCCCCTGGGTACCCACGTCCTTGGCGATGGCACACCACAACCCCTTCTTCTGATAGGCGCTGAGCTGCAGAGGAAACACAGACAGAAGGACACCATGAACCATACAATCCAGCCTGTCACACAAATGGCCTACATAATGCATTTGCCCCTCATCAAGCACCCACATGATCTGTACCTCTGCATTCACACTGCCTGCAGCCATACCCCCGCAAATGACACACTGCCATCTCACACATACATATACATGCAACCATGTTGTATTCAATGTACCGATGATATACTCACCTGTTGGTCTGGAGGCCCATACAACTGCCCATACAGGGGTAAGACCTCATCCAAAAGCTTCTCCAACTCCTCTGTTGTGAAGGCTGGGGCCCTTTTCCCTGTGCCATGGGCCATGGCAGGTTCCAGACATAGGTCACAGCAGCACAAGCAGTGGAGATGTATCACCGTTGAAAGGCAGGAATCAAGTGAAGTTGTAGAAAGAAAATTGCAATCAGATCTACAGCGGTGAACACCGTCACCATCAGCGTTGATCATCATTGGTTCCTGTACTCCATAGAGCCCCATGTTAGCCAATGAGGAATTGCACAGCGGTGCAGACCGCCTTCCGCCATGATGCCTAACGTCAGTGGAGTGAGGTCACTTCCACCTGTCCCTGCATACAGAACAGGCAGTTGTCATTTCCTACTGCTAGTACTTATGTCTTGAAATTATATGTGTGTCATTGGTGTCAACTGTAAACACTTAGACAAGTCTATTGTCCTACATACACACATGTGTACTGTTGTGCTGTGTGTCCATAGGTCCTGATGTCACACCCACTTCACTTTTGGCTCACGTAGATACTTACAACTGTGGAGGAATGGGAGGAGGAGGCAAGCACCCGTGTACAGACCACTTGTGGACTTGGCGACACTGGAGGACCGGCACATCATACTCACCTATCATCTGGACAGGGCCACAATCGCAGAAGCATGTGCCCAATTGGAGCCTGATTTGATAACTGCTATCCGTAGCACCACAGCAATTCCCCCTTGTGCAACTGGTTCTTTCCAGGTGACTGTGGGCTTGGCTGCAGGAATGTCACAGCCAGTGTTCTCGAATGTGCTTGGAAGGGTTTTGGCTGCCTTTCTCAAATACATAAGCAGCTACATCACATTCCCCCAGGTGGATGGTTTGCCCACTGTGAAGGCTGGATTCTACGCAATGGGACGCATACCACATGTGATTGGGGCCACTGACGGGACACTGAGGACAGTGAGGAAGAGGAGGTAAATGTGGACAACAGGACAAATATCATCCAGCCAATGACACTCAGGTAAGACTGTTGACCAATACATGTCTCCATTTTAGTAATGTGCTGTGTGGCTGTTGTGTTGTGCAACTCATAACCTTTGCATCCCAATTGACTGTCACCTATGCCTTCCCTTATTGCAGATGTTGGTTTGGTCACAACAGTGTACTGATGTTTTGTCAACAGACTGCTGGAACACATTTGTTGGTGGATTAACACATTAGAGGACATTTACACAGGTTAATGAAGTTGAAAACATTGTATATTACTCTAGTTGTGTTCAAGGGTGTTTATTTGACTTAGAAATATACAATGGAAAGTGCAATGGAGTGGGGTGATGGTTGGGAAAAGTCCAGTGTAGTGGGCCAGTCTGTTGATAACACAGGTCCGGTGTCTATGGGGCTATAAGTAGGGGAGCAATAGCAGTCCAAAGTGAACAAGGTGAATCAGTGGAACAGAAGGGGGACATTCTGGAGGGGCTCATTTCCTGGTGGTGGTCTTGGCAACTGTCTCTGGTGTCTGTCTGGGTCGCAGGGGACTTTTGCGGGGTGGTTCAACTTCTGCAGGGGGAGGAATGCTGGTGGCCTGTGAGTCCTGTGGCAGGACCTCCTGTCCACTTGCTGCAGCTCATGTGGAGAGCTGGTCAGTACACTAGCTGGTGGAAGGGGCTTGCTGGTGTGTTGTGTACTCATGCATGTTGTTCGCCATGTCACTCAGCACCCCTGCAATGGAGGCCATGGTGGTATTCAAGGCCTGCAATTGTTGCATGACGTCCTGGTGGTGTTTGTCCTGCAGCCGCTGGTTCTCCTGCATGATGTTGATCACCTGACCCATCCTGTACTGGGATTGTTTGTATGCCGCCAGGACATTTGTGAGTGCCTTCTGGGCAGTCGGTTCCCTGGGCCTGGCTTCCCCTTGCACACAGCTGTCCTCCGACTGTCCCTGGCCCTCTGTGCCTGTGTCCTCGGAACGGTGTGCCCACTCCCACTTACACAAGGACCCTCATCATCTTGCCTGTGTGGTGTCGGCTCGGGTCCCTGTACAGGTGGGCACACAACTGATTGACGTGTCCTGGGGACAGAGGCTTAGCAGTGTTGGCTGGCTGCTGTGGTGTTTGAGTCTGGGGGGGTCCTGTGGTGGACTGGCTGTGGGATGTGATTGCCAACTGACCTGTGGTCCCAGATGGACCAAGGAGTTCATCCAGATCAAGTCCTCCAGAGTTGCTGTCATCACTGAGGGCATCTTTTATTGAGGGACTGGGTTGCCGTGGCACCTCCTCGTCGCTGACGTTGGCTGGTGCACCTGTGGGGATGTAAGTGATATGTTAGGGTGATTGTTTGTCACATATTCCGCATTTCTAGCTTTCCATATGGGTTTGGTGTTGTCCTCCCACCTTTGGTAGTGGATGGCGATGGACTGTGGGATTGGTAGGTCTCTATGCTGTCCATGCATTGGTGGTGGGTGTCCATGTAGAGCTGGGAGGGATGTGCCTGCAGTGGGCATAGCATGCAGGGGTAGACATTTAGGTGTGGAAATATGGGGTGGTGCACTGTGTGGGATGGGGTGGGTTGTAGGGAGTCAGAGCGAGGGGGTGACATGGCATGCAGGTCTGGGTGGTGGTGGGTTGGTAATGGTGACTCACCAGTGTCCAGTCCTCTGGGTATTCCAGTGAGTCCCTCAGGATGCAGTATTGCTAAGACTTTCTCCTCCCTTGCTGTCAACTGTAGGGGAGGAGTTGGGGGTCCACCTCCAGTCCTCCTGATGGCGAGCTGGTGCCTTGCTGCAATGTAATGCACCTTCCCCCGTAGGTCATTCCACCTCTTCCTTGTGCGTGGCATTGTTCCCACAGCATTCTCCCTGACCACGATCATCCGCCTTAGCTCCATCTTCCTGGCAATGGGGATCTGCTGTACCTGTATTCCAAACAGCTATGGCTCTACCCTGACTATTTCCTCCACCATCACCTGCAACTACTCATCAGTGAAACGGGGGTGACTTTGTGGGGACATGAATGTTGTGTGTTGTGTGTGTCGTGCAGAGGTTGATTTGTGATTTGGTGGGGTGAGTGATGTGTCACAGATGAATGGGTAGTTGTGGAGTGTGTGTGCAGTTATCACTGAGATTGGCATGGCAAAGTGTGGCGGTCTTCTCATGTTTGCAAAGGTTTGTGGATGATGTGGGGGGGGGGTTTTATAGTGCTTTTGGTGGGGTGTGAGGTGTGTGTATTTGTGTCAGGTGTGGGTTTTTTGTTCTGGCCAATGTTCTCTTGTTTTGTTTTTGGGTGGCCATTTTGGCCGTGGCGGTGTGCTCTCCCAATTGTTTACCAGCGTTGAATATCCACTGTGGTGATTCGTGGGTCATTATTTGAAGGGCGTTGTTTTGGTAGCATAACGGTATGGGTGCTATTTCTGACAGTTTATCGCGTTCATTGGGTCTGGTGGATTTGTAGTTGTGGCTGGTTTCTGTTGGTTTTGTGTGTGTGTGGCATAATCTGGTGGACGGATGTTTGCCTCCGCGGCGGTATGTTGGTGGCCGTCACCGCAGCGGTATTCGGAATTTACTGCCAATGTCATAATGAGGGCCTATGTCTCTTGGGGTCAGTCTACCTGTCCTGCGCATTCAGGGGAGTAACGGACATCCTGGACGCTGCTCTTCTCGTGTATACGCAGTGGTGCCATTTTGGTACTCCTTTGTCTGTGCTGGGTATGCACTAGGCTGCCTTGGTCTCTAATTTCCTGGTCAGGCACTTTCTTTTGCTGGTGCTCAGGTGTGCCACAGACACCAGTCAAAAGTTTCCCTTCTGGTTCTCTCTCAGATTCCTTTGTGACTATGGGTCTGTACCTACTCCCGCTTTCCTCGGGTGGAGGGTGCGCTCTCTATTCTCTCGTTGGGCCAGAGTGTAAGCTAACACTCTCTCACCTCAGTTTGCACCTTTCCTCTGACTCCCATCTAGATCGCCTTCTTCGTTCAGAACTATGTGCTATCCTAGGTCAGGACCTGTTTTTATGCTCTCTGTAGTTTCCTCGGCTACCTGAGCGTAGCCCCACCTCACTGCCAAATCTCGATGGACTGGGACCTATTTCTTCACTCTCGCTAGCTGTCTCGCTGCCAAGACCGCTAGAAACCTCCCTTTCGCTCACATCTGCTCCCTGGAACCAGCAACAGTGTAAGTGTGCCTTGCTGCGGAGGCTTGGTACATCGACCATGGTAGAAGGGGGAGCAAGGTGTCAGGTTTCAGGGTTCTCTAGTGCTGGACTAGAATGGTGCAGGGGGTGTTGGTAACACAAAAAGATGATGGACGGAGTGTTGAAACTTTTCAAACACTCACCCCCAGTCACAGATCTGGGTTTAATCCATCGTTCTTTTGCTCACCATGCCACCCCAGTCACATGCAAATCAGTCTTGAGCCTGTTCCCCATGGGAACAGTCCAGCCCGAACTCCCAAGCCAGGTCCTCCATGGACCGTAAACAAGCATCCTAGGACCCGTTTCAGGCGATGTTGGGGCTGTGTGCATATCAGTCTTTCATGCATAGGTCTGGAGTTCGGTAGGGGCTCCTTGACATCTCTCGACTGGCAGGCAGTGTATCCTAAGGCAGGTACAGCAGGAGTCAGGGAGAGTCCCTCCATACCTACATATGGCGGGGGAGGTGCAGATGCCTTGCTTGCTTATGGTGGGTCAAGGTTATCTGCCTGGTCTTCCTCAAAAATGGCCCAGGGCTCTAACAATGCTTTCTTTTTGTCCATCTTTTGCCCGGTATATTTTGTTTGTACATATGTCCTTGTGTGTGCAATTATATTAGTGTTGAAGGTTTGAAGGTTCTCTCTTTTGGCCAGGGGAACGTGTGTGTCTTTGTATGTGCGTGTAACTCGTGACAGTGCTTGTTAGGCTTTTTAGCCTGAATGGGGAACTTATGTTGCATGTGCTCTAAAGGTGATCCCCTGGTGGTATTTGGATAGTCTTTTCAGGGGATAGTTACTCTGCTAGGTTTATGTTCTTTAGTTTTTTTTATGTTGCATGCTTTCTGTCTTTCTCGGGTTTTCTTTTTCTAGTTGCTGCTTTTCTGTTTTTATAGATTTTTAATTTTTTACTCTGGTGATGGAAGAACGTTATTCATAGATGCTTCAAGATAAAGGTTCAACATACAAATGCATGAAGAATCACGATCCTAGGAAAAGTGCAATTGTTAGTTCACACCAGCCTGCCATCTGACGACAATATAGCGAGCCTTACTTTGGCATCAAACAACAATTTGTGTGAATCAACAATATCTTCATTTATACATTAAACTTGACAAAGAACACAACATTATACATTTAAGAAAAACACAGTCACATTGGTCCACAGGCATGACAATATCAAAACAACACCATTTCAACTGGCAGGGGAGATGCTGAATAGGCCTCAAAAATCAGGGGAAGGGCCCGCCCACAATACCTTAGCCCTTCCCACTCCTAACACATGGTATCCTGTGACCACAGGAAGCTCTGCACTGCGGGAGATCAGGGAAGCCTGATAATGTGTTTTTTAATAGCAGCTCGGGGAAACAACTGCAACAATTTATGTGGAGAAAGAAAGGACTTACTTCAATGACCACAGACCCTTCTTGGCAAAACACAGCTATCACACTCAGGTGTCCTGCGTGCCATCTGTGTCACACCCAGCGGTCAAAGCGAAGCACACCTCTCACTTATTTCAAATACCACCAGTGTTAAGAAACCAGTGGCACTGGGAAGACCAGGATAGGCCTAATAAGATTGAGCTGTGGGCCCTATATCACACCCAGAGCCTATGCGTACCAACTGTATCACGCCCAAGGGTACTAGCGAAGGCACCTCTCAAAACAGAGAATTGGCCCCATGTCACACCCAGAGCCTTTTGTGTACCATTTTTGTCACACTCAGCAGTCCAAGCAGCCAGAAATCCAAAAACCTCTATTACACCCAGAGGTCAAGCGTACTGTCTGAGGTATGCCCAGCAGTCCAAGTGATTACCCTTCTTGACGCTAAAAATCAGGAAAGTGAGTTCTGCAGATTATGCTTTTTTCTAGTTTGCCACATGTAAAATGCTAAGACTAAGGCTCTGATGTGTTCTCTTACCCCGTCACATCAGTTTCAGGACGGACCTCCGCTCCTCTGATTTAGCAGAACTTTCCATTAACGGCGGCATCTGCTCACCCTTCTTGTTTGCACAAATGTGAATCTGTGGGCGGAGTCCCCTTCTTTTGGTGGCAGTCGAGTTTGAAGAACCAATCAGCTTCTATCTGGATCCCAAAATGTTGCTCGAATGAGGATTTACCTTAAAAAACAAGAGGCAAGAGGTGCCTGGCAAGACAGAAAACCATTTGTTTAATTAAACATTACAGCCGGGAGAGCAGTTATAGCACCAGGGGCTGAGGACTGTCTCTCGTAGTACACTGAAATGAAGCATGTTTTATACATTTCTCTTGGAGCAGTAAAGTCATAAAGCATTCTTTCCCTGGTGAAAATTTTTAACAGTTGACAAGGAGTCGTAGATACAATTTCCAGATTGGGAATGCAGGTGGGCCTCGACCTGGTATGGACACTATGTCGGCCAGTGAGTACGTGTCCAGATGTCTAGCCTAAGAGGTGTGTGTCATTGCATGTGCTGTGTTCTGATTAGCTTAACTACATGTGGCATCTAATGTTATGGTGTTTTGGAAATTAATGCGTCCCACTGCCATTTCTGCTTTATTGAGGTCAATGTCTGGGGACCATTGTAGTGTTACTGCCTATCTGTGGCATCTGATCTAAGCTTGTGTGTTTGGCTGTTGGCCAAGTGCTACCCCAACTGCGACCTGTTAATCATTAAACTTCAGGCCTGGGTCGCAGAGCCTGCCATACCATGTATCTATGTGCTGGGGTTGACGGAGAGTTCATGACAAGGGAAACTAACAGGGGTAATGTGACTTTGTGTATGAATATGTATTGTTCTTGTATAACGGTGTCTTGTTGTTGTGTGTATTAATTAATCAGCTATCAGCCCACATTTCTCCTGCCTTCCATTCTGTGCCATATAAATCACTCACCATCTAAGCTTCACAATATTAAAATAATGAGACTTCAGAGACTTGAATAATCCTGCCAAACAGTTACCTATACTGTTTCAGTTAAAGCAAGGCAGGGAGAATATGTTTGCTCCAAAAGTTACACCTCCTTTTCAGGTGGTTATGAAAAGGAGATGTAACTCCTTTTTACTGGTACAGATTGAAGGCACAAAGCTTTCCCAGGAACATTTGTCCTTAAAGACAGGCAAAAAAGAATGTGGTCATTAAACATACCTCTCTGAACTTCCACGACAAAGTGGTGGTCAAGATAAGAGAAATTAGGGATAGCATGTTGTCTTATCTATTAAAATGGGAGGGCAATGGTTCACCATAGCAACCGTCTATGTTCCTAATGAGAAACCAGAATCATTTCTGGTCCAAGCACTCACAAATATATATTACTAACCTCAGACTCAGCCACTATGGTGATAAATATTAACCTGGATAGGCCTAGTCAATATTTTGGTCAAATAGGGGCCCTCTTCCCTAAGGGATTAGCCTGGCTGAAGAAAAGTGGTGTTTAAGACCTGGCAAGGCACACACACCCTATCCAAAGATATTATACATTACTTTCAGCAGGCCACAAAGCCTATGCATGAATAGAGGTCTTTCTAGGTACACCAGCACTGAAAGCAAATGTTCTTTATGTAGAAATAGAACCCACATCCTTGTCAGATCATGCCCTGATGTCTACTGTCCTTCAAACAAAGAGTGAGAGACAGGGGCCCTTACCTGAGAGGTTGAGAGATGGCATTATACAGCAATAAGCAAATACTGTAGCAGGGAATGTTCTCATTGGTCACTATATGCAAGATAACGACAGAAGGGAGATGTCTGTGGGGGCAATTTGGGAGGCACTGAAAGGGGTGGAACGAGAGAAAGTGGCAGCTATATCAGCTAGCGAAAACCAGGCTAGAAGGGCACACCGAACAGACTTGGAGAAACCAATGAGGGAGCTGGAAAACATTCATAAAGAACTGGGGCTCACAAGTTTGGGGCCAAATAAGACACTGAACACACCTAACTCAAACTCATAGACAGAGCCAGATATGAGTTTCTCTATTTGAAACATAGATTTTATAAAGAGGGCAACAAATGGGGAAAAGACTAGTGCATAATATGTGATCTGAAGTGACTAAAGATAGAGGGCAATCCATCACAGACTTTAAACATATGGCGGGCAAAAGGGAGTGTACCAATTGCTGCAGTCTTTGAAGACTTTTACCAAGCCGTTTACTCATCAAAGGCTCATAATAATAAAGGAATTGTCCCATACCTAGAGGAAACACATGTAACTAAACTGACTTCATTACAGGCTGAGATCCTTAAGAAACATATCTGAATTGAGGAAGTAATATCTGCCACTAAAAGGCTAAAACTCCTCAAAATCCCAGGCCTTGATGGCCATTATAGCATAAAGCTTTCTGTCAAAGCTTAACACCGATTCTTACTTAGCTTTTTAACTGCTTTGTTGAAATGGACACTCCCTCGATCCATGCTGGGGTTTCAATATCAGTCATTCCCAAACCAGGGAAAAATAAGCAGTTCTGCTACTCATACAGACCTATCTTACTGATCAATAAAGATGTCAACCTGTTTGATCCTGACTGCTAGATTAAATCCTTACATGCTCTGTTAGACCTGACAGCCTTAGGGTGGTCACCCCCAACTTTCTGCTTGCCTCCCTCCACTTTTTGACACTGTTTCTGCTGGTTTTATGACTCTGCGCCCTTTACCACTGCTAATCAGTGCTAAAGTGCATATGCTCTCTCCCTTAAAGCATGGTGACACTAGCTCATATCCAACTGGCATATTTAATTTACTTGTAAGTCCCTAGTAAGGTGCACCAGATGTGCCTAGGGCCTGTAAATTAAATGCTACTAGGGGGCCTGCAGCACTGGTTGTGCCACCCCACCTACGTAGCCCCTTAACCATGTCTCAGGCCTGCCATTGCAAGGCCTGTGTGTGCAGTTTCACTGCCACTCCGACTTGGCATTTAAAAGTACTTGCCAAGCCTTAAACTCCCCTTTTTCTACATATGTCACCCATAAGGTAGGCCCTAGGTAACCCATTGGGCAGGGTGCTATGTAGGTAAAAGGCAGGACCTGAACAGGGGTGTTCTAAATGTCCTGGTAGTGCAAAACTCCTAAATATGTTTTACATTGCTGTGAGGCTTGCTTCTTTCATAGGCTAGCATTAGGGCTACCCTCATATACTGTTAGAGTAGTAGATTCTGATCTGAAAAGGTAACCAGGTCATATTTAGTGTGGCCAGAATGATAATATAACACCCTAGTAACTGGTGAGGTTAGATTTAATATTACCATTTTAGAAATGCCCCTTTTAAAAAAGGAGCATTTCTCTGCACTTAAAATCCTTCTGTGCCTTACAGCCTGTCTCCAATCCACGTCTGGGCTGGGCTGGTTGACAGCTCCCTTGCGCATTTCACCTAAACAACCACAAACACAGGATGCTCAGTCACACCTGCACACATCTGCATACTGAATGGGTCTTCCTGGGCTGGAAGGGCGGAGGGCCTGACACTTACATTTAAAAAAACAGTGGCCTGCCCTCACACAATGGACTGCCAAACCCCCTACTGGGACCTTGGCAGACAGGATTGTACTGAAAGGGGGCCTTGTGCACTTCAAAACCACTTTTTGAAGCCTTCCCCACTTCAAAGGGATTTTTGGGTATATAAACTGGTTCCCTGACCCTACCAACTCAGACGCTTCTTGGCAAAGACACTCTGCACCAGAACCTGCAACCTGCCAAGAGAAGCTGCCTGGCTGCCCAAAGGACTCACCTGGACTGCTTTGCTGTAAAGGACTGCTGCCTTGCTGTTGCCCTGCTACTTTGCTGGCCTTTGGCTCTCTGAGAAGTGCTCTCCAAGGGCTTGGATTGAGCTTGCCTCCAGTTCCTGAAGTCTCAGGGCCAAAAAGACTTCATCTCTGCAAAGAAACTCCTTGTTCGGTGAAAATCGACGCACAGCCTGCCCAGCGGTGAGAAAATTACTGCATCGCCAAACTGGAACGATGCAGTCTGGCTCCCCGAGTGGAGATCGACGCAGTGCCAGCATTGCGACCGGAACTTCAACGCACAGCCCACCAGAGTGACGCATCGCCGAGCCAGAGATAATTTAATCAGATAAATATTCTATATTTTTCTAAACCTGTGCTGTGTCTTTTTGTGGTGTTCTCACTGTGTTATTGCATAATTTATTGCACAAAAACTTTACACATTGCCTTCTAAGTTAAGCCTGACTGCTCAGTGCCAAGCTACCTGAGGGTGGGTACAGGATAATTTGGATTGTGTGTGACTTACCCTGACTAAGACTGTGATCCCTATTTGGACAAGGGTGTATACCTCTGCCAGAGACCACATTTCTAACATGCCTCATTTGGTATACTCAGATCAAGGTGGGTGTATACAGCACAGAAATTGTGGAGATAATACTAAACACATTTACCATTGTATACAGAACGTGGATAGAAATAAGAGAGAGAGTGAGAGAGAGAGCGAAAGAGAGAAAGATAGAGAGAGAGAGGGAGGCCCTGCTTATTTCATTTGATGCCGAAAAAGCATTTGACAGGGTCCACTAGACCTACCTCATCAGCACTTGGAAACATTTTTGTTTTTGTGACAAGTTTTGCCAGTGGATATTATGTGGATATAGCTCCCCAAGAGCTGTAGTGCAGAAGAACAGCACTTGCTCTTAATCTTTCACCATACAGAGGGAAACGTGCACCATATCTCCTCTGCTCTTTGCTCTTTACATGAGGCTTCTAGTACAATATATTATGAATAATTCATTTATCTCTGAGGTGGAATTTTGTGGGGAAACCCACACAGTTAGGTTATGTACTAACAATGTGATAGTGATGCTCATGGACCCTCTCCTCTATATGGCACAATTATAGAGGTGCTTTAACGCCTTGAAAGTTTATTTGGGATAAAATTAACCAGCAGAGATTTCAAATTTTAATCTCACAGCCTTACTGACTCATTGACAAAATCTTCGGGAGACATTCCTGATCACAAGACCGAAGATCTTCGTAGCATATATGTGCATGCAAATTGCTGCAATGGCCATTGGAACATCATCTATTAAATACTACCTTCTCTGTTAACAGGTGAAACAGGACTCTTCTCTATGGCATCAATACCTACTGCCCTGGCTAGGATAAATTGTGGCCTTCAAAATGAACTCTCCGCCTAAACTGTTTTTGTTTCAGACACTCTCACCACAAGCCGCACTAAAACACTAAAGACACTGCAAACCGAACTCAACAGTATGGGATTGAAAGAAGGCATACATACACCATATCATGATTTACAGACCAGTGGCTGAAGGGGGGACTGGGAGTTTGTAACATTACGCATTAGGCAGCTTAACTACTGTATATTGCAGAATGTGGCAGAGACTGAAAATAATTGATTCTTTATGGACCAGGCAATTGCGGGCACACACATCTGGGACCTATAATGATCCCCCAAAACAAAAACTACTTTGGTAGCCTGCATCAGATTTGCAGAGAGGAGAGGCTTGATCTCTTCCTTTATCAATTACATTATTCATGGCTAACCCTAAATGTACCCCAGGCCTGCATCGCAACCGTATCTACAATAGGCAGTGTAAAAGGTGAAAAGGAACAGGCTATATCTTCGACACCGAAGGGATTATCCCTTTTGACAGACTGAAGACTGACTACAGGTTGCCAGATTCAGACTGATAGCAATATTGCAAATTATGCATTGGGTAAATACACCTCTAATAAGCTGCATGCATCTCAACCCCTCACAAATGGGTCTTCTTAAAAGAAGACAAATGCCTAATCCTAGAACCGTGCTCTTTACTAGCACACCCCTTCAAAAGAGGTGGAGGGAAGCTGAAATAGGGTGCAAGTTTTATAAATAACTAATTACGGGAGTGTAGTACTGTGCACATCACATAGCAGCAATGCCTAATGTAGCTTAACTGCTATCAAGATAGTAACGTAATGATACTTAACTCTGGCTTGTTCACAGGAATGGTGCCCCCAGTGGGGCATGGCAGGGGGTGTGGTAGCACAGGAATGCTTTTTCACTTGCTGTGGAACTGCCCCAAATGGAACACAGTAGTGGGAGACACTATTAGATGATATAGACAACCTTTGATACACAAATCCCATGACTTCCAACCTTATGGTCTGCTGGCCTGCTTGATCAACTCACATTATCATTAAAGTTAATTGAAGGCCTGTAAATGGCCTTAACAATTGGTGCAATGCACCAAGCAAACCTCTCATTTTGGGGTTCGGATGATCTCTCAGAACACACTCCCTGGCTGCACAAGTTTTGGCACTTGCTGGAGATTGAAAAGATAACACTATGTATGGAGTACAAAGCAGATGCCTTCCAAGAAATGGGCCCCAGATAGTAATCTCCTTTCATCCAAATTAAACAAACTGACATGCCCTAAATATCTCATGTAGGAAAATGGGTTATTGGTTGAGGGGGGTGGAAGTCTCACTCAGGCAACAATCAAGATCCTTACCAGGGTGAACCTCAAAAGTCGCTAAATTAACCTGCGCTTAACCCTCTGGTCTCTTGGCACAAAAGCAGTCAGGCTCAACTTAAGAGGAGATGTGTAAACTATTTATCAAGCACCAGAACAATTATAAAGTGAAAAGACAACACAGGAAAAATCCCAAACCAATTGAGTAAATGTCAATAAATACAATGATACCAGGACAACAAAAATCCAATCAGTAGAACGGGAGATATTGAATTTTAAGGTGAAAGTAGAAATGGTGCCTAAAAGCATAGAGTGCCAACTAATGGTATCTGGTCATGCTGAACTGGGACAAAGTCACAAGTTCAGGCCAACCATGACAGAGTGCAGGCCTGGCATAGAACCAAGTTTGCCCTGCTGGGAGGTATACCTTATGTCCTTGGTGTGAGGTCTGTTCTGCATTGCTTTACAAGACTCTGCTTTGTTCTGAATTGGTTCCAATGAACCTTGGAGCTGTGCGGCGAGGCTTTACAGGACTTTCTGTTTCCCAGTGTCGCTTCAGATGGAGGTTTCCGCTGTGCAGCACAGGTTTGCGTTGCTCTGTATCAATTCTAATTAAGCTTTTAGCTGTGAGGTGAGGCTTTGCGTTGCTCACCATCACTTCCAATTAAGCTTTCAGCTATACAGTAAGACTTTATGGGGATTCACATCACTTGGCATTGGTTCCAATGACGCTTTCAGCTGTGCAACAAGGCTATGCATCACTTCGCACCAGATCTGATGGGCCCTTCAGTTAAGCATGGAGCAGTTCTCTCTGATGCCAGCCAAGCATTCAGAACCTGTGAGGAACCTCCTGAGGCTCAGGACTCACTCCAGCAGAGGTCACATAACTGGGTGTAACTGACAGTTGTGACTTTGTGAATTCACCCCAGAAAGTCACACAATAGGGAGATTAGAAGAGCCTGAATGGGCCATTAACTGACTTAATGGAGGGGGTGGAGCTAAGCACAGCCCCACTTGCAACTAAAGAAGCTGGGCTCTCCCACCACACAATAGGCTTAACAACCCTGTATTGTCAGTGCAGCCAGGGCAGGAGAGGCAGGACATTCCTGGAACGCCAGAGAACCCTTCTGGAAACATCTCCTAACGTCTAGGACCAGAGCACCAGGGTATAAAAAGAGGGGTCTCAAACCTCCTCCTCAGTTTAAACTGGACATGTAGAAGGACTCTCAGAGGACTGCCTGCTGCTGTGACCTGCTCTGCACTCTGCCAGTCTGCTGTTGTACCTGGAAGGACTGCTAGCTGCCTGGAGCCTGCTATCGACCTTCAGATACCAGCCCTGCTGTGGAGCCCTGCATCACCACTTGCACCCAGGGCTCCAGAAGTGACTCCAAGGGCTAGCTCAGCTGGTTTCCTGTTTTGAGCCACAGGAACATAACAAGCTCCCACCATCTTAAACCTGGACCCAGTCTGATTGAGTCTTACACCCCCAAGAGGACTCCTTCCACTTCTGGGCCCTTAGCTGTGGTGCTAAAGGTGCCTAGGTGGCCATTTTGATTTTGGTGTCAAATAATTTATTACATTTATCCTATATTTCAAAATAATTGGTTTGGGATTTATATTGTGCTGTGGTTTCACTGTGTTGCTGTTTGTGTGCTGCATAAGTACTTACTTAACACATTGCCTCTAAATTTAGCCTGACTGTTTTTTGTGCTCAGCTACCCAGGGTTAAGCACAGGTTAATTTAATAACTTTTTGTGGTTCACCCTGCAAGGGACTGTGGCTGTGGATTGACCAGGTTTACACCTCAGTCAACCAACAACCCAACTTCTCAAATCTATCTTTTCACAATTGGAAGTTACACTTAAAGGTTGCTTCAAGATAACCCCAATGTTAACCTACAGGAGAAGACGGCCATGCATTAGTGAAAACAAATGTAATCGTTTTTCACTACCAGGACATGCTAAACTTAAAAGTACATGTCCAATATTTTAAATGCACTGCACTCTGCCCTTGGGGCCAACCAGGGCCTACCTTAAGGGTGACATATGTAATAAGAAGGGAGGTTTGGGCCTGGCAAGTGAGTACACTTGCTGGGTTGCAATTGTGTTACTGAAAATTCTGGACCTGTGTTATAAACGTCGTCATATCACAACAATTTTGGTATCAGCAGACCGGGAATGATTAGAATAGTATGCACAAGCATTGTATTCATATTCGGGTAACGAAATCACCCGAATATCAGAGTTTCCGTCCTAAACCCTCGTGTTCCATTTAAACACAGCCATTTTATGATTGCCCTCACATAGGCCAATGTCTAATGCTGAAAACAAGTCTGAAGGACACGTACACCTTTGCTGACTCCTCTGTGACCTGGCAAGCTGACTCCACTGCCTGAAGCCAAACCTGTTCGGCCAGTTTCTTCTTCAGTGGCCGAATGAGATTAGTATCAAGGCACAACACATCATAAACCTTTAATCACACACAAACCATGCCTAATCTTACACACACCTGTCTCTGTTTCTTTCTTTATGACTTGCTTTACAAGGAGGGGGTGCCCGTTTATATTGGGGGTCCGTCGATATCTGATGAAAGTACTAAGCCTTGCCGGGTAATTGATTGAGGGCTGGACAAACTGGAATATGGGCTTGTCATCATAAACCTGCTATTTCTTTGTAGTGAAAATATGTGAATGGTCAACTGTAAAATAAGGAATGTTTGCCCAAAGCATAATATTTTGTATAAAAGAGAAGGTTAGCTTTGCAAAGGGAGCAGTCTCCTGAGAATATACACCGTGTTGTACTTCTAGGATACCTGTTACTGGCTGCAGCCAATAAACAAGATCTTTGACTTCACCAAGAAGACTCTGTGTTTCTGTAGTCTGAAACAGGAAGGACTCGAAGTCTTAGGGTGTGTTCCCTGGCACCGCTGGGTTCTGAAAAACCCAGTACTTCAGTTGGCGCCCAACGTGGGGCGATTTCAGCGGTACCAGTCCAAGCCAGAGGTTCGTGAGGAGCTTCGTGTGAAAATTCTGGAGGAAGGCCGCCACTTCATTGACCCCTGTATGTCGACGTGGTCTGAAAGTCTTTGCTGCGAGGTTCCCTGCTTCCCGACGGCTACGAAGGACTGCTGCCCTGACTATCGCCCTGTTTTGGACCCTTGATGATTTGGTAGAGCGAAACGATAAACGAGTCTTCTGGTGATGTCATCGATACCTCAGTTAAGTATAAGTGGAGCGTCTCCCAGTCTTTAGTTTGGTTCTTAGTTTGGTATCCCCTTGGGATCTTTGATTTGGAACTTGCAAGTACCAAAGCCGAGGGATTCGTGTATTCACGAGACTATTATATTCAATAATCCTTTGAAGTTTGAAGCTAGACTAGAGAGCGAAGATGCCTGGTCTTAGCAGATATGGAAATTTGTTTTGTCTTGGTTATAATAGGGATTCCCGATTGGAGGACTCGTGTCCGGTTCCTCCGATTGGAACTCCAACCTATGAACTATATGTGAAACATGGCATAGGCCCCCTCACATATAATGAAGTATGGATCCAATACACCAGGAAAGATGGAGTTTTAAAATGGCCCCAATATGGTAGTTTTGACACAGAGATTCTGAATAATATGGAGGTTAAACTTTTTAAGAAGAAAGCCCGGCCGGCGATGTTTGACTCTTTCCGCCTATGGCGTAAGGAAGCCAAACAGAAGGAAATTAAATTAGCAAAGAGAAATAAGAGGGAAGAGGGTATCTCGATAATGCAAGCTGCCATGCAGTTTAAAGATGATGAAGAAGAACAGATGAATGAGCAGTTGCACAGGCAACGTAAATTGGTGACCGATAAAGGTTATCCAGTTCTTCCGCTTCTTCAGCAAGATGCAGCAAAAGAACTTGAGAAAGATCCTTTAATGTCGCACTTGTTGAGGTCGCCACCCCCTTATGTGCAGAATGCTACAGCACCTCCGCAACCTTTAGATGTGCAACCTCCGGTTATTGTGCCTCAGGTTCTTCCACAGCCGCCAGCTCCTTTTCAGTTGGCTCCTACTACTATGGCGCAGCCCCTTCAAGGGCCGCCGACTTCGCTACCTGCTCCATCTGTACCTCCTGCGACTTTATGTACTACATCGACTGACTCTTCTGGTGTTCTTCCTGATACTGCCTCTGCATCTGCTTCTGCGTCTGCCTCCCTCTGTTTTTCCTCCTGTTCTTTCATCAACTTCTCCTTCTGTCCGACAGAGAATGACAGATACTGTTGCCAGCCTTATATTTCCTCTCTTTGGGTCGTCTGGTGTGACCCCAGATTCGGAGCGTAAGCAGTCGCGTAGTCAACTGCCTAATTCTCAAGAGAGAGAAATGTTTGACCGTCTGGCGTGTAAATGGGTTGTTTACCCTTTAAGATACGATGTAGAGTCTGTTATGGATGTCTTCCGTCAATGGGGAGCACCAAAACAAAGATACGTTTTTGAGAAAATGTGTGCTTTCCTTTGTGAGGAATTGGAAGATAATGATTTGGAAACAAATCCGCCTGATTTGTGCTGTGTACGGTTTGAGTTTGCAAAGGGCACGATTGTGGGTCCCGATGTTGAGACAGCAGTTGCAACGTTGTTGTCCTTTAGGAATAAGGATCCTTCTCAGTCATTGTTCCAACATGACTCTTCTGTTAAAAAAAAGGTGCGACAGTACCCAATGAGAGAAGTCCCTCCGGTATGGAAGGACGCCGTTGAGGCTGATGTTGCTAATCAAATTGATGCTGTCCCAGCTCATTTTCAGCGTGTTTGGGTACATGTTCCGTGGAAGCGAGCTGAAGTTTTAGCCCTTAAGCAGACTTTGCCTGATCCCCGTAAAAACCGTGCAGGGTATTATAAGGAATTATCACAGACTGCAGACTCATGCATTATGAATTTAGCCGACATAGACATGTTATTTGGGAATGTTGTTCCACAGCCTTTGTGGGGATTGATTCGCCATACAGATCATGCGCAAGAGTTAGGTGACTCATGGGCTAATATTAGTGCTGCAAATGATAGACAAGTTGGTGGTGCCAAGCCTGAGCCTTTGGTAGCAGAACTGCCTGTTAGGATCATTACTTACATGAAGACTTTAATGCCTGTAATGCGTGTGAATTGGGATAAACTATCTGCGTGTAAGCAGAAGAAAGATGAAACAGTGTCTGATTTCTTCACCAGGTTTGAGGAAACGTTTATCGACCTCAGTGGTCAAGATATGAGTACAGAAGGTGGTCAACGGTTGTTCGTTGACAAGTTTGTGCACAATTTGCTTGCAGAGCTGTGTAAGAAATTGAAGGATTCAGAGAGTTCTTGGGCCGTTTCCTCTTCAGCACAAATATTGGCTACTGCACAGTACTACGAAAATAGGGATAAAGATGAGAAGGATAGAGCAGACAAGAAAACTAAAGAATTAAAGACGAAGGTTCTTTTACAACAGGCGTATCCGCCACGTGGTGGTCAGCAACCTCAACAGTTCCAGAGAAACTCGCAAAGGTTCGAGTTTTCTCAACCACGTGTTCCTGTAGGTCCCAATCAGTGTTCATATTGTAAAGAAGAGGGTCATTTCAAGTATAATTGTCCTATTTTGTTACAGCGTACGAATGGTGCTTCTGGCGCAAGAGGTCGAGGTGTTCAACAAGCTCCTAGAGGTAGAGGACGTGGAAGTTTTCCCCAGAACACGCGTTCCTTTCCGTCTCAAAACTCAATGAATAGTTTTGACCAGCAACATAACGCGTCTGGTAGGACGGCTCAGTACTATGCTGACGACTACTATGGAGAAGATGAGAACTTGGAAGGTAATAATTGCTAGGACAGCCATAGACGAAGAGAGGGAGTTTTTTTAGTTCCAGTGGATCAGAATGGACCTTATGTTAAGGTAATTACCTCAGGTGTGTCGGAGCCTTTTCTGTTGGATACTGGTGCTACAAAGAGTTCTATTATGCACGCAAAACTCCCTGGCGCACCTTTGTCTGGCGAGATGAATGTTTCAGTAGGTTTTTCTGGCGCCCCGGTTAGGAACCCGATTTCTAGTCCTATGTCCCTTTCTGTTGGACCTTGTGAATTGGAAGCACCCCTTATTCTGACGACAGGTTGTGGTGAAAACTTGTTAGGATTGGATTTGTTGAAAAGATTGTATGCAACATTATATTGTTCTCCTTCAGGAGTACAACTTACACTGGGTAGGAAAACGGTCTCTCCAATGTATTTGTCGAAGGATAAACTTCCGACCGAATTGTTGTTTCTTCCTGATACCATTTGAGCTACTGGTCCTAATGATGTGGGTCTTTTGGAAATACCGCCTTATGTTGTGACATTAAAAGCCAATGTTAAATTACCACGCATTCAACAATACAAGATCTCTAGTGAAGGTGAAAAGGCGTTGCTAGCGATCATTTATGATTTAATTGAAAAAGATGTAATTGAAGAGACAAGAGGCAACGTTTGTAATAGTCCTGTTTTGCCTGTTTTGAAACGTACTGACCCCTCTAAGCCACCTGTTTACAGGCTCGTGATTGATCTTAGAGAGGTAAATAAAATAGTTGTGCCACAGTTTCCAGTTGTTCCTGATATCACTGCCATATTAACTATGATTCCAGCTTCCGCCACCTGGTTCTCGGTGATTGACTTAAAGAATGCTTTCTTCAGCATCCCGATTGCAGAGGAGAGCAGGGATATTTTTGGATTCAGTTTAGGAGGCCGAAGTTTCCGCTTCAAACGCTCTCCACAAGGCTACTGTGAAAGTCCATCAATATATAGTCAGGCTTTAAAAACACAGCTTGATGCAATTGTTTTACCTGACGGCGCTACCCTTATTCAGTACATTGATGATTTGCTAGTCGCTACAGATACTGAAGAGATTTGTAAAGAAGCCACCTTGTTGTTGTTGCGTCATTTGTCTGATTTACATCACAAAGTGTCCCTTTCAAAACTGCAATATTGTCGACAAGAAGTGACCTACTTAGGTCATCTCTTATCGAAGGAGGGAAGGAAACTGACCTCAGAAAGAATTCAGGCAATTGCTAAACTGAGTGTGCCAAGGACACAGAGAGAAGTACGTGCTTTCTTGGGCATTACATCATACTGCAGACAATGGATACCAAATTTTTCTTTGCTGGCCAAACCTTTGGTAGCATTGACCTATAAAGATACACCAAACCCCGTTCCGTGGTCTGAAGATTGTCAGAAAAGTTTTTCCGAATTGCGTAATGCATTGTGTTCGGCTCCTGTGTTGGGTACCCCCGACTACAGTAAGCCCTTTACACTGTATGTCCATGAGAAAGAGGGTTGTGCATTGTCAGTGCTGACACAGTCTTTTGGAGACAAGCAGCGCCCATGCGCATATTTTTCGTCGACTTTGGATCCGGTAGCTAAAGCATTGCCGACTTGCTTGAGAGCCAAAGCGGCAGCAGCTGTTTCTATTCGACAGTCTGCTGGGTTAGTGATGAATAATATGTTGATTGTGATGGTTCCACATGCAGTGGACACGTTGTTAAACAGGACCAAGACATAGCATTTAACTAGTGCTCGATTGTCAGGTTACGAGTTGACACTGTTAGCGAGTCATGTGCACATAAAGAGGTGCAATACGTTGAATCCAGCCACGTTATTGCCGATTTCAGTAGAGAAAGATGATGTTGAACAACATGATTGTTTTCTTAGGACAGAAGAAGAAACGAAAGGAAGAGTAGATCTTAAAGACACTCCTCTTGTAAAGTGTGATGGTACCTTATGAGTGGATGGTTCATGCTTCAAGCTTCCGAATGGTGATACGACTACAGGATATGCTGTCACAACTTTGCATACGATTGTTGAAGCTGCACGTATACCACATAATTCAGCTCAAGCAGCAGAGCTGATTGCACTTACGAGAGCGTGTGTGTTATCGAAAAGAATGAAAGTGACCATATATACCGACAGCCAGTATGCGTTTGGTGTGGCCCATAGTTTTGGACGATTGTGGAAAGAACGTGGGTTCCTGACTTCGCATGGAGCTAAAATTCAGCATGGTCAGTTGGTGAATGAGCTTCTTGAGTCACTGACCTTGCCATTACAAGTTGCGATTGTGAAATGCAGTGCACACAAGAAGGTTACTGATGATGTCGGTTGTGGCAATGCATTTGCTGATGAAATCGCAAAAGAAACAGCAAAAGATGTGATGAATCGAATGTATGTTGCAGGCTCCGCAAGATGGGTTGGTGACGTTGGAATATGTGAAGATACGATAGAGGGTGTGAAGTCTATTCAAGCTGAAGCTCCAGAGAAGGAGTTGAGTGTGTGGAAAGAAAGTACGGTAAATTGGATGAAAATGATTGTTGGATTGACTTATCAGAACATCAGCGATGGTTGTTACCCGATGCGTATGTGCTTGCAGTGGTGACAATGGCTCATGGAATGGCCCATATCAGTGTGAAAGAGATTTGTAAGTTGTTGGCTCCAGTATGGCAAAATGCTGGAATTCCTAAATGTGCAGAGAATGTGGTCAAGAATTGCATGGTGTGTCTGAAATACAATTCTGGTAGGGGAACCCCAACTCCAGCTGGTCATTTTGCACCTCCAATGTATCCGTTCGAGGTTTTGCAGCTAGATTTCATCCACATGGAAAGGTTCAACAATCTGAAATACGTACTCGTTGTTGTTTGTGCTTTTTCAAGATGGGTAGAAGCATATCCCTTAAAAGACAACACTGCCTTATCCACAGCTAAAGCCCTTGTCAAAGAATTCTTCCCTAGGTTTGGAATGCCGAGAATGGTCTGGAGTGATAATGGGAGTGAATTTGTGGGTCGAGTGATGAAAAAAGTATGTGAAGTGCTAGGTATCCAGCACAAATTCCACGCTGCAAATCACCCCCAATCAGCTGGACTAGTAGAGTGCTATAATGGCACGCTAAAACTGAAGTTGGCAAAGATACAAGCGAGCTCTGGTCTTAAATGGCCTGACGCTCTGCCTCTAGCACTCCTATCAACAAGAATGACTGTGCATTCGCGAGTGGGACTTAGTCCCTATGAAATTGTGTTTGGCCGCCCGGCCAACATATGGGGAGTGCCAAGACCAACAAAATTCAGTGAGATCGAACACCCTGTACTGCTTGATTATTTGTATGAATTGACGGCTAAATTGCGTGCTCTACACTAACAGGTTCACAATACTCTGCCTCAGGTCTCTGAAACTCCAGGACATCTTATCGATCCTGGATCATGGGTACTGGTCAAGAACTTCCAGCGGACAAAGAATGACCAGCCCCGTTGGACCGGCTCCTACCTTGTCCTTCTCTCAACAAGATCAGCTGTTCGAGTGGAAGGGAAAAATAACTGGATCCACGGCGTACACTGCAAGAAGGTCCCTTTTCCTCTACCGTACGACTGGTGGGTCCAGGAGGGGATCGCTGACTCTGAAACTGAGACTGTGCCTCGTTTTTTGCCATTTAGCGATGCACGTGTAAAAGGAACAATTTCTGAACAAGAAAGTGACAATAATTTGCAAGAAGCTGTGCCACCGTCAATTCGATTGAACACTACAGAGCCTGAACTCTTGTTCCAGAACCAGACAGTACCTGGAAAAAGCCGTTATAATTTGAGACCAAGAACTAAGGACAAATAATTTTTTTCCGTTCCTTTGCTATTTTTTTAAAGTGCGGCTCTCTCATCTGAGAAACGTTCTTATTTTAGTTTTTTTTCTTTTCGAACCGCCATCCGGGTTCAGCTGTAGGGTCGTGGTTGCCCAAGTCTTTGGAGTGCAGCTGAAGACGTTAGGTCGACAGTTCTGGTCGGTCTAAGGGAGTTGCCCTGGACTGACAGAAGCATTCCCTAGCATAGAACACCCTACCACCACGAGCAGCAATTAGAGAGGATGGAGTTTTTCAAGAATGAGAGACCTGCCAGACAGATGGACTTTAAAGCCAGAATGGGTATAATAATGACAAAGAAACGATTTTTGATATTATGTATTTTCATGTTGCTTAGTGTAATGACGTTTTTAATAGGATATGTTTTATTCTCTTTTCAAGTGACATTTGCACCCATTACTCAGCCCATACCTCCTTCTACTGTTTCCTCGCATTCTTTTCACCCCCTGCCTGAACACGAGTCTGCCAGAAGATTAGAGTTTGTCAACAATTCATTCATTCAGCTTCTACACCAACACCAATTAGTAGTGAACACAACTAACTGTTGGGTGTGTGGTCTTATGCCCCATACTACTGATAAAGGTATCCCTTATCTGGTCCTGCCTTTCAGCCATAATGGTTCTGTATGGGCATATAGAACGGTGTTCATATACGCGTATGAAGCCAACCCCCTACGTTCTGTGAAAGATAATCCTAAGAATAGTGCTCTAGCTAAGGGTATAGTAGATATGATTAGGGAAGATATTTCCTATGAGACTATCCCGAGAGATGAGACACTAGCATATATTGGATGGAACATAACAGGATATGGAGTTACTCTGAGTGGGAACCAGCGAGCAAAGAGATCCTCCCCGATTTGGATTGTACCCCATCAGGGTCACCTATGTCTGCAAGGTAATGGCAAGAATCCCAGAGCTCAGTTAGGGAAAAGTATCTGCACTGAAACATATGTTTTTGCGTCTCAGACTTCTCCTTTGTTCTTAGCAGCTAAGGGTACCTATTTCATCTGCCATAATAGAGCCTATACATGGTTGCCTCCTGACTTCTCAGGCACATGTTTTGTTTCGTTCCTGTTACCTCCCACCTACACGGCCGCGGCAGATTACCATAAGACAAGAATAGTTAGAGGTGTCATAAGTAAAGAAGACACTACAGGACAAGAATTTGGAGATTTTGTAAAGGGTTTTCTGCCGTTTTGGGGTCCTATGGTTAACAGCAGGAACATAAGGCAATTGACAAAGGTGGTTGAATCCACGGTAGTTGAAACCGCCGGTGCCCTTGGTAATTTGACTGCTGAGCTCCAGTCGGATCGCCTTATGACTCTTCAGAACAGGGTCGCATTAGACGTCATACTTGCAGACCGAGGTGGGGTATGTAAAGTGATCCAATCAAGTTGCTGTGTTTTCATCCCAGATAACGCTCCAACAGTCTACCAGGCCATTTCCAAACTGCATAAGATCTCCGAGTCTATTCACGTGGATAAAGGAGATTGGTCATTGATGGGGTGGTTCTGGGAGCTGATATCCGCCTGGGGATGGAAGTCTCTGATAGTCATTGGGATGATCTTAGCCATTCTTTTCCTGTCCTGCCTGTGTGTACAGTGTGCTCCTGCAATATGTGGCCTCTGTGCTACATCGTGTGTAAGGAAACCTGTATCAAGGGACGAGCTAAGTAATAGGATGATGCTATAGCAACATCTCAATGACTTTATGAATATAGACCTGGACTCAGATTAGCGTGAGTATAGGTTATTGCCTATGTAAGGGCAAAAGGAGGGTCTGTGGTACTGAAAATTCTGGACCCGTGTTATAAACGTCGTCGTATCAGAACACTTTTGGTATCAGCAGACCGGGAATGATTAGAATAGTATGCACAAGCATTGTATTCATATTCGGGTAACGAAATCACCCCAATATCAGAGTTTCCGTCCTAAACCCTTGTGTTCCATTTAAACACAGCCATTTTATGATTGCCCTCACATAGGCCAATGTCTAATGCTGAAAACGAGTCTGAAGGACACGTACACCTTTGCTGACTCCTCTGTGACCTGGGCAAGCTGACTCCACTGCCTGAAGCTAAACCTGTTCGGCCAGTTTCTTCTTCAGTGGCCGAATGAGATTAGTATCAAGGCACAACACATCATAAACCTTTCATCACACACAAACCATGCCTAATCTTACACACACCTGTCTCTGTTTCTTTCTTTATGACTTGCTTTACAAGGAGGAGGTGCCCGTTTATATTGGGGGTCTGTCGATATCTGATGAAAGTACTAAGCCTTGCCGGGTAATTGATTGAGGGCTGGACAAACTGGAATATGGGCTTGTCATCATAAACCTGCTATTTCTTTGTAGTGAAAATATGTGAATGGTCAACTGTAAAATAAGGAATGTTTGCCCAAAGCATAATATTTTGTATAAAAGAGAAGGTTAGCTTTGCAAAGGGAGCAGTCTCCTGAGAATATACACCGTGTTGTACTTCTAGGATACCTGTTACTGGCTGCAGCCAATAAACAAGATCTTTGACTTCACCAAGAAGACTCTGTGTTTCTGTAGTCTGAAACAGGAAGGACTCGAAGTCTTAGGGTGTGTTCCCTGGCACCGCTGGGTTCTGAAAAACCCAGTACTTCACAATGGCAGCTTAAAACTGCACATACTGGCTCTGCAGTGGCAGGCCTGATATATATTTAGAGGGATAATGTAATGAGTGGCACAATCACAGCTGCAGGCGCACTAGCAGCATCTAATTCACAGGGCCTGGGCACATATAGAGCACTTTATTAGGGACTTACAAGTGCATTAAATAAGCCAATTGTGGATAAGCCAATATCACCATGTTTTAGAATACAAAGCACCTGGACCTTAGCACTGGTTACCAGAAGGCAAAGGTTAGGTGAAATCACACCAAGGATGCCAGATCTTACCTGAGTCCCCCCAGTTGAAAGTGGGGACAACTACTCGACCCCTTGGGAGTTCTCTTCACTAAGGCAGAAGAACCTGGAGAGATCATAAGAATTGCCATGGTCTGTTCCAGGATGGTGTTCCACCGTAAAGGCCATTCCCTGTAGGGAGATGGACCACCTCAAACATTTGGGATTCTCCCCCTCCCTTATCATTAACCATCAGAGGGGCCTGTGGTCTATATGAACCTGGAAGTGAGTGTCAAACAGGTATGGCCTTAGATTCATCAGTGCCCAGACTACAGAAATTACCTCCCTTTTAATTGTGCTCCACCTCGTTTCCCCTGGGGAGTAACTTTCTACTAATAAAGGCTGCAGTTTGTTCTAGGCCTTCCTCATTTAGCTGTGAGAGCATAGCCCCCATGCCAAGCTCTGAGGCATCTGTCCGCACCACAAATTCTTGGGAAAAGTCAGGGCCTTGAGCACAGGTGCTGTGCACATGGGCTCCTTCAGGATGTCTAAAGCGGACTGACACGCCTCTGTTCAGAACACCTGACATGGCTGCTTTTTGAAAGTCAGCTCTGTCAAGGAGGCAAAATGGTGCCGTATCCCTTGATAAATTTCCTGTATAATCCAAAGAGGTCTAAAAAGGCTCTCATCTCGGTATGGGTCTTGGAGGGGAAGGGGATCCCAAGCCAGAATGGTCTCAATTTTGGCCTGGAGAGGCTGCACCTTGACATGTCCCACTTGGTGACCCAAATAGATCACTGACCCCTGCCCTATCTTGCACTTACTGGCCTTGACAGTCAGGCCTGCCCACTGCAGGGCCTGAAGCAAAGGTGGTCTTCCCAGCTAGAACTGAAGACTGCAATGTCATCTAGGTAGGCAGCACTGAAGTTTCCAATCCAGCTTGAGCCTCATTTACTAACCTGCGGAAGGTGGCAGGTGTGTTTTTCAACCCAAAGGACATGACTTGGAACTTAGGAATGCCCTTCTGGTGTAGAGAATGGAGACCTCTCTTTTGCCCCAACGGTCAAAGCAATCTGCTGGTACCCGGATGCTAGGTCAAACATGCTGAGGAACTTAGCAGCTCCAAGCTGATTTATGAGCTCATCAGATCTAGGGGATGGGGTGTGTGTCAGTACTGGTGACTGTACTGAGCCCACAGTAATCAACACAGAACCGGAGTTCTGGTGTGACACCTGGCAGACAGCTTTGGGGACCAGCACCACTGGGCTGGACCAAGGACTGTTGGATGGCTCAATAACCCCAAGCAACAACATTTTGGAGACCCTCCCCCTTGATGTTAACCCTTGCTTTGTCAAACAATGTGTAAATTTTGTTCTTTACTAGTGGACGGTCCCCAGTATCACTATCATGGGTCACCATATAATGAGTCCTGGGGTAAGTGAGAAGAGAGAGGCAAACTGCCCCAACAACTGGCAGCAGTTTCTCTGTTGATCTAGGGTTAGTGTATGGAAGAGGCTGACACCCTCCATTGAAACATCAATCTCACACCTCTCAAAGTGGGGCTTGAAATGGTTCACATGCAGTACCCTCAAGGGGTTCGTATGGTTTTTGAGGTTCACCAAGTAGGTAACATCGCCCTTTTGCTCCTTTACCTCATAGGGCCCAAACCAGCATCTTGGTGAGCACAGGGCTCCACAGGCTCCATAACACACACTTTTGGGCCAGGCTGAAATTACACCACAGTGACATTCTAGTCGTACCAGTGTTTCATTTCCTTCTTGATGGCTTGATGGCTTCTAGGTTCTCTTCGGCAAGCTTCTTGAAGTGTCCAGTATGGTTGCGGAGGGCCAGCATGTAGCTGAGCTCATCCTGGGGGATCTTCTGGGAGTTTGCTCCTAGTCCTCCTTCACCAGAGTGAGAGGCCCTCTCACAGGGTGTCCAAGTGGGAGCTCAAAGGGGTGGTATTCAACCCCCTTCTGCGGTACTTCCCTGTAGGCAAACAACAGGCATGGCAGGCGGACGTCCCACTTACACCTCATGGGTTAAGGTAGACCCATAATCATGCCCATGGGGGGTTGGTTGAATCTCTCAACCAACCCATTGGTTTGGGGGGTGGTAAGGAGTGGAGAACTTGAAGGTCAACCCGCACTCCTTCCACCTGGCCTTCATGTAGTTGGACATGAAGTTGGTACCTCTGTCAGATAAAACTTCCTTGGAGAAACACACACAAGGTAAATATCCCCATCAGTACTCTAGACACAGCAGACGCACTCACTGTCCTCAGAGAGAAAGCTTCAGGGTACTGGGTGGCATGGTCCACTAACATAGGAACAGATCTGTTGCCCATGACTGTTTTGGGATCCAGAGGCCCCACAATGTTAATGCCACCCCGCTCAAGAGAAGAGCTAGTGACAGGTACAGGTTGCAAAGGGGGCTTGCACGTCCCCCTGACTTGCCACTTGCCGACAGGACCTACAGTACACAGCTGAGGCCTTCCTCATTTGACCAGGAGCTGGAGAGCCCTCACACACCCAATAGGATGTCAAGCTTCATCACTGGACACTCTCCTCATCAGACTGGCGCTGCAATGTCTGACGGGCCACCCCTTAAAAAGGTGGTGGGATTTTAGCCAAAGATTGGTTCCCTATGATGAATACAGGCTATAGGTGTATACAGGAAAGAGAAAGAAAACAAGATAAAATTGGCTCTAATCCATACCCATCAAACTTAATATTTAAGAAACAGGTTTAGGTCAAGATTAAAAAATGAAAAGGGGAGTGCTTGTGGAGATAATGCTCAACTGTACTCCAATAAATGATGTGGGAAATGTCCCAAATCCTATGACGTTAGGTCGACATGTTTCGCGTCTAGATGGTTTCTGATGGTTTCTGTTTCTGAAATATTAAATTTGATGGGTACGGTTTAGAGCCAATTTCATCTTGTTTTCTTTCTCTCTCCTCTATACACCTATAGCCTGTATTCATCATAGGGAACCAATCTTTGGCTAAAGTACCACCACTTTTTTTTTATTGGGTGTGTGAGGGCTCTCCAGCTCCTGATTACAATTGCCTTGTGTTCAAGTAATACTTTCTTTTTGGAACAGTGTACTTTATGATTATTATATGTTGAATTTTGGGAGAGTGTACACTGGACCAATAATCTCCCAGTTCCCCCTTTTGTTTTGTAGACTTCCTCATTTGACGCCAATAAAAGTGGGTGACAAGGCTTTCAAACGTCTTATCTTGCCCCAAATGACTTGCCAGTGGCACATAATGAGCCAGACTGAGTAGGAAGGCCTTGTAGCACTGGAGGGACCACCTACAAGTGTGTTTCACCAGGCTCAGGATCCTTAGGCTTGCTGTACAGGAGATCATTCTCCTGGTAATCAGGTGCTTGCCAGAGGCGTCACCAGCTTCCTGGGTCTCAACCTGCTGCCGAAGACCCACAACAGTAAGGCACTCTTTCTGTGCCTTGCAAAACTCTTCTCTGGTGGGACCCCCTTTCTGTTGCCAGTTGGACAGCTCAGGCAGGTTCCCCAGTTTGGCCACTTCCTGCCCTGTAGGTACTTGGGCCCCCCCTCATGTTCAGCCTCCTCCTAGACTTTGGGAATCTCAGGAGCAGGTTTCCCACCCCCTTTGCCCTTCCTCTTCTTAACAGGACCCTGGGCCATTTTTCAAGGCTCTGGGTCCTTCTGACCACCTTCTCGGGCTGCCATGGACCGTAGGTACACCCACTCAGGCATCCCCAACATTCCCAAGTGTGACCTGAGATCCACCTCCTTCCAGATAGTATGCTAAAGATCATTAGCCAGCAGACAATCCACAGGCATGGACAGACTCACAGCTACCTTCAGCACACCTGAGACTCCCTCCCTCTCAAAGGGAACATGAGCCACTGGGTAGTGGCTTTCACAGTTGTCAGCAGCAACAACTTGGTGCAAAGTGTAAGGGACTACCAGCTCTGAAGACACTGGCTGAAACCGCTGGCTCTTGTGTCTCTCAAAGCCTCTACCCTCTGCCCATTGATGGATACCCACTGACTGTACTTCCTAGTATTGTCAGGCATGTGGGTTCTTTGTACAATGGTATATGGCTCCATCACCCAGGGACACTAGGGTCAAGTCTATACTACCCCACAACTATCTGGGGCAATCTCCTCCCCAAGCGCTACACTAGGCACCCCAGTGACTGCCCACCAGTAGGGGACTGTGCCCGCTAGGGACATTTGGCACCTCCCTTGTAGTGCCATTCCTGCTGAAACTCACAGCATTTCACGGGAGGCTTCCCTGCAGATTTACTGTCAGAGAACCATTTCTTCTTTCCAGTATGGCGATGGGAGCCACACAACAAGTTTGTGGCCCCTTAGAGAACTCCTTACTCATTTTGTCCCCCCTTCTTCTGGTGAGGAACCTGCCCACTCTTGATGTGATCCCCCCATAGATTCCTTTTTATGGGCCCAGGTGCTGACCCAGCGGTCCGCCTCTTAGCAAGCTCTCTAGGGTCAGTGAGCTTACTGTCAACAACGTGTTGGCACAGACCTGTAAAATAAAGACTGAGTAGGTGCTCTGCCGCAAACTAATCATACAGCCCATGGGAATCTTTTACCTCACTGACCTTCACCCAACCATCCAGTGCCTTGCAAAAGGAATCCACCCAGGTCTGTGAAAAAGCTACTGACTGTCCCGAACATCTGTCTGTACTTCTCTGGGGTCAGACCAAGCTTCCTGATTAGGGCTTCCTTCATGGTCATGATATATCATTCTGTCTCTCCCTTCTAGGCTCAGTATTGCCCCTCCTCTCACTTGGAATGTGCCTCCATAAACTAGCTCCCCAAGCCTCCTTAGGAACCCTGTGCATCTGAAAAGTAATCTCACAGGCCTCAAACCATTTATTTATGTCGTCTCCCACCACAGTTAGACACCAGATCCTTGGGTATGTGGACCATCCTGTCAGACGGCACAGAAGAATTACCGCAACCATCACTGTTGGGCTCAGCCCACCTACCTTTGAAATCCAGTTCTCTCAAGCTCAATTACTGAGCCAACATCATTTTTATTTTAATCCAAAGCCAATTTTCTCTCCTCCAAGTCTCCAATTTCAGCTTAGCCACCTCTAATTTTATTTTCCTTTATTCCCTCCTGACTGCCAGCTCCTCTGCCGACAGGCCTTTTGTTGGACTTTTTTGCTTATGCAGGGTCATCCCCAATCCTTTTTGCCTCCTGCCTCCTATTTTTCTGACCTGTTGCTGTTGGCTGTGGAACTCTGAGCACTTTACCACTGCTAACCAGTGCTAAAGTGCATTTGGTCTCTGTGTATATTGTATGATTGATTGGTTTATCAATGAATGGCATATTTGATTTACTAGTAAGTGCCTAGTAAAGTGCATTAAAGGTGCCAGGGCCTGTAAATCAAATGCTACTAGTGGGCCTGCAGCACTGGTTGTTCCACCCACATAAGTATCTCTGTAATCATGTCTCAGACCTGCCACTGCAGTGTCTGTATGTGCTGTTTTAACTTTGAATTCGACTTGGCAAGTGTACCCACTTGCCAGGCCCAAACCTTCCCTTTTCTTACATATGAGGCACCCCTAAGGTAGGCCCTAGGTAGCCCCAAGGGCAGGGTTCAGTGTATGGTTAAGGAAGGACATATAGTAATGTGTTTTGTATGTCCTGACAGTGAAATATTGCTAAATTCGTTTTTCACTGTTGCAAGGCCTGTTACTCTCATAGGTTAACATGGGGGCTACCTTTAAATATGATTAAAGTGTAGATTCCCTTTGGGAGCGGATGGACATGTGGAGTTTGGGGTCTCTGAGCTCACAATTTAAAAATACATCTTTTAGTAAAGTTTATTTTAAGATTGTGTGTTTGAAAATGCCACTTTAGAAAGTGAGCATTTTCTTGCTTATACCATTTCTGTGACTCTGCCTGTTTGTGGATTCCCTGTCTGGGTCAGTTTGACAGTTGGGCTGTTTGCACCTGCACCTCACACTAGACAGTGACACAAAGGGAGCTGGGGTGTAGTCTGCATTTCCTGATGAGCCATCTGTGCTAGGAGGGAGGGGAGGAGTGGTCACTTACACCTGAAAGGGCTGTGCCTGCCCTCACACAATGCAGTCTCCAACCCCCTGGTGAGTGTCTGGGGCCTGGCCTGGGCAAGGAAGGATTTCACATTCAAAAGAGACTTTACTTTGAAGTAGGCCTACTTCAAAGGAGAAATTGGGTATAAGAAGGGCATCCAAAACCACAGACTTTAGGAACACTTCTGGAAACCAAGAGGAACCTCTGCCTGGAGAACAGCTGAAGAGCTGAGGAAGAAGGGCTGCCCTGCCTGTGATTGTGCTTTGTGGAGCTATCCTGCAGTTGCTGCTTCTGTCAGAGTAAGAGGGCAAAGACTGGACTTTGTGTGTCTTGCATCTTGTGAAGATCTCCAAGGGATTGATTTAGAGCTTGCCTCCTGTTGTTTGAAGTCTCAGGGACAGCAAAGACTACTCTCTACCAGCACATGCAGTCTCTGGAGAGACTCCTACTCTGCCCTGTGGTGCTCATCCAGTTCCTGGGATCCTGAAAGTTGAAGCTGGCAGCCTAAGAGGAGGAAATCCACGCACAAGACGCAGTGCGTGGAAAAGATCGACGCAACTCCGATCAGCGGCTGAAGAAACTACGTGCCGCTGGCTCCTCGGCTGAAAATCGACACTCGCCGGAAACGCGACTGAAGAATCGGCACATGGAGCTGGAGAAACAATGCGCAGCATCACTACCAGAGACTTGGAGATCGCAACCCACGCTGCGTGGTTTTCGGATCATCGTGCGGCTGGATTTCCAACGCAAACGCCGCTGGGTGTGTAAAAACAACGCAAGGCCTGCCCGGACCTGAGAGTGCTGACCGGATCGATGCATCGCTCTCCTGCGGAGAGAAGAAACAACACGCCCGACCCGACGAAAGGAGAAACGACGCAAGGTCTCGCTCTTGAGTGAAATCGACACATCGCAAGCCCTTTTTGACACCCGTGGTGCGTTATTTTTGACGCACCCAAGGCACATTTTCACGCTAACAGTGTTAGTGTGTGTTTTAAACTACATAAAGACTCTTTTTGCTTTTTAAGTGATAACTTGACTTGTGTATTGTGGGTTTTTGTCATTTTTGTCTTTTTTTGTTTAGATATATATTTCCTATTTTTCTAAATCTGTGCTGTGTCATTTTGTGGTGTTTTCATTAAGTTACTGTGTGTGTTGGTACAAATACTTTACACCTAGCACTCTGAAGTTAAGCCTACTGCTCTGCCAAGCTACCAAGGTAGTAAGCAGGGGTTAGCTGAGGGTGATTCTCTTTTACCCTGACTAGAGTGAGGGTCCTTGCTTGAACAGGGGGTAACCTGACTGTCAACCAAAGACCCCATTTCTAATACCTTTAGATGACAAACTGCTCCCTGCCCAGTGGTACGGGGGAGAGGGTGGTCCATCGCTCCTTGTACGCTGGTTGCCCCGTCCCACAATCAGTCCCAGAATCTTGGTCCAGCTCATCATTATCCTCTATCTCCACATTATACTCCTCTGTGGTCTCCTTTGCTGCATCCCTAGATTCCAACCAGGCCCTCAGCACTATTTTTCGTGCCATCTTCTTAGTGAAGCCCTTGGTAGAAACCCTAAACCCCTTGCAAAAACCTCTGAGCTGTTACACTGCGTACTTCTCCAACTTGGACAACTCAAAATGCTTGCAGGTGCAGTTATGGGGCCTCCAATCAGAGACGTGATTTAGAATAAAAAGAAAAATGCCAACCAGGGATAATTGAAAAATGAAAAATGCCAATTAAAGAGAGCAGGGGAAAAAACAATGGGGATCAGAGACAATTGATTCAAAATGGTCTAGATATGGATAGGAGTGTACACCAAATTACTGTAAGGCCTATCCGCTGATCACCAATGTCAGAAATTAGGTTTTGGCAGAAGTATGCACCCTGTCCAAGCAGGGACCCTAATCCTAGTCAGAGTAAGTCAGATACCCACCCTAAATTAGCCTGTGCTCACCCACTGACAGCTTGGCACAGGCAATGTGTAAAGTATTTCTGCAAAACTTATTTACAGTGACACAGTGAAAAACACCACAAAAAGATTTCACACCAGTTTAGAAAAATAGACAATATTTATCTGAGTAAAACAAGACCAAAACAACAAAAATCCAATTAATAGTACTCAACATATGATTTTCTTTAAATAATAAACTGCAATGTAGTGCTTTAAAGTCAATAGCACTAGAAGGCTACTTGATGTCACGCTAGACCGGCGTTAATCCCAAGTTCAGGTCGACCGCAACGGCGGACAGGATTCACGCAGGGCCCGCTGAAAGAGTACCTTGGATGGAACAAGCATCAGTGCGAAGACTCGATGCTTCGGTTCCGAGTCGGGTAATCAGGTAGATGCATCGTCGTTGAGCTTCGCAGTCGGGTCCCACGCAGTGATGTCCTTGGCTCTGCGCTGCGCCGTCATCGAATCTCGCTGTCGGGTCCTGTGTCGTCTTTGAATCTGCACTGCATCGGCATTGAAGGGCACTGCAGCAGTTCCAAGTGGCGCAAAAGCCTTGAGCCGTAGGTTTTGGAGCAAAGGCAACTGTAAAGACCTTTCTCAAGGCCCAGGAATGAACTGGCATGTCTTGGCAGGTCAGGACTCACAGTGGCAGAGCCCAGCAGCTGAAGCAGAGATAAGGGGAAGTCTTCGATGGCCCTGAGATTTCCAAAACAGGAGGCAAGCCAGCAAGCTCTTGGAGTTACTTGGTTCTGCAAAGGATGTAGAGAACAAAGTCCAGTCTTTCTCACTCCCAGCCAAGAGGCAGCATACCAACACAGCAATGCAGTTGGGCAGAGTGGCAGTCCCTCCTGGCAGAATGCCATTCAGATTCAGAAGTGTACTGATGATTTGGTGGGGTTTAGGGTCCATTACATATATTCAGTTGAGCCTTTGAAGAGGGGGAGAATTCAAAAAGAGGCCTTTGAAATGTACAACATCCCCACCCTTTCTTCCCTGGCTCCATGCAATTTTCAGGGGGTTATTGTGAAGAACAAACCATGCAAACAGATGATGAGAAAATGCAGAATGTTCTTTATTTCTTGAGGAAAGATGTCCACAACAAAAACTCCAGCAGCAACCTTCACCGCCCCCCTGCAACTGCCCAGAATGTTCCCCGCATTCCAGCCAGATACAATGACTGGAGGGGGGAAATAGGAGGAATCATTACACAAGAAAAAGAGGGAGGAGGATACTGAAGAACCAGAGAAATACAGGAACATATAAACATATAATAAACAATGGAAATTACATTAAACAAAGCAATATTTACATTAAACAATACCACACCACTTCCCCTTTTAAACAAATAAACTACTTAATTCTAACAATTCTATTGAGATTCCATATGCGTCCATCATCTAATTTAACAGCCCCCTTAAAAATTTCACTGAAATGGGACTGACCAGCACAAGGTTTCCCAGGCGACTTGACCTTGACAGAATCTCCCACACTAACTTGCATCTCCTTAACAGATTTTCTCAAATCATATGCTTGCTTTCTCTTTTCCTAACAACTTACATGTTTATTTACAGCAGACTCTCTGTGTTTTTCATGATTAAAAATGTCTTTGGTATAACTCTTGACCCATGGAGGATTTACCACTGTGTGAGGAATGTGTTTTTTGAAAACCACAAAAGGAGATTGACCAGTGCTCGAGTGGGGTGTAAATCTATACTCTTCAACTTTTTTTTAATCATAGTCTCCCAATCACACTTCAATTGATTTGCAAGCTGTATTGTTTCCTTTAACGTCCTGTTGAAGCGCTCAATCATGCCATTAGTTTCCGGATGGTATAGAGCACATTTTCTGTGAAGGATGCCCCTCTTCTTCAAAAACTCACACATGATCTTGGACATGAATTGTACCCCATTATCAGTCAAAATGCTCTTGGGATTGCCTTCCCTACTAAAAACGTCTGTCAGAAATTCAACCACCCTCAAGGATGTTACCTCAGGAGTAATCATAATTTCAGGCCATCTGGACTACTCATCCATAAGAACCACTACATATTTAGAATGAGACTTTTGACTAATTGGACCTAGAATATCATTAGAGATAGATTCCCACGCCTCTTTGGGTTCTTCTTTCAGGATCATGGGTTGTGTTCTAATTTTTAACGATTTGTCAGCTACATTACACTCCAAGCAGTCTCTCGCTTTTCTATCAATTGCTAGATCCATACCAGGCCACCAATACAACCCTCATAGTCTTTCCTTGGTTTTACATATGCCATGATGTCCAGTATGAGCAAGTTCCATAATATGCTTGCGTAACTTATTGGGTGGAATCAATCTACCCCCTCTTAGAACCATGCTACCCTGAATGGATAACTCATGCCAATTTTCTTTATACTATATCCCTAAATGTTCTGTAAGATCTGGCGACCTTCCAGCAGAAAGTAATTCCCTGAGACGTACCCGATCATTATCATTATCAACTTCCTGTTTCCACTCCTCCTCTGTGATATATCCTCCCGTGACAACACAGACTTTGACTTCCTCATCCACCCACCAGGAATCAAAAGCATCCGAATCAGGAGATACTTCACCCATTAACCTGGACAAGCAGTCTGCAGCTTTGTTTTCACACCCGGGCACATACTTCACACTAAAATGGTAGTCCTGTAGGCCAATTATCCATTTGCAAATGCGACTGAAGACATTATCAAGTCCCTTCTTCTAAAAAATTTCACGAAGTGGCTTATGATCCATGCACACTTCTATTTTTGGTTCCCCATAAAAATTGTTAAAATTTTCTTATTGCCCAGTATATGGCTAAAGCCTCTTTTTTTATAGTAGAATACTTATATTCTGCTCCACGTAAACTGCGCGAAGCAAAAGCAATCATGTTAGTAATATTATTGTTGATTTGTTTAAGTACACATCCCAACCCCTTATCTGAAGCATCAGTGGTAATGGAGCAGGGTAGCCCTCGTTTGAAACTATTTAGGGATTGAGCTAATGACAAGTTATGTTTCAGATCACCAAATTCTTTTTGACAATCTGAATCCCAAGAAAAATTAGTACCATTCTTAAGCAAGTTTTTAATAGCACAACTTTTCATTGCTACATTTGGAACAAATCTAGCGTAGAACTCAACCATCCCTAAAAAGGTCTGAACCTCACTTTTATTTTGTGGAGCAGACAAATCAACAATAAATCTTACCAATTCCTCTTTGGGCTTGATCCCATCACCAGTTATCACATGTCCTAAATAATATATTTCTTTCTGGAGGAACTTACATTTACTACTCTTTAAAGTTATCCCCTTGGCACGAAAGGTATCTAGAACCTTACTGACTAGAGTTTTGTGACATTCTATAGTGTTAGAAAATATAAGAACGTCATCTTGAAAGAATTTCACCCCAGTCAAGTACCCAAGCATCTCATTCATCAATCTCTGGAAAACCGAAGCAGCAGGACACAACCCAAAAGGCATTCTGTTGAGCTTAAACACACCAAACGGGGTTAAAAGATGTAAGAACTTTGGACTCCTCGCACAACTGAACCTTATGATAGGCCGAACTGAGGTTCAACGTAGTAAAAAACTTAGCATCTCCCAGAGAGCTGATCATCTCACTGATGCTAGGTAGCGGAAACTTGTCTACGATTACTTCTCTGTTCAAATTACACAAATCCACGCATAACCTAATGTCACCATTAGCCTCGGTTGCGACAACAATAGGTGCGACCCATTCCGCTGCTTCAACTTTTTCAATTATACCTTCTGACACCAACCTCTAGAGTTCATCTTTCACTCGGTCCCTCATACTGAAAAGTATATTTCTAACTTTGCACGTAATGGGTATAGCATTCTTCTTCAAAACAACGCGGTGCTTATAACCCCTGACACTACCAATTTTGTCAGAAAAAACTTCCGGGTACTCACAAATGAGATTCTCCCCTAAATCACACACCCTCTGCACTTGTACTTGGGGAACTGCATTGGGATTTCACACAATATTCAACAATTTCTGATGAGGCCACCCAAGAACAGAACCACCCACCACTGTGATATATACCTTTCCCTCAACGGAATTCCCTCTAAGTCCTATCTTAGCATTAAAATATCCTTTCAACTCGATTGGTTTTCCACCATAACTAAAAGGAGTAACATTTGGAGGATGAAGAAACACTTTGTCTTTGAAGCATTGCCATGCAACCAGATGATGAGAAAATGCAGGATGTTCTTTATTTCTTGAAGAAAGATGTCCACAACAAAAACTCCAGTCTCCACCTTCACCGGCTCCCTGCAACTGCCCAGAATGTTCCCAGCATTCCAGCCAGATACAATGACTGGAGGGGGGAAATAGGAGGAACCATTACACAAGAAAAGGAGGGAGGAGGATACTAAATAACCAGAGAAATACAGGAACATATACACATATAATAAACAGTGGAAATTACATTAAACAAAGCAATATTTACATTAAACAATACCACACCTATGCAGCTCTTTTTGTGGGGAGAGGCACAGCTCTATTCAGGTATGTGCCAGCTCCCCCCTTCCTTCTAGCCCAGGAAGACTCATTAGCGTCATTGCATCCTGATGGGCCATTCAAATGTCACACTCCAGCTGCCTTTGTGTGTCACTATCTAAGGGAATGCACAAAGCCCAGCTGTCACACACCCCAGACATGTATTCAGAATCAGGCAGAGGCACAGAACAGTGAAAATAAGAAAATGCCAACTTTCGAAAAGTGCCATTTTCTGACTTACTATTTAAAATCTAATTTCACCACAGTTGTGATTTTAAATCATGAGTCCAGAGACACCAAACTCCAAATTTCTACTTTTCCCAATTGGAGGTTACACTTAAAGTTTGCTTCAAGGTAACCCCAATGTTAACCTCTGGGAAATATAGGCCTTGCAGTATAGCAAAAAGCAGATTTAGTATTTTTTCACTACCAGGAAATGTTAAACTTAAAAGTACATGTTCAACTTTTTAAATAGACTGCACCCTGCCCTTGGGGCTATCCAGGACCTACCTTATGGGGAGGTTTAGGCCTGGCAAGTGAGTACATTTGCAAGGTCAAAATTGCAGTTTAGAGCAGCATTTACAGGTTCTGCAATGGCAGGCCTGAGACATGTTTAAAGGGCTACTGTAGTGGGTGGTACAATCAGTGCTGCAAACCTAACAGTAGTTTTTAATTTACATGTCCTGGATACATATAGTGCACTTTACTGGGAACTTACAAGTAAATTAAACAAGCCAATTGTGGATAAACCAATATCATCGTGTTTTAGAGTACAACGCACCTGCACTTTAGCACTGGTTAGCTGTAGTAAAGTGCAGGTGCCTAATTACAGGTACTAAGCTCAACAATCAATCCCAACCATGTGACAGTCCTCCGCACACAACAAAAATAGGTGAAGCACAATCTGAACAGCTGAGAGAGACAGTGTAATTGTAGTCCAATCCAGAGTGTAAGCAAGTTCTGCAAGGAGCATAGGTTTCACATGGCGGCCCTCTAAGAGATTTCAGTCATGAATTTCTCTTTTCACTGGAGATGTTGGATGTTAAGTGAATACAACACATTTTGTGTCCATTTCATCCAACTTCTTGCGGATGATGAGTTCTTAGAGGGATTGTGGAGCAAACAAATGTGCATGCTCAATAATTTTCCCGAGAGCATGGAGGCACCCTCAAACTTCAATCTAAGACATGCTATATTGATCTGATTTAGGTTGAGTTTTGGAATCAGAAGAAGTCCTGTGGTAAAGACTAAAAATCTTGGAAAATAATTTGTTTTCAAAACCCCAAGTTGTGATATGCTTCCTGAACAGAGAATGGTCAGATATATGCGTGATGGAAAGGGACAGAAGGTTCCATGTCTTGGCAGCAAGGTAGGCAAAGGACCTGCCAGCATTCGTCGGGCTTGATGACAGCAAGGCCTTCTAGGTAAAAAAGGGGAGTGGGATCTCTATAAACACCACCCTAGCCCCCCCCCCAACCACCAACCATGTGTCTAGTTTTCAGAAATGTCTGCATTTTGGCATGCATCTCTGGCTGCCAGCCGAGTTTGGCCCAAATAGCATAGATATCCACATTGAAAGAATGGGACATTTTGAAAGGAAACATCTTCACATTTCCTTGATTAGTTTTGGGATCTTTCTGGTTTCAGGTGACAGACCCAGTCATGCAAGTAGAGTATCACTTTTACAGGGAGAAGTGTTGGAATACAGCATGGTAGTAATTCTGTGAAGCCACGAGGATCCTAGAAATATGAGGAAAAACTGTGACTGTTACAGACGTTTGACTCTTTCTGGCATATTGGGTAATAAACTGTGGATATACATGCAGTCCACATCACCCTTGGGTGTTCAGGTGTTTTTTTAATTTGTTTTCAAAATGTCTGGGTTTGGTACGTTTCTCTAGATGCAAGCAAAGCTTGGAGCCCAAATACCACTGCTATACGCATCCCTAGAATGGGTCAATTGTAAAGTAAAAACAATAATTTTTCCTTGTTGTGGTCAGAGGCCTTTCTGGGTGATATGCCAGCCCAGCAGAAGTGTTTGAACACAGAATAGTACAACATTTGCTGTTATTCATTGAACTAATTTCTCTTCATTTGAGGCTTCCAAATGCAAGGCACTGAGCAAGGAAGAACATATTTTGCAAAATGTCCTATGAATCAGGATATTATGAATCAACAAAATAGATACACAAATGACCACTATTATTCAACTCATTATCTTGGGCACATTTCAAAACGAATTAGCTTCCATAATACTACTCACTTTTAATCAACATATTTTACCATATAATTAATGTATTGTTAGTTTACAATGAAAAAATCACTATAAGCTGAAACTTAGTTGTTGGCAGTATTTTTCGCATGTTTTTGGACCTCCAACACTACATAGTTCTTCAACCACAATAGTCTAAAGGGCATAACAGTATATAATGGAATATTACTTTTGCAAGTAGGTAGAAACTACATGTGTAGGAAAAATCAACCATAATTTAGTAGAACTGTGAACTCTATGTCACAATGATTTGGTTTACTATTTTGCCTGTTCTTGAAAGCTGGGACCTTAGCACATCAAACCTTGTCTAAAATTCTATTAAATAAATACATAAATACAGTTTTTCCAGTTTTCCCCAAACATAGTAACATGTTGCTACATTTTGTCTATTTTCTTAGTTCCTCCTAGGGAAATGCACTAACTCTGGGTACCTTTACAATCCCCTATATGTGGGATAAAAAAGACGCAAATGTAGCTGGATACCTTTTGAGGAAAAAAAGTTATGTGTGCTTAAGTGTAAACTGTCCCAAACATCAAAAAAGGGCTCAACACAAAAAGCCTCAGCACTTAAGGGTTTAACCATCCTCGTGTGTTTTAGAAAAGATGATGAATCTGACAATATTAATCCCAGGAGCCCTTAATCAGCCTAACTCCCAGATATCATTTGGTGATGATAGGTTACTTTTTGATAGGGGCAGCCAAGATGCTTTTACCCACTGTGCCCCAAACTCATTCTTGCTTGCCCCTATTAGGTGCACACATTAATACCTGGGAGAAATTGTCTATTACCACAAAAGCATTTTATTTGCTGTGTGTGCTAGCTTGCAAGAGCAGCACTATCCACATAAAGTTTAATTTTGGAAATCGATCTCGAGATCCAGCTAGTTATCTGACTATTATTCCTAAAATGCATGGTTCTATCTGCAACCTGTCGCCTCTATGTTGAAATAGAGCCCAAGGTTAGTTACTCATAAGCAGTTCAGTTGAGGAGTCAGTATAGAAATTCTAGGCGACCTGATGACACCCCATGTCTCCAGCTCCAATGCTGCATTACAAATCCCTTACTCAGCAGAATGGGCAAACACTTTGAGGACTGTGCAGCTGGGAAACAAGATAGAGCTCCTCAAACATGGTTCAAGGTTTTCTTAAATTCCAATTCTAGGGGCACCTCTGATGAAGATGTGAAACAAATAATAAGGAAATTCCTAGAGCCTGAGTTTTTTTTGGTGGGGCTCCTGAAAATCTAACTTAAATCCAGCTTTGTCTGGCTCGCTAGGCTGGGTGAATGTGGTGACCCATATAAAAGAGGTACACTTGTTGTGTAGCGGGATAAACCAGACAACAAAAACTTGTATTATGGATCGCTTTGGGGGAAAACCAAAGCTCTAGTAATAAATGGCCTAAACATCCTTGTGGTTCCTGACCCACGTTGTTCTACTCGGATAAGAAAACAAAAGTTAAGAGTAATTTAAAACGAGTTGATATCTCTGGGGTTTAACACACCATAGATCTCTCCTGCCAATTTCATAATGAAACAAGGGGCGGGGAAGTATACCTCATGCCAAAGCTGACTAGATTTACCTCAAGAAGAAAAAAGAGATGGATGGTAGCAACAATGCTCTGACTTATTTGATTCTTCTCCCTTGCATATGATTGCTGTTCATGGATGGCTTGATCTGCTGAACAGTTGGTTGTGCAAAAGGGTGGAGGCAAGTTGAATGCAGGGTGGTATCTTGACAGTAGAGGGCTTTCCCCATTTTCGAGATGTTATACTACTGTTGCAATCCCTTGAACCCACATCTTGGGCCAGATGTATCAAGCAATTTTGCATTTGCAAACGGTGTGAATCGCAAAATGTGGCCGTTTGCGAATGCAAAAATGCCTTCAAGGTAGAATAATCGCTAAATTAGTAATTCCTTAAAATTGCGACCCCATTTAGAGAATCGCAAATTGCGATTCTCTAAATAGGAAATTGAAAAAAAAAAGGGAATTCCTATTTGCGATTTCCAAAGCACATGTATCAAGCATTTCCTTAATGCAAATTGGGCATTTAGGAAATGCAATTACCACCAAACCCAATTTGGTGGTAAGCATGTGCAATTTAAAAAAATGCATTATAAATGAATTTTTTAAAATGACATGTAGCGCACCCATGCCCCTAGGACATGTGTGTGCTTCACATGTCCGCAAATATTCTTAGGCCCCCAGCACCCTGGGGTTTGCATTACCTAATTTGCCAATTTCTAGCTGGAATTCGCAAATTGGGAAATGCAAAACCATTCGCACCAATGGCCCTTCAGGCCCATATGGATGAATGGAGTCACATTCTCTAACTGCGATTCGGTAATAGCGATTGCGAATTTTAAGAAATCGCTATTACCGATTCGCAAATTTCATACATCCCATTTTGCATTTCTTAAATAGTGATTTCTTAAAATTCGCAATTTAAGAAATGCAAAACGGATCTTACATCTGGCCCCTTGTTTTCTTGAGCTTGAGTACAGTACCATATTATTCATCAGTGATGGTACTGATAAATTAAAAAAATGCTATGCTTCAGGTCTGATGTTCCACTTTGCGCATTTAACTAAGGGTTTAATTTGAAAATAGTTTTGACTTGTTACGCTGTAAAGTGCTTTCATTCTCCAATGAATAAACTTGCTTAAAAAATCCCCAATTCACCAGAGTAGGCTTCTCTATACTGATCAAGGTGTTAGGTTATTTCATGAAATCAATATTCTCACAAAACTAACGTGTGTTAGTTACTAATCACCTATCTCTTTGATTGTGCCTGGCTAGATGTGTGCAACCTTCCCAAAGCAAGCTGCTAAGACCTTAAAAATATTTTGTAGCACTTGTTCAATCGTGCAATGACTGTTGCATTCTCCAAGTTTTAGGAACATTGTCAATACAGACTTCGCAAATAACTCAGGGGTAGGGGTTCTGTCCCACTTCTCAAACATAACAGAATTTTTGAGGGGCTTAATTATCCTCCACTTATTTAGAGATGAGTGCTGGAAGGGTTTTCCATGATCTAAATCCATAATTACCTACCCATTCTCTTCTGTCAGCACAAGACCCTTCTTTTACTTCTTCCAGTAAGGTAGCCTTAAGTACCCATCATATAGTGTCTGGTAGAAGTCAATAAAAATCCTAGTAATCTCTTGGGCCTCCATTGCATTGGACCGGGTTGATGAATTAAAACGTTCAATAACTTTGTAATTTATCATGCCTTGCAAAAAATCAATCACCCAGCTTTATAACTTTTTTCACAAGGGTTTTGCAGACATGTTCTGCCTTACAATTACTGCTGCAGTTGCCTTTAATTTCACCTATATATCGTCCCCGGGACTTTATATAATTTCCCTGATGATCAACATTTTTATTGTGCCAGCTTAGTATTGCAGAGTTTCTGGTTATTGGCACGTCCATAGCTCACATATAATTCTGCTTTTCCTACCATGAGCACTCAGAAACGATTTCCCTGAGAATTTACAGCAGTTTGTAAGCAAATATAAACCTGGCTTAGATTGTTTTGTACGTGAACTCAGTGGTGGCTGGTGAACTTTGAAAGTGGTGGGGCGTAAACACCTTTCCAAAAAGTATCAAGTCTGTACAATTACCTTTACTGCAGCAAGTACTCTTATAATTACAAAGCATGGAGCAGAGCAAACACCAGGCATTCTTTTGCAAGTCTTCTTAGGCTGTATTCTGATTAGCCAACGAGAGATGGGGATGATGTCAGTGTTGACTATGTTTCTTTTTGAGCTATGTGTAATGCACAGGTTTTTGGCCTTTCACCTTGAGAATATATAGCATGTTTAGGACACTCTGAATTTATTTGTGCCTAGACCGAAATTGTGTTGGACACCGCACTTATAAGTCTATGGATCTCAATCTCTGATGAAGCAGAATATTCTACACAATTTGCATTTAATTCTACCTGAGTCTTTCATCTCTAAGATACAAATATTCTACGGCATTATGCACGTCTCTACCTCAGTCTCACTGTGTCATACAGGATAGTCTACACATCCAGCACCTATCTCTGACCAAGTCTCCATCTACATCACAAAGGGTAGTCTACACATATACCACTCATTTCTACCTCAGTCTTTCTGTCACACGCATGCAGCCCTACACTTGCCATTTATGCTGGGGCACTGTCATCTCTATTACCCAGGATACTCTGCACATTAGACCTATCTCTGCCTAAAACTCACTGACATCAAAAAGCAAGCTGTGAATACATTAATTCATCACTGACATTTTTCCTATTTGTTCCATCATCGAAATATGTGATTTTGACAGTCTATATGCAATTACCTAGCAAACTATGCCCTAGGAAGGGTTTCTAGGTCCTGCAGTAAAAAAACTATTATTTTCAATTGAAGTGTATGTAAAAGATTGAGTTGAATGAAGTTCCATATCATTTGGGAAGATACAAAAGAGAGGCACAGCTCTGTAGTTTGAATACTGATACGAGATAAGGGGCTGTGTCTGCTAGGCATTCTATTAAAATATCAAACAAGTAATTTTAAACACAAAAATTAGTTTGCATCAATAGAGCAGCCTGTGAATGATGGATATGGTCACATATTTTTCAAACAATGCACTAGATGAACTGTTTATTTTGCACCACTTTAAGTTTGAAAAGGAGTCTTGAGTAAAAAAACTGAATTGCCATCCTACCAAGAGTTAATTGTTGTCCCGTTAGACAGAAGCTGCATTACTTTTTTGAGTGCAATTAAAAAATATACACAACACTGTTATAGAACTACAAGCCAAGTGAACCTTGAGCTTGTTTAACTTTGTCTTCAAAGCAAAATTCTAAATAAATGCCGCAGTTTTTGTTAAAGATAATGGCTTCACACCTAAATTACTGACCAGGTCAGAAAAATATCTGTCAGGGTGAAATTAATTTAGGCTGCATTTAAACAGTGAACACTCATGCGCTAGTGAAAACATGTATGTCGAAGGCCTACTGTTGAGAATGCCTAGTGGTCTTGAAATTAAAATATGACAGCATTCCCCTTTCCCCATACCCCCAGCCCATGTAAGCAAATACATCCTGCTCCCTCGTTCCCTACCACTCTCTCGCCTTTACTTACGAAAGAGAAAATGCTTTTTGCTATATCTTTTCTTTGGAGACGTTATGGCAAAGGAACTGATGCCGACCTTTGCAATTCATTATTTGTTTTAAAATCTTACTTGAATGTTAGTGTTTTTCATGTTTTCACAGTTGACATAGGAATGATTTGGTGTTAAGTCTGACCTGTTTGGTGTACTCCTCTGAGCAGTCAGTCATAGCATGGCATAATTAAAAAAAAAACATAAACTAAGCCACTGTGCTGCCCCTTACAAATAAACACAGGACTGGACGCCGCACCACAACAAGTCAGTAGCCAAGGTTTCACGCCATGCTGCCTTCACACAGCAGAGAAGCAGGCCTGGGGCGGGGAATTGTGGGGAGGCGTACATGTGACAATGAGCAGGTATCACCGTGCTGTGCACTGCCTCCTTACATATGTGAGACACTGATACAGTGGGCCCGAGCTCAGAAGGCACAGCCTCTGAATACAAGTTGCGACTGATCTAGACCAGATGTAGATCTAGACCAGTGCTTTCTTTTCGGCCTTAAGCAACTACGATGGGAGGGGGCAAGCGAGGTAGCGGCCGAGAAACAACTAAGGTAGGGCGAAAAGAGGAAGCAAACTATAGCTGCAGGAGGGGGAGGATGCAGAATAGGCTCATGAGGGAGAGCTCTCTCTTAGCCCCGCCCACCTGCCCCAGACAGCAGCGTATCAGCCAGACAAAAACTGTTGTATGTCGAGCTGAGCTTAAATTGTGAGATTGTTGTTCAGCATGCAACAGTTTTTTTTAAGGGCATGGAAGCGGAAGGCGAAAGTATTAGAGAGAAACGCAAGAGGAGAGACGTACATAAGGAACACAGCTAGGGTGACCACCTGGCACTGAGGCAAATTCTGGACAGGACTGTAAAAAATTCAGGACAAAGGGTCAAAATTCAGGACAAAAATTGAAGACAAAGGGTCAAAATTCAGGACAAAAATTCAAGAACAAACGTCAGTTTTACAGACACACGCAAGAGAGGCCATGCCTCACTATGTTGTCAGTGCATTTATTTACTCTTTTTTAACATAGCACTATTTATTCACTGTGGACCTTTTGTGATTGCCTCCTAGTGTGCTACATTCAGGTGTCACATTACGTCCTTGTTCAGTAGTAAATTAATGCCCTTCACGGCAAGGCCATCACCCCTACCCAAATCTACCCGATCTTTCCTGAAGAGAAAGTAACAGCAAAATTTTGATTATGTTTCTGAACATTGCTCTCTATGCTACTTCACACTATGCCTCTCTGCTCTACTCTGTACTACTCCACTCTAAGCCACTGCACTTTACGCCTCTCTACACCACTGCGCTCTGCTCGTCTGCACGCCATACCACTCCAGTCTAGGCAACACCAATCTAATCCGCACAACTCCACTCTCTGCCACTCTGCAACGCTGCACTGTACGCCACTGCACTCTAAGGTAATACACGCTATGCTAATGCACTTTACTCTGTAACACTCAACTCTATGCCCCTGCACTCTACATCAATACATTGTACATCATTCTAATCTACTCTGCACCTCTGCACTCTATGCCACGGCACTCTACACTACTTTACTCTATGCCATCACACTCTATGCCACTTTATGCAACTCCACTCTAACCTGCACTTCTCCACTCTAAGCCACCTCACTCTACTGTGAAATAATCTACTTTATGCCACTGCACTCTGCGCCACTGCATTCTATGCCACTGCACTCTACCCTGCACCTCTCCACTCTATGCAACTGCACTCTACTCTGAAACAATCTATTCTACGCCACTGTACTCTATACCACTCTGACCACTGCACTCTAGTTCAATGCACTCTACACCACTGCAAGCTGACACTCTGCAACACTGCTCTGGCCGCCACTATACTCTACACCACTCTGCTCTGTACTACTGCATTTTGCACCAATATACTCTATTCCACTGCATTCTATGCCACTCTACTCTGCCCAATGCCACTGTATGCAACTGCACTCTACACCAGTGTACTCTAAACAACTGCACTACCCTTTACTCTGCACCACTGTACTCTATGCCACTGTTCTCTGTAACACTCTACACCACTGCACTGACACACTACTCTGCAACTCTGGACTCTACACCACTCTACTCTATGCCACTGCACTCTAGGCACTATACTCTACTCTACACCACTCTACAATACTCCACTCTGCACCACTCTACACCACTGCACTCTATGCCACATGAGTCTACTCTGCACTCTATGACACTGCACCACTCTGCATTACTGCACTCTCTGCTACTCTATTGTATGCCACTCTACTCCACTGCACTCTATGTAACTCTACCCCATGCCACTCTATGCCACTGCACTCTGCGCCAATGCACTCTAAACAACTGCACGCCACTGCCCTCTACTCTGTACCACTGTACTCTACGCCACTGCTCTGTGCCACTCTACTCCACAAAACATCACTGCACTGACACTTTACTCTGCAGTGTTGCACTCTCCACCACCGTAATATACACCAATGTACTATGTACTACTGCATTCTATGCCACTCTACTCTGCATCACTCCACTCTACAGCACTTTGCCCTACTCTGCACCAATCTACACTACACCACTGCACTCCCTGCAACGTGAGTCTACTCTGCAATCTATGCCACTGCACCACTCTACACTACTGCTCTCTCTGCCACTCTATTGTATGCCACTCTACTCCACTGCACTCTATGCCACTCTACTCTGTCCCATGCCACTCCATGCCACTGTACTCTAAACCACTGCACTCTACGCTAACTCACTCTAAACAACTGCACTGTACCCGACTGCACTGTACTTTGCCCCACTGGGCTCTACGCCACTGCTCCTATGCTGCTTTACTCCACTCCACACCACTATGCCACTAGCTTTAAGCCATGCTGAACAGCAGCTACTCTGGTGTATAACATGGCTAATGGCTAAAACACATTAGCAAAGCCAATAACTCTTTCGTAGATGAGACCTACTGGCTTTGCCAATGTTTGTTAGTACTATAAGGTACCGAGTACCTGAAAGAACTGTAAAAAATACAATTACATCATAATAAAGGCTGCTACAAAATGCACGAATACATTTTGGTTAAAGTAAAAAAAAAGCGCTTCTCAAATACAGATTTGAATAATATACAGTTTATACCTAGTGCTAAAAAATTTTTATAACACTCCATTAAAACCACACACTCCACAGCTCACCTTGGAAAACCATTACAATACATCTCTGAAAGAAATATCTTTGCCACCAGAAAACTTCAAGTGGCTCCTTTCAGTAAAGTCAATGCAGGTTTTCAAGCCCCTTTGTATTTGCAGATTTCCCAGTTATCCCACATTTGCATGTGTTTAGGGAAGGAGACCCCCTGGCAAGAAGGCCTTTTCTTATCTGTCTGCCCCTCCCTCCCTCAGAGCACAGGAGACCCCCTGCCTTCCAGGCCAGCTGGGGAAACTCCTCTGCCCGTAATTTCGCCCTGCCTCCGTTGCCCTTTAGGTGAAAGGCTAAAATTACGGACAAATGCTGTCCGTTAAAGCTTTCATCATGGACAACGGACAGCAGGGCGAAATTACGGACAGTCCGTGAAATTTACGGACGGGTGGTCACCCTAAACACAGCACAATGACAAATGTAGTCTACGCAGGTCCTCAATAGAGAAGATGTGGCGTAACGTAGTGCTCCTAACTTAGGAAGTGGGGAACAGGGTTCGAGCACCGGCGCCGGCTCTCCCATGTCTACTAAAAAAAAAAAAAAAATTAAACAATGGCATTTTAAACAAAATACTGACGGAAACAAAATTACAAATGACTAATCGAAGGTTAAAATAAGACCAACCCCCCTTAAACTTAAAAAAAGCTCAAAACCAACTGAGCATCTTACCAAAAAAAGTCCAGCTTACAATCGACATCTAAAATTGGAAAAAGGCTTAATAAATACACTCAACGGAGCAGTAGGCAGCATCAACACAATTGTGGCATTAAAAGGAGGTGGGAGGAAGGAATGCTACATTAAAATGTAGCAATTCAACTTGATTTCTTGTTATTTTCCTCCACGGGTGCTGCGTTCCACTCTTGCGACGCTGCAGACTCTGTTGTGGACCCTCCATCAGGGTACAACCTTGTGTGACTTTAATGCGGTCCCAGACCCCATTCATGACACCTCTACTGACTCCTGACCTGGCCGGTGGTCCAGATCGACATACCTGTCAGCATGGGCGGACTCCCTGGGCCTATGTGACGCATGGTATTCCTGGCATTCACAAATGAGAGCTTGATCCGTGATGTGTCGGCCTGGGTGATACCACTCATCAGGGATCAGACGGGTTCCATTGTAGGAGGAGCTGCCGGCGATCGCCGCACATTTGCCTCATTTTATAAGGATCTTTATACACAGGTCCTGCAGACTCCAGGGGAACAAGAGAACCCCATTCTAGGGGACATTTCACTTCCGTACATTCCACCCTTTTAGACTAAAGAGCTGGACTTATGACAGAGGAGGAAGTTGACACTGTCATCTCGGACCTTCAATCGGGAAAGACCTCCGGCCCGGATGGGTATCCCAATGAATATTATAAGACGTTTCGATCGCACCTGGTGCCCTATCTGTTGAATACTTATATGGAGACACTCTAATGCAGCGCCTTTTCTCTGGGCCTTGACTGTGCCACCATCATGGTCATACCCTAGGAGGACCTACCCACCGACCAGTGCTCTTCTTACTGCCCCATATCGTTGATCAATGCCGACTTAAAAATACATGCGAAGATTCTGGCGACCTGACTGGCCCGCACGCTGTCCTATCTGATCCACCCCAATCAATTTAAGTTCATGATGGGCAGGAGCACATGCCATTGAATCCAATGGGTCCAGGTGGCGTTCCCGCAGATGGAGCGGCTGAGGGGCGGGCCGACGCTCCTGCTAGTGGATTCCACAAGGCCTTTGATCCACTTGCTTGGGACTTCCTGGAGGCTGTCGTTCAATGGATGGGCTTTGGCCCGGCACTTCGGAAAATGGTCCATCTCCTTTACCATAACCCGATGGCTTAAGTGCGGGTCAATGGCATGATGTTAGACCCATTTCCAATCAGACGAGGAACGCGTCCAGGGTGCCCCCTCTCCCATCAGCTGTCCACCCTGGCCATTGACCATTGGCCTGCCTTTTGTGCTGTGACCCATTGCTCAGTAGCTGGAGGTGGGGGATCGGCCAGGGGAATCAAGTGTCCTTGTATGCAGATGACGTCCTGCTATTCTTAGGGGAGCCCCACAGCTCCATACCCAGCTGCCTTGAGCTCCTGATCCTCTATGGTGAGGCCTCAGATCTCTGACTCAACCCCAAGAAATCATTACTGGTGGAGGTGAGGGGAGATGTATCCCTGTGAGGCGAAATGCATTTAAATATTTGAGAATCTACCTCTCCCCACTCCAAGATCTGGCCTGTCAGCTTAACTTCCAGCCCCTCTCCCAGGCCTTGTGTCAAGACCTGCGCCGATGGAATAGCTTGTCACTTACCCCATTGGGTGAAAATGCCCTCTTCAAAATGACCTGTTTCCCTCACTAATTGTATGCGTTGGCAAACTTCCCATATATGATATGGCGTACTTGGTTCCGGTCTCTTTTTTTTTAACAAATTTGTTTATTGGCACTTTAAGTTTGCTTCTTTTTGTTGTTCACAAGGCCATAGGATAATACTCGGGTTTCTCAATCACATTGCTGTAAAGTTTTTGAATGTCCATTACATGCATTACAAAACCATTACCACAAAGTGATTTTTATTCCATTCAGATCCTAGTACCTGGAATTGCATTGTCGCCGACTTAGTTGTCACAGTTTCTCAGTAGCATGTTGGCGAGACAGGGAGTCATTGTCCACCGATGATAGCTTTGCAGACCTGTATACTTATCTTCCCCCCTATCGTATACCAATAAAGAGATAAAAGCGAGCGAAACTAAATAACCATAAAACTTGTTAACTTGCCCATACATCTGTAATACATCCAGATGGTGTGTGGTTGCGGCTGTCGGGTCATGTCCTATAGTGCATCTCTGCACGCTCCTCCACCGATCCCCTTTCAGTGGGAGCCTCTTCATAAGCTGGGGGGTGGGGCGGGGGTGCAGGGGACTGCCAGTCAGCCCGGGTTCCCAGGTGTCGGGGGGCTGGGAGGAGCCGGCAGGGTGGGAGGGGGAGGCCTCCGCTCCTTATATGGAGCCTTTGTGGGCTGGCCGGTGGTTAGCACTCGTCCGTTACCGGCTCACATTGGACTGATGTCCCTTCAGAGTCATCCTCCGTAGAGGCGTCCAGTGTCTCCCAGTTGTCTACCATTTCCTCCCACATGTTGGCTATCGGTCAGCGCCTCAGTCCCTTCATTTCCTCCCTCCGTAGTGCCCTCTGTTTCGCCCTCGCCCAGTGTGTAGTGTCTGATACGCACATGTCCAGCCGAGGTCCATACCTATTTTTCCAGGCCATCACTACTCTCCTGCGTGCCAGCACCAATGCCAGGTCCACAAACCTGTTCCCTACTTTTTTCATTAAAGGCCTATCAAAAAGGCCGAGTAAACATACCGCCGGGCCATCGTTCAACTGCCTATTTAGGGCAATGATGAGACAAGCAACCACTTTCCCCCAGTACTGTCTTAGTGTTGGACATTCCCAAGTCATGTGGATGAAGTCAGCATCAGCCAACTGACATCGGGGGCATGCTCCTGTCTTCACCCCATATATCCTATTAGTTCTGTGTGGGGCGAGGTATGTCCTGTGAACATAATTGTACTTCAGTCGTGTATTACGTCAGCTCTTGTGTGCAGAGGCTAAAGTTTTAGCCCATTCGGGGTCTGTCGTGTTCCTGCCTACATAAGTGTCCCATTTGAGTCACAGTCCATCTCGTTCAATCATCCCATTCAGAGCCCTATAGCTCCATGTGATCAGGTGAGATCCCCCCGGCAAATAGCATAGTCTGTAGAGCCGCCGCTGTGGGAGCTCTTCTCCTCTGTCCCCCCACAACCCCTTCAGGGCCCCTGCAACAGCCTCAGAAGTTAAGAATTGGACAGTATGTAAACCCCTCTGCTCTGCCAAGTCACTAAAGGGTACCAGCATCCCCCTTGATAGCAGTCACCCACTGTAGTAATCCCTACTTCTGTCCAAGAGTTTAGTTGTCTGGGAGTAAAAGACGTACCTGGTCCACCATGTGGAATGCCAGTAAGAGGTAGTGCCGGGTGTAGGAGGCTAGCCTGGCTTATAGTGTGTACCTGATGGTACTTACACCTTGTTCCAGGTCCAGTTATCCCTTATTAGTAGATTATTAGTGTTCTAGCAGCTTAGGCTGATAGAGGTAGCTATAGCAGAGCCGCTTAGGCTGAACTAGGAGACATGCAAAGCTCCTACTATACCACTTATATCATATAGCACTATATCATAAGAATCAAAATACTCAGAGTGACTAAAAATAAAGGTACTTTATTTTAGTGACAATGTGCCAAAAATATCTCAGAGGATATACTACCTTAGGAGATTCGTAAAATACACAAAATATACACACAAACCAAAATCAGGTAAGTAAACAGTTAGAAAAGTAGTGCAAACACTGTAGAATACAATAGGATGCAATAGGCCTAGGGGCAACACAAACCCTTTACTAAGAAAGTGGAATGCGAACCACTTAGGGACCCCTGGCCTAGTGTAGTGTGTAGAGGGTCGCTGGGAGTGTAAGAAAACACTAAGGGTGTCCAAGATACCCCACCCCAAGACCCTGAATAGTAGGAGTAAAGTGACCCTATTTCCCCAGAAACACACTAAAGTCATGATAGGAGATTCTGCAAAGACCACAACTGACTGCAAAGCACTGAAGACGGATTCTTGGACCTGAGGACCTGTAAAGGAAGGGGACCAAGTCCAGGAGTCGTGAAAGTGTCCAGGGGGGCAGGAGCCCACTAAACCTCGATGAAAGTGCAAAATGACTGCCTCCAGGTGGAAGAAACTGAAGATTCTGCAACAACAGAAGGTACCAGGAACTTCTCCTTTGGACAGAAGATGTCCCACGGAATGCTGGAGGATGCAGAGTTGTTTCTTTGAAGAAAGACTGCAAACAAGCCTTGCTGGTTGCAAAGGTCGCGGTTGAAGAAAAAGGGTGCTGCCCGGGCCCAGGAAGGACCAGGGAGTCACCACTTGGAGGAGGAGACAGAGGGGGCCCTCAGCAATACAGAAAGCCCACGCACAAGAAGGCAGCAGAAGTACTTGAACACGGGTTCAAGAAAACTGAGCACAGCGGTCGTCTCAACACTACAAAGGATGGTCCCACGAAGCCAGAGGTCAACTCAGTGAGTTGAGCAATGCAGGATGGAGTGCTGGGGACTTGGGCTCTGCTGTGCATGGAGGATTTCTTGCAAAAGTGCACAGAAGCCCTAGTAGCTGCAGTTCACGCAGTACACAGGATTACTGTCTGGCGAAAGGAGGCAAGGACTTACCTCTGCCAAATTGGGACAGATGGACCACTGGACTGTCGGGGTCACTTGGATCCACCACCTGTGTTCCAGGGACCATGCTCGTCACGATGAGAGGGGACCCAGAGGACCGGTGAAGCTGAAGTTTGGCTTATGCAAGGAGGGCACCTTCAAAGCATTTCCAGAGGCTGGGGGAGGCTACTCCTCCCCAGCCCTTAACACCTATTACCAAAGGGAAAATTCTTTGTCTTCCTTCCTGGGACTGGGCTGCCCACCCCAGGATGGCAGAAGCCTGTCTGTGGGTTGGCAGCAGCGGTAGCTGCCGACAAAACCCCAGAGAGCTGGTTTGGAAGTACCCAGGGTCCATAGTGGAGCCCCGGAGATGCATGAGATTGGCCAATACCAGGTTTGGCATGGGGGGACAATTCCATGATCTTAGACATGTTACATGGCCATCTTCGGAGTTACCATTGTGAAGCTACATATAGGTATTGACCTCTATGTAGTGCACACGTGTAATGGTGTCCCCGCACTCACAAAGTCCGGGGAAATTGCCCTGAACTATGTGGGAGCACCTTTGCTAGTGCCAGGGTGCCCTCACACTTAGTAACGTTACACCTAACTTTCACTAAGTGAGGGTTAGACATATAGGTGTCTTATAAGAATTATAAGTTACTTAAGTGCCGTGTAAAATGGCTGTGAAATAACTTGGATGTTATTTCACTCAGGCTGCAGTGGCAGTCCTGTGTAAGATTTGTCTGAGCTCCCTATGGGTGGCAAAAGAAATGCTGCAGCCCATAGGGATCTCCTGGAACCCCAATACCCTGGGTACCTAGGTACCATATACTAGGGAATTATAAGGGTGTTCCAGTGTGCCAATTAGAATTGGTGAAAATGGTTACTAGCCTATAGTGACAATTTTAAAGGCAGAGAGAGCATAAGCACTGAGGTTCTGATTAGCAGAGCCTCAGTGACACAGTTAGTCACAACAAAGTGACACACATTCAGGCCACAAACTATGAGCACTGGGGTCCTGGCCAGCAGGATCCCAGTGAGACAGGCAAAAACAAACTGACACATAAGTAAAATTGGGGGTAACATGCCAGGCAAGATAGTACTTTCCTACACCGGGCATAGGGGATAGTTGTGTTGGTTCTCTTAAGGGCCCTACACCACGCAACAATGGCTGTGTATACCAATATATTTGGTCTAGGAGGACATTGTCTCCCCCGGAGCAGTCGCACTAAGAAGTCCCCTCCCTGCTCATCTTCACTGTCCAGGGTGGTTTCTACTAAGTCTGATCCATTTAGCCACTGCGCCGGCCACTGTAATTGAGCCGCCAGGTAGTATAGCTCGAAGTCAGGGACTTCGAGTCCCCCACTCTCAGGTGGCAGACGGAGAGTCCCCAGCACTACCCGACAACGTCTCACACCAATTCCCGAAGCAAGGTGTCTAGGGTTCGGAACCATGCTGCCGATATGTGCAGTGGCAGGTTGGTGAAATAGTTAAGGAGTCTACCATCTTGAAAGTGTGACCCTGGCCATGACCGGTAACTTTAACAAGCGCCAAAAGGCCACTGCAGTTTTCAGTGAGCGGAGTGCCCCCCCACCAGGTTGCCCTCGCTAAGGTCCTGGCGATCATGATAAATCTGGGTCCCAGATACCGAAACGTTCGGGGAGCCTACTGTACATCCTCCGGGCACAAGAGTGGGCGCGCAACCCCTTCAAGCATCAGGAATACACGCCTTCCTTCTGTTGAGTCTTAAGCCTGAGTGTCTACCGAAGTCCTCCAGCATCTGGAGTACATGGGGTAGTGCATCATTCCCATTTCGTACATAAATAAGGAGATTGTCTGCGTAAAGATAGATGATGTGTGGAACCCCTCCTCTATATACTCCCCACTCCTGACCCCTGGCCCTGAAACTCTCCGCCAGCAGCCCTATGGCCATAGCAAACAGAAAGGACGAGGGGCGGACTGCCCTGTCTAGTCCCCCTGTAGATATCGTAGCTGGTGGATATTGTGCACCCAGTCTTGACCCTCGCTGTAGGTTGGATGTAAAGCAATTTAACCCATGTCCCCCAGTCCGGTCCAAGGACCATGCGCAACATCACAGCCTCCAGATAGTCCCAGTGTAAAGGCCTTTTCCAGCCACTGGCCCCTGACACTGTCATTGCTGCTGGGTCCGGTGGGGATCTTTCATTATACAGTAGTGTGTAGAGCCGTCGCAGATTGTTGGACGTGTTCCGCGCAGGGATGAACCAATGCTGGTCCTCATGTATGAGGCCCCCATGTATGGGAGCAATTAGTTCGCTAGCACTTTGCTAAGTACCTTAAGGTCAGTGTTTAGCATTGAGAGTAGGCGATAGTCGGCTACCATCACCTTGTCCTGTTTCCCTTTGGGCAGGGGTATCACCTACGCCTCCCTAGTGGAGGGGACAGTTCTCCCTTCATGTAGGCCTCCACGTACATTTCTACGAGTCGTGGTGTCAGTATTCCTACAAATCTTTGGTAAAATTCTGGGGGAAGGCCGTCAGTCCCAGAGCTCTGATAGCCATCTGCACCTCTTGCACGTCTACCGGTGCCCCTAGCTGTTCGCTATCCTGTGCCACAAGTGTTCTCAGGTGGAGGCCCTCCAGGTAGACATGGAGTGCGTCCACCTCCGCTGGTGGCAGTTCGCTGTATAGGATTATGTAGTAAGATCGCAACTCATCATTGATATGTATCGGAGAGTACAGCATAGCCCCATCCCTAGGTGATTGGCGTGCCCCTGCTTTCCGGTTTAAATAGGTCAGACCAGCAGCCTCCTTGCCCTCTCCTCCTCTTAGTGTATCCGATTTGTGTGCATTTTGTAATTGTGGCATCTAAGGCATTCCGTTGCCTCATTGTGTGCTTCCCATGTTTTTAAGAGCTGTCGGGAAGCCTCCAAGTTGGTTCCTAACTCCGAATCCCACCTGCGTAATCTACACGAAGGATGCCAGCCATCAGCTCCCTCCTAATCCACACCATTTGTCCCATGCAGTAGCCTTGGACCACCACTTTCTGAACCCCCCCCATTCCACCCGTCGGGTCAAGGCCGTCCCCACATTTATTGCAAGGTATTCTGTCAGCTTGGCCATTAAGGCGTCCCTGAAGACCTCATTGTCTATGGCTCTGGAGAACAGGCGCCAAGTTGGGATCGGTGGAGGTCTCTCAAGGATCTGCATTATTAGTAAAGGATTGTGATCAGACATCAGCCCAAATACTCTGACTGTATGAAGGTACTGCTGATGCCAGTTGTGCAAAACATATGGTCAATTCTCTTGTGTATTTGATAGGTGTGGGAGTAGTGGGAAAATTCCCTACAGAGGGGGTGCTGAAGCCGCCAAGTGCCCTCCATGTCCCACCCAGATCTCCACAACATCAAGCCCTTTGCCACCCAAATTGGCGCCGCCCCTTGCACAGGAGGTGTAGAGCGGTCTAAGTCTGGGTAAGATACACTATTGAAGTCTCCCCCCAAGAGATATGGGCTATCTGGGTGTCTGGCCAGCCAAGCTGACAGTGTGTGGAGGAAGGCGACCTGGTCTTGATTGGGGGCATATATGCTCCCTAAGACTATCAATCTTCCATACAGACGGCCCTCCACCAAGACATACTGGCCCTCCTTGTCCATGTCTACCGACAGAGGTTCATAGGGCACTCCCGCCCGCACCCACACCAATGCTCCCCGTGCATATGCAGGATAAGTAGTGGCAAACAGTTATCCCCGCTAATGTTTACGAAGGCGGTCAGCTTCCACCCTAGTAAGATGTGACTCCTGTAACATAGCAATGTGGACTCCTCTCCTATTCATGTATGTCAGGATGCTATGGCGCTTTGATGCGGTGCCCATCCCCCGTATATTCCAGGACATCAATTTAAGATTAATGTCGGCATGCATCATGTATCTATTATGTCCCCTGACCCGGGTCCCCCCCCAACTCTCCTCCCACTGATCCTAACACCACAAACCAACCACATATTTGAGCATCAACAATAACAGTAACAGCAACAGGACTATTCGATCCCCAACTCCCCGTCCCCAGGGCAGTGCTGCAACGGCGACCACCCAAACCTGTGAAATCCGTCAGTGACAAGCCATCTTCTTCACCCTGCTGGAGTAATCCAAGGGCGAATGGGGGGGGTGCGCTAGCCGTGTGAGGTCTCAATAGCGGCGAATTTTGATGGTGTCTGGACCAGCCCAAGTCTGTTTGTGGGTTGCCGTTCCCGTAGTATGAAGTCTTTACAATGTTATAAGATATCATCTGAATGTCTTCTCCTGTTTTAGGTGTCACTTATGGGAGATCATCAAATAGGCTTGCAACCGAATCATGGTCAGAGGAGTCCTCCATCTCATGGGCATCCATGTGAGCGTTTTTGTATTTGTCTGACGTTGGCGACTGTCAAAAACGCAGCTGCCCTGATAGCCGCACGTTTTCCCTAACTTGCTTGCATTTGTGTCGCCCAAACCACTCTGTCATTTCGGGGCTGATCTCTGGACCGGTGCCTCTTTCTCCGGTGTCGAGGTAAGGCGGAGTCATGTGGTCCCGGGTCATCCTTTCCAGTTTTGTACATTTCGAGCCAGTTCCAGGCTTCTTCTGGGTTCAGGCAGAAATGGGTGTGGCTATCCCACATTATCTTTAATTTTGAGGGATATAACAGTGCGTACTGGATTCCTTCTGTTCTCAGTGCTTTCTTCACTTCCATGTAGGATGCCCGTTTGGCCTGCACTGATGCTGTTTAGTCGGGGAACATAGTGACCTTGCTGTTCTCCACCTGAAAGGGGCCTGTGTCGCGTGCTTTCTGAAGCAGTAAGTCCCGGTAATACAGCAGCTTGGCCACAACCGATCTGGGGGGTCTTCCTGGTGTTGGAGATCTGACAGGGACTCTGTGTGCTCTTTCCAGGGTGAAGAATGGTGGGAACTGTTGCTTGCCCATAAGCTCTTTCATCCAGGGCTCCAGATAGGCTATCATGTCAGTGCCTTCTATACCTTCCGGAAGGCCTATGATACATACATTATTACGCTGCTTCGGCCCTTCGCATCCTCCACCCTGTATTCCGGTCTCTGTACTCTGTCTGTGAGGTGGGCGAGCTGGGTCTGCTGCGCCCGCTGCAACGTGCCAAACTAAGTCAGCTGTTCCTCTGTGCTTCCCACCCTATTTGAAAATTTTCGGTGATTAGTTCTCAGCGGGCCCATCTCAGCTGACACTTTCCCTATCTCCTGTTGTAGGGTGTTATTAAAATCCTCAAATGTCTTGCATTTGGGGTGGCTGGGTTGCCAGCTGCAGTATCGTTGTTCTAGCACTTTGCCCGCCCTCTGGGCTAACCGCACGTGACTCCTGTGGTTTAGGGCGTTGTTTCCCCATTGGGATCCTTCTACAGTGTTTGACTGGTTCTAGCCTGTCTGTTCCCTCTCAGATTGGGTGAGGGACCTCTTGCCACCAATGGTGGTCCCCTCTCTACTGTTAGGGACTTCTGGTATCCCAACAGTTTTTACAGTTCCCCTATAGCGTGGGGCCTCTGGTGTTCCCAACCGCTGCTCATGTGTCTTCACCCTTGCCTCTGGTTGCTATTGCTGGCCATGCAGTTTCCTGGTCAGGCATGTAGCCCCTACGTGCCGGAATGCTCTAGCCTTTCACCGACTCACCCGGGTCCACAATGGGTCGGGAGCTGGTGCCAATTTTCTTAGTTCTGGCCCTGTCCGCCACTCATTGTGAAGTGCTGGCCAACATCCGGTTGCACTTTGGCAAGAGGGCCCCTCATCTTTCTGACTCCATCTCAGGGTGTCGGAATGGCCACGCATGCACAGGTCTAGGGTCGTCAGCAGGGGTGGCATCGCAGTGCAGGAGCATTGGGGCCTCAATCCCCTTGCATTAAGCTGCTGAGGCACAGCAGCGCTGTGGTTTTGGTGGGTAAGTGTGTCCTTTGTCCCCTGCTTTCACAACAAGGGGGGCCCTTTCTCAGCATGCAGCCCTCTAATCCAGCGGTGCCCGCTGCTTCTCTCCCAGCGTCCAGATCCGGGGGGTGATCTCACTGCCATCAGCGGCTCCGCACCATAGGGCCATTTCCAGGAAGACCCATCGCTCTCGCACTACTCCCAGCATGCGTCATCTTTTGTGTGCTGAGGGTCCTTTGTCCTTTGTCTCTGCCTCGGTGGGTCCCAGGTGCTTTGTATCTTCTTCCCTCCCTGGTGTTGCCGGTGCTGGGGCACCAGCCCCACGGCCGCGTATTCCGCCTGCAGCCGGCTCCTACAGCCGTTTATCTAGCGCTTCCACACACCCGCCATCTTAGGCAGCGGAGTCGGCACCATTCACCTTGTCTGCAGCACGGTTGTGTGCCCGGCGGGGGGCCACCGCCACCCCTCCTCGTTTGCCTTGGGTCTCTGGCGTCCGCCTTCACTCCTGTTGCGTTGTTCTGCCGGGAGCGGCACCAGAGCTTGCAGGATTCTTAGAGGGCCGGTCCGGAGCTACCTCTCTATGCCGCTGCCATCTTCTGCAGTTCGCTCCTCCCCCCCTTGGTCGCGGTCTCTTACCTCCAAACTCACTTTATTTACATGGGGGGGGAGCCACAGAGTACCTTTTTGATCAGTAGGGAAATCTCCATCTACATATATTATCTGGCTGCCCAATAAGTCCTGGCCAACGATTGGTTCACTTGCGGATGACCGGGACTACCGGCTGGAGCTTTACCACCTGGGATTCAATGGACTATCAGGTTTATTATTCGGTAGTCCACTTCCGCGGGCAAGCCCTGACTGCACACAGTGACAGTGTAGGGATGGAGGGCGGCCCTCCATCTGATATGTTGTGATCAGCGTCTTACCAAACTGAGGCCCTCATTATGACATTGGGGTAAATCCCGCTTACCTCCATGGTGACGGCAGCCAACTAACCGTGGCGGCAGCAGATATCCGTTCACCATATTATGACACACACACACACCAATCCGATAGAATACAGCCACATAAACAAATCCGCCAGACCAAAGGTCAGTGATAAAGTGGTGGTATCAAAACCCACAGCGTTACGCCAACAGAACAACACCCATCACATTTGACCTACGAATCACTACAGTGGACATTCAACGCGGTAAATCATTGGCGGTAAATACCGATGCGCTCACAATAGACACCCACATACAAAACCACACCACATTGGACAATTCAAACAACACACACCTGACACTCATACACACACCACACCCACACCACTATAAAACACACACCCACATCACTCACAACCCCTTACGAATACAAATCATTGGCGCGAGACTGACACCAAGACCACAGACACAACTAAATACACACACCACATACACCCATACATCCCTCACGCACCCCACTTCACACACCCCAACATATTACCCAACACACCCTCACCAACGCACATGTCATAACCCCCATGGCACCACAAAGGCACTCCCGTTTCACTGAGGAGGAGTTAAGGGTCCTGGTGGAGGAAATCGTCAGGGTAGAGCTACAGCTCTTTGGAGCCCAGGTGCAGCAGATATCAATAGCCAGGAAGATGGAGCTATGGCGGAGAATCGTGTTCAGGGTCAACGCCGTGGGACAGCACCCCAGAACAAGGGACGACATCAGGAAGAGGTGGAACGACCTACGGGGAAGGTACTTTCCATAGTAGCAACACACCAGCTCGCTATACAGAGGACTGGTGGTGGACCCCCACCTCCTCCCCCACAACTCACAGCATGGGAGGAGCAAGTCTTGGCAATACTGCATCCTGAGGGCCTGGCCAGAGTCAGAGGAAGGACTGGACTCTGGTAAGTCAACTTTCTACTATTATCACCCCTACCTGCATGCCTTCACATACCCTCACCCACACTCCCATTACTCCACTACATCCCACACAATCCACCATAACATCTCTTCAATCCCAATGCCAAGCCCTTTACGCTGTACCAATGCATGGACACCCCTCACAGCCCTGCATGGACACTCATCACTGAAGCATGCACAGCATAGGGAAATTAACAATGCCACCTTACACCAACATACACAAGTAAAAGCTGGCAGGGCAACACCAACCATAGAGGGGAAGCCAGGGACGTACAATATGTCATACGCATTAGCCATACATCATTTACATCCTCACAGGTACCCCAGCCAATGTCACGGAGAGGAGGTGCCAGCACTATCCAGTCCCCCAACCGAAGAGGCCCACAGTGATGACAGTAACTATAGTCTTCAGGATCTGGACGATCTACTTGGCCCATCAGGGACCACTGGACAGCCGGTTACCCAAGCCCAGTCACAGACTACCACAGAGCAGGACCCACTCAGTGTACCCATGCCTCTGTCCCCAGGACATGTCAATCAGCAGTGTGCCCACCTGTACAGGGACTCCAGGCCACACCTCGCACACAAGACATTCAGGGACCTGGGGTTAGTGGCAGTGGGCACACGGTTCAGGGGACAGAGGCACCAGCCAACAGGGAAAATGGGAGGACTGCTGTGTGCCAGGGGGAGGACAGGACCAGGGAACCGACTCTCCAGGAAGCACTCTCCGAGATCCTGGGAGCCTATAAACATTCCCAGGACACGATGGGCCAGATCTTAGACAATGTGCAGAAGAACAGGCGGCTGCAGGAGGAACAGTACCAGGGGATCAGGGAGGACTTGTAGGCAATCAACAACACCCTGATCTCCATAGCAGGGGTGCTGGCAGACATGGCCAACATTATGAGGGAGGCAGTGTCACACCAGGGGGCCCCTGCCACTAGCCAGTCACCTAAACAGCCTTCCACTTCCGCTGCCACTAGTGGCCAGGGGGCCCTGCCACAGGACTCACAGGCGACCAGCACTCCTCCCCCTGCAGAAGGTGAACCACCCAGCAAGTGTTCCCTGCAATCCAGACAGAAGCCAGAGACACTTGCCAAGACCCCCGCCAGGAAATGAGACTCTCCTTATTGTCAACCTTGTGTCCCATTAAGTCACCCTATCCACCTTGAACTGTCATTGCTCCCCTTCCTATGTCCCCTTGGACAATGCACCTGTGCTACAAACAGACTGGAACAGTACCCTGGACTTTCCTCCATCATCACCCCATCCCATTGCACCTTCCCCTCTATATATTAGCACTACAATAAACCCCATTTGATATAAATCGATTTCAAGTATGTCATGTATTTCAAATATGTATTGAATGAAACAGGTACAACCATTGCAAGTGAACTGTACATAGAATGAGCATAGAATTAATGACCTGTAGCGGGCTGTTGTGATCACACCAGGAGTATTTGTCAAATCACCAACATCTGCAAAATGAATAGCCAGAGGGAACAGTAAGTGGGCATAGAAGTGGGAAATACCAGCAGGCTAATGCCACACAGAATACAACCAAAGTCCCTGAAATGTAAAGTTGCACTGTCTCACCTATGTGTCATTGGAATGCCTCCTCATCCTCACTGTCCTCAGGGTCCACTGCTGCCACACGGGCATTTCCAGTCTCCTTCTCCTGCAGAAAAGGGACATGGCGTCTGAGGGCCAGGTTGTGCACCATGCAGCACGCCACCACTATCTGGCAGACCTTCTTGGGTGAGTAGCACAGGGATCCACCTGTTAGATGGAGGCACCAGAACATGGCCTTCAGGAGGCCAAAGGTCCTTTCAATGATCCTTCTGGTTTGCCCATGTGCCTCATTAGAACATTCTTCTGCCCTTGTCCTGGCATTCCTCACAGGGGTCAACAGCCATGATAGGTTTGGGTAACCAGAGTCACCTGCAAATATTGAGGGACAACATTTACCCACACACTATCCCATGTGGGCAACACCAAAGCCATACACAAACATGTACTGGGTGGAAACCAGGGCTCACCTATTAGCCACACCCTGTGCCTCTGTTGTTGGGCCATCACATTTGGGATGCTGCTATTCCTTACGACAACGGCATCATGCACCAACCCAGGATACTTAGCACTGACGTGGGAGATATACTGGTCCGCCAAGCACACCATCTGCACATTCATAGAGTGGAAACTCTTAAGATTCCTGAACACCTGTTCTTTCTGGTGGGGGGGGACCAACCAATATGTGTTCCATCAGTCGCACCTATGATATTGGGCATATGTCCCATTGCATAAAACTCTGCCTTCACAGTGGCCAGATCCTCAACCTGGGGGAAAGCAATGTGTTTTATCAGGACAAATACCACTCTTGTCAGCACTATTGAGAACATTGGCTGTGATATTCCTGCTGCCAAGCCCACTTTCACTTGGAAAGAACCAGTTACCAGGAAATGGAGAACTGATAGCACTTGCACAAGAGGTGGGGTCCCACAGGGATGAAGGATAGCAGATATCAGGTCAGGCTCCAATTGGGCACACGGCTCTGTGATTTTGGCACTGTCCAGTCTATAGGTCAGTACTATGTGCCTGTCCTCCAGTATAGCCAAGTCCACCAGGGGTCTATACACTGCGGTATGTCTTCATCTCCTATTCATCCAAAGTGGTAGGAATCTAAGGGACAAAAGAGTGAGGGGGCTGTCACAAACCGAACAATGGAGCCACAACAGTAGTCTGCAATCTGTAAACATGTTATGGGACAGTGTGATTTGTCAAGTATGTGCATATTTATCCTGTGACGCAGCATTATTCCATAGGCCTGCCCCCCCCCCCGAAATGGTGTCCACCTGTCCTGTGTGGAGGGACAGGTGGAAGTGAGGTAATGCTGCTGATGTTCTGCGCCCTGGCGGGAGGCGGTCATGAACTGCCGTGCAATTCATCATTGATTCATATTTGGCCCTATGGGGTACAGTGGCCAATGGTGATCTACGCTGGTGGTGACCGTATGCACCGCCGGGGATGTGACCGCCATTTTCTATTTGAATCATCACTTGTTTCCTGACCTTCCATAGGAGAGGACCTACACTGCATGTGCTGCTGTGACCTGTGTCTGGAACCTACCATGGCCCATGTGACTGGGGAAAGGGCCCAAGCCTTCACTTCAGAGGAATTGGAGAGACTGGTGTATGGGGTCCTACCCAAGTACGGACTGCTGTATGGGCCTACAGACCAACAGGTGAGTACGCTGTGGGCACAATGCATGTGGCATGAATGTATGGAGGTGTGTGTGAGGGCATTGTGTAAGGGGGAGGGATGTCCTCTTGGCTGTGTACACGTTTGAGTGCAGGGCTATGTGTGTGCCAGCAGTGATGGAAATTGGTATGGTGGGTCATTCGGGCTACAGGCTGGACAGTTTGGCTAATGGTGTTCTCTTGTCTGTATTGCCTCTGCAGGTCAATGCCCATCAAAAGATGGGTATATGACGTGCCATCACTAAGGAGGTGAGGCCCCTGGGGGTATATGGCAGGCGGAGCACCCACTGCAGAAACGGTGGGAGGACCTGAGACACTGGGCACAGAATACCGTGGAGGCCCAGCTGGGGATGGCCTCCCAACGAGGAAGGGGTGCTCGTCGAACTCTGACCCCCCCGATGGCCTGCATACAGACGGTGGCCTATCCAGAGCTGGATTGGTGCTTGAGGGCATCACAGCAGCCTCAAGGGGGTGAGTACAGTGGGGACCATTGAAGGAAATGGCTGGAGGGGTGGTATCCGGTTGGTGGGTGTGTGTCAGTGGGTGCCCCTAGGCCAGGCCAGACGTAGCAGCGTAGGTCCTCTCGGGGCTACGGCTCTGAAGGGGAAATACTGCCTACCTAGCTTGTTAGCATCTACTACTGGTCAGGGCTGCGTGGGTCCCAGGTGTGCTGCATTTGGCCGTGTGTGCTCCTCTTCATGCCTTGGTGGTAGTGCAATGCATAGTGCGTAGGCCTGTTCCTTGTGTGTGAGGGTGCTGTGTAAGTCAACAGTGGTGTTGGTGCAGTCATTGACCCTGTGTCCTTTGTCTCTCTCTCCCCCTTTCTTGTTTTGTCATCCTGTCCTTATGTGCATTAGCATCATCTGGCGGAGGAGCAGAGGCACCAGCGATGGAGGGAGCTGCATCCCACAGGACCCTGGAGGCAAAGCCTACCAACACTGAGGACACCAGTGGGACGGAGGGCGAGGGGAGCACCACGGCAGAGACTGGAGGGGACAAAACAGACTCTGATACCTCCTCCGATGGGAGCTCCCTGGTGGTGGCGGACACCTCTGTGACCACTCCACCTACAGGTACAGTCCCCACCCCCTGTACCAGCACTGCCCTCTCAGCAGCCCCTCAGCGAGTTGCCCGTGCCCGCTCACCCAGGAGGGTAGGCATCTCCTTCGCCCCAGGCACCTCAGGTCCTGCCACAGTGAGCCCTGCTGCCCTGAGTGTTCCATCTCTGTAGGGCAATCAACCTTTTTGAATGCCATCCAGGGGCTGATGCAGCAATCTAATGCATTCCTGGAGGGCATTCACAGTGGATTGGCAGCTCAACTGAGATCGATCCAGGCTCTGGCTTCCTCTCTGATGGCAGCCATTGTCCCTGTTTCAACCGTCCCCCCTCCAACTACCACTTCCCAGTACCACTCTCCTCAACCCAAACCCATCCCAAGCACACAGCCAGACAAGGATGCACACACGACAACACCCAAGAGTGTCACAGGCAAACTTAAGCACCACACTTCATCCCACAGGCACTCACACAAACACCATTCAGTTGCAGACACAACAACTTCCACTATTTCCACTGTCTCCACCTCCTCGTCCTCCTCCTCCTTCACCTCCCACCCAGTTACGTCCACACTCACACCTACATGCACTACATCATCATCCACTACCTGCATCATCACCACACCAAGCAGAACACACATCTCACTGTCAGACACCTCCACAACATCCATGCACACGTCCCCTGTGTTCTCTCCCACCGTGTCTGTCCCTCTCTCCTAAAGTACACAAACGCAAGCACTCAGCCACTCAACAGCCATCCACCTCACGACAGTATACAACCCATGCACCTGCACCCAAATCCAGCGGACAAACACCTCCAACAACCACTCCCTCATCCTCCACTCCCATAACTTCCACCTCTTCCCACCCCAATGTCCCTAAAAACCTTTTCCTTTCCACGATGCACATATGGCCAGAGTATCAAGGTCCCACCCAAGCACCTCAGCCAAACAGTCCACGGGCCCAGTTTCATCAGCACCTACTCGTGGTGGAAAGGATTCCAGGCCAACAATACTAAGGGGGAAGGAGCCTGCACCAGCCAGCAAGAAGGAGAAGGAGCCTGCACCAGCCAGCAAGAAGGGGAAGGAGCCTGTACCAGCCAGCAAAAAAGGGAAGGAGCCTGCACCAGCCAGCAAGAAGGGAAAGGAGCCTGCCCCAGCAGCTGTCACAGAACCCCCACCGCCAGCCGTAGTTGTTCAGCCATCAGTGAGTGCAGGTGCTGAGCATGAGCCTCCCACTACCACCACCACAGTGCAGCCATCGGAGAATGCAGGAGCTGAGCAGGAGCCTCCCACTACCACCACCACAGTGCAGCCATCAGAGGGTGCAGGGGCTGAGCAGGAGCCTCCCACTACCACCATCACAGTGCAGCTGTCACCGCCGGCGGACGCTATATGATCCAGCCTGCATGGGCTGCTGTGTGGCCTGCTACCACCAGAACCAGTGGGGTATTCACCCATCTGACAGACTGTGGCCTTGCACTCCCCAGGACCAAGCACAGGGTATGTTGCCCCCCCAGAACCAGTGGGGTATTCACCCACCTGAGACACTGTGGCCTTGCACTCCCCAGGACCAAGCACAGGGCATGTTGCCCCCTCCAGAACTGGGGGCAAGTCACCCACTCCAGAGACTGTGGCCTTGCACTCCCCAGGACCAAGCACAGGACAAGTTGCCCCCTCCAGAACCAGTGGTCTTGTTTCGGCATCTGGCTGAGGTGCCCCTCCCCCTGAGGTGCCTGCCTATTTGACAACTGATGCCCCTGCAGTGTTCTCTCCGTATTGGTGCAAGGATCGAGTGCGGCCTTGGATTTTGCCCTGTGGCCATGTGGCCCCTGTGAACTGTGGACTGGGCAGTATCCCTTTGTGTATGTTTGTACATATCTGTTGCATTGCCACATCGACTTATTATTTTTGATGTTGATCTTATTACAATCACTTTAGTCAATTTCTGTTGTCCTTGCAATATTCAGCCGATTTACGGGGATAAATTGTTTTCTTGTGCATCTGGTTGTGTGTATGGTGTGTGTGTGTCGGGTGTGTGTTGTGCGTGTGTGTGTCACTGTCGTTTTTCTCCCTCCCTCCCTCCCTTGTGTGCTAGGTGGCTGTACTCACCGTCGTCGTCTTCACCCGCGTTGGTGTTCGTGGTGGAGCATAACGTAGAAGATCATCAGAAAAACTTCCAGTTGTGGTTCCATGGCGACGTGGTTCTTGCCTGTGTCTCCAATGGGGAGTCCTTTCACGTCTGAGCTCTGTTTCCGCCAGCCTTTTGATGGAGTAGGTACTGCCCCGGAAAAGGTGGCGGTTTGGCATGTCATAATATGGTGGGCGGAACTTTGTCTTCCACCTGGCTGTAGGCGGCTACCACCGTGGTGACTGTTGTTTCCGTCCTGGCGGTCGGTGTAGTACATTGGGTGGCTTTCAAAGATATCACCGCCACGGTCATAATTTGGCAGTAGTTACCGCCAGCCTGTTGGTATTACCGCCACTTTATCACCGACCGTCGGGGTCGTAATTAGGGCCTGAGAACCTTGTGGCAGGGCACATGGCTGGGGGGATTCAGGCAGTGGGACTTACATTGGGATTACCTACCTGAGGGACGTATAGGATGGTGACCATCTGATGTCCTTCCAAAAGCTGGAGGACCAACTTGCCCTAGCCAACACACAGTTTTTCCTCTTTCTCCAGCCGCGCCACGCCTTCCGTTCCTACCTGTAACCCGACTTAATCCTTCCAGACCATAGCTCTCTTGAGGCTAAACTGCTTATGGGCCGCTTGTGAAAGGGAACCATTACCCAGCTTGTTGCCTACTAATGCCCCTAAATACATGGACACACTACTAAACAAGTAGACATCCTGGGTAGGCGCAGTGGACGAAGACGATTGGAAGGAAGCATACCTAGCTCCCAGGGAACTGGCCATATCCGCACGCTGGCGGATGGTACAAATTAATTACTTCCATATGACCTAACTGTCCCCGTCACCCCTGCAGCGCATGTGCCCGACGAAGCCTTTTGGTTGTACGAAATGTATACATTTGGCGACAAACCTTCTGCATGTAGCCTGAGAGTGCCTGGGAGTCCCCCTCTTCTGGGAGGTGGTGGGGATCTCTGGGGTCCTGGGCATTCGGCCTAGCTGAATGCTATGGTGGGGTTGTTGGAGCTCCTGCAGAAATTGGAAGTACTGAGGGCAGACCAAATCTCAGTGGGTATTGCATGCCTGGTGACTAAAAGAGATATTGCTCAATTGTGGAAAAACCCCATGGCACCATTGATGTCTAAATGGCGAGTTGGGGTTGAATGGTGCTCCCAACTGGAAAAACGATATATGAATTGAGAGGATGCCCTCTGAAGTATGAGACAATTTGGGTGAAATGCCATGCTTACCATGGTTTGTTCTTATAAATGGAATGATTGTGCTATTTTTAGGGAGGATTGTGATTATCATCATGTGTATTTGCATGCTTTTATTAATTGATTGACCTGTGCTCAGTTTTCTTATGCAACTGTAAAAGAAATTAAATTGATTATAAAAAAAAACAAATGTAAGCAGCCATGGCTCTGAAGCTGAACACAGGCAAACAGTAACAAAGAAAGAAACCAAAAAAAATTGTCTCCCACTGAACCATACCGGGATGATAAAGTACTCCGTCCCTCCTCCATGGGAGGAACAGAAGAGAAAAAGGAGTGACAAAGAGGCAGAACTGACCACTAGCAAGGAAGAATTTTTAAAAGGACACTGACAAAGACAAATGGAAAGCAATGGCAAGAAATGGGTGGAGTTGAACCCCACAAAGCATATACAACAGGTTGCTAAATGACAGCGCAAGCTCTGCCTAGGCTCAACCTAAAAACACTTCACCGCCAGAGCAGGCTTCAGTTCTGTACATTGCAGTGCTGCAGAAAGCGTGCACGGCTATGAATTGTGGATGCATAAGGAGAGCAGAAATAAAAAGCGACCCTCAGTCATGCACAATCCATGTGCCCCTTTGGAGCCCTCTCACATGTGCAGCTGTCATGCTCACTTTGCACTGTTAGCAGTATAATCCTCAGAACCCAGAGCCCGAACTGACAGATTTGCTGCTCAACTCGAAATTGCTCAAACCAGCTTCTCTTTCTGTCCTGGCTGGTGATAGAGGGGTGGTGCTCTAGCGCCCGTATGCAGCAGCCTCCAATGTGTGCAGTGAAATTGCCATGCTGGTAACTCATAGGCATTTTGTATCTGAGGTCAAACCTTGAAGTGTCCATGCTTGAGGCCTTCCCTGTAACTGTCAAGGCCTTGCTAGGCAAACCAATATGAGCGCCCCTCAGACAACTGTATTTTACTTGCTAGGCAAATGGTTAGGAGGCACCTCTTGGACAGATACATTTTACTAAATGCTGAGCTGGAAGACTCAGGAAGCCATTTCTGCTACTGTCTACTCTGTCTCACAAGAGTGCCTGCTTGGCCAGTAGTGTACCCATAGTAGTTTGTGATATCTGAGAGTGAACTTTGTTGCCCTGTACTGTAAGGAAAGGGGGGAAAAGATACGTGATGAGGTAATTGTGATATGTGGCGGAACATGTGTTAACTTTAATGATAGGTGGCAGAGTATGTGTTAACACTAAAGAGAGTCATCATTTTGTATTTAAAGACCACTCAGATAATATCTAAAGCTATTACTGTATTTTTGCTTTCATGACCTAAAAGATGCAATCATGTGTTAACTGTTAACATGATTATTTGTTTTATTGCGCGCAAAATAGACTAACATTTTCTTAAAAACAGGTGAAATATCCATCTTAACAAGAATAAGATATCTGCTGGCAAGCCCTGGATTTAATTCAACTTCCAAAAAAGACAGTCCTATATCTACAATCTAACAGTTTATTGTAATAAGTATAAAGAGATTCTCTTCCATGTGTTCATCTCCGAACATTTTCTGGCTGAAGGGATCAAGCAACCAAACTCCTGAAACTACTTTAAAAAAAAATATATTTAGAAAGTTTTCTACAGCGCAGGCAAGACCCAGAGGGTATCAGAGCACCTTACAACAGTATAGATAATAAACACATGAAAAACACATGAAAAACATAAGAATCCTACGGCAGACCGGTTATACAGTGGGATTCTCATGGACAAGAAGATAGCGATCCGGCAGCGGTGGGGTGGGGGGTGAGAAATTCTTTTTTGCGTGGAGGTTGGTTGAGGAGGTATTCTTTAAGTAGCTTCTTGAAGATCTGATGGGAAGGGTTAGATCTGATGTGAATAGGTATGGAGTTCCAGATTCTCTGCACTTTGTTTGAGAAGGAGCATGTCCGAGTTTTTTGCTTCTTGGTTTTTGGCAAGAGGAGGACGAAGGTGTTTGAGCTTCTTAGTGATCTTGTTTGACCTGCTTTCAAGAGTTGTTTGGCTAAGTATTCTGGTTTCCCAGTGTGAAGGGCTTAGTGTGTTAGGCAGGCAGTGCGGAACGAGCAGCAGGCCTCAGTTGGGAGCCATTTAAGACTCTTGAGGGCCGGGGAGATGTGGTCATATTTTTTAATTCCCGTCACCAGTCTGGCAGCTGCGTGAAGAGTGAACCTCATAGGGGCAAGTTGGGATTTGGCCGTGCCGGTAAGGATGGAGATCCCATAGTCTAGTCTCGAGAGTACCAGTGCTTGTGTGGCCTGTTTGAGATCATCATGGGGAATGAAGGATTTGATTTTGTTCAGAAGTTTAAGGCTGTCGAAAGCGTTGTTAGCATTCTTCTTGATGTGGTCCTGCATAGTCAGGTTGGAGTCCAGAGTGGTTCCCAGAGACCTGACCGTGCTCGAAGGGGTGAGAATACATTTGAGAGCGTCAATGGAGTTTAGCCATTCTTGCAACTAAGGGAGCTGGTTCGATTCAGCAAGGAGGAGTATGTCTTATCCTGGTTTAGTTTAAGATGGTTATGGGATACCCGACAGTGGGCTTCTTTGAGGGTGTTGTTCAGGTGGTGGATATCTTCTAAAGAGGATATTTCTATATAAAGTTGCATGTCGTCAGCGTTGAGATGGAAGGGGATATTGGCTTGAGCGAGAATGATGGTAAGAGGGTCCATGTAGATGTTAAAGAGTGTGGGAGAGAGGACAGATCCTTGGGGGACTCCTCTGGTAATTAAAGAGGTGGGCGATGTCGAGTTGAGTATTTTTACTGGTTGCGTGCGGTTTTGTAGGAAGGAGGAGAACCAGCGGAGGACTGTACCTTCAATGCCGAGTCTCTTCTGGAGAGAGTCCAGAAGGAGCTCGTGGTCGACTGTGTCGAAGGCTGCTGTTAGGTCTAGGAGAATCAGAAGGCAGCATCGGTCGGAGTCAAGGGAGTTGCGGAGGTCATCTACTATGTTGAGGATGGCTGATTCTGTGCTACAACCTTTTCGGAAGCCCGATTGTAAAGGGCTGAGGAGGTTGTTGTTATCAATGTGCTGGGTTAGTTGTTGGAGAACACATTTCTCTAGAGTTTTGGCAAGGAAGGGAAGGTTGGAGACTGGTCTGTAGTTATGGAGGATGTTAGGGTTGACTCCTGGTTTCTTAAGAATCGGCGTGATTTGGCCTAGTTTGAGGCAGTCAGGAATCACACTGGTTTGAAGGGAGCTGTTGATGATCTTAGTCCATATCGGGGAGAGGGACTGGTGGAGTTTTGTTGCCAGGGAGGAGGGGAGAAGGTCGGTTAGGTGGAAGGATGTTTTGAAGGTGGACACTAGTTTGGAGATGTCCGATGCCAGGAGGGAATGGAAGGATATGCAGCTGGCGGGGGTCGACAGCTGAATCTGGTTGGGGAGACAGATTTCAGTTTTGAGGGGCGGGTTGTCAGAGAGGGATTAGACAGGGATAAAATTGTTAGTGGAGGGCGGGGAGGCTCTGTGATAGGAGGGGTATCCAGTACTAGGGGAAAGCTCAATCTCTGTGATTTTACCATTGAAGAAGTTAGCGAAATTGACACAAGTGTCTATGGTTGCAGGTAGGGGGATGAGGGGATATTTAGTAGTTTGTTGTTTGATGATGTTGAAGAGCTCCTTAGGGCGGTTTTTGGCCCTGTCTAGAGCATTGCGGAAGAAGGAGTTTTTTTCGTTGGATATGTGTTTTTTGTAGCGTCTCCGTACTCTTCTGAGTTGCTCCAGGTGGGTGGTGGAAGGGTCGGATCTCCAGAGTCTTTCGGCTGCTCTCAGTTCTCTTCTTTCTATATTGGGATCATTGTTGAATAAGGCTCTGGATGGTGTGTTTCTCACTCTTTTCAGTTTCAGAGGGGCTAATTGATCGAGTATGGTAGTAATAGTCGAGTTGTACTGGGTGGTTAACTCCATAGTTGAGAGGTTTTTACTTGGTTCTAGTTTCATATGCAATGTTCTTTGAAGCTCAACTGTAACTTCAGTGCAGCATGAAAGTTCTCTACCAGAATAAACGGGCCCCGAAATTAATCTGGTGCCTAAAAAAGATCTAATAAATCCCACAATGTTTCTGTTTGTCCAGTCAATGCAACTTACATACTTAACCATCTTTTCTTGCCATTCTTCCCTTTGAAATGCCATGTCTCTTGCGCACAACTGCTGGGTATTCTGATACATTTCCACATTGGAAAAACATGGACGTCAAGTCACCACAATGCCAGGGGTAGCGGAAGTGACATCGCACACCATGTGACTTTTGCTTTCACTCACATACATATGCTTACACATGTACACACTTTTACTCATACATACATTTTCTCTTACATAAGCACACTCTCCGCAAGCGCACACATAGAACATACATTTAAAAGTACAAGTTACTTACCTTCAGTAACGAAATATCTGGTAGAGACATATTCTAGTTGCAGATTCCTTACTTTAGAATTTCCCCCAGGCGTCAGACTGGATCCGGAGATTTTGCTTCGAGCAATAAATACCCTTGCACGTCAGTAGGTGGCAGTGGTCGACTCCGCGGGCATCGTTGGTGTTGTAGTCACCGTGATGACGTCGGAAGTAGTACATAGACACCGCCTCCGCGCAGTGACGTTAGTTCCTTTTAACGACTTTCCACGCCAAAGTGCAGAGTCGCTAAGAACACTGAGATTGGTGCGCCAGAGCTAAGGACCTGAAGGGGGAATCCCTGTCCCTAGAAATCAGTTTGCAAGCGGGGAGGATGGGTAGGCGTTAAGGAATCTGCAACTAGAATATATCTCTACTAGATATTTCATTACGGAAGGTAAGTAACTTTTCCATCTGATAGAGACCTCTAGTTGCAGATTTCTTACCTTAGAATAGATACCAAAGTAATGCCATCCTCAAAGGTGGGCTGCGAACCAAGATCATACTAGGAAGTCATGCAGGACCGAATGACCAAAGTAGCTGTCCCGACAGACCTGACTGTCCAGGCAGTAGTGTTTAGCAAACGTGTACAGGGATGACCACCTAGCTGCCTGGCAGATATCCAGGACAGGAACTCACATGCTAACGCAGTGGAAGCAGCAGTTGCTCTGGTGGAATGAGCACGCAAGCCCTCAGGGGGTTGCTTCTTGGCCAAAGCGTAGCACATTTTGATGCAAATAGTACCCATCGAGAGATGGTACGTTTTTGCACTGCCTTCCCTTTTTTAACACCCACATACCCGACAAAGAGTTGATCGTCCACCTGGAAATCTTTAGTACGATTACAATAGAACGCCAATGCTCTTTTTGGGTCCAGACGGTGGAGTCTCTCCTCCTCATGAGAAGGATGTGGGGGTGCGTAGAAAGTAGGCAGGGTGATGGACTGGCCTAGATGAAAAGGCATAACCACCTGTGGAAGGAGGAAGCTTTAGTGTGCAACATCACTTTGTCAGGGTGCACAGACAAGTATGGAGGTTTAGACAAAAGGGCTTGGAAGAGACCTTGCGCCACCTCCCGAAGGAGAAGCCATTCGTGATCGGCTGTGCATTGACGGCTGATGTTGAACCACCAGGGTAATGTCCTGATGTTCCAGCCATGTCCAGAGGAATCGAGCCTCCTGCCAATGGGTCCATACCCTACTCCGCCCTGTTTGTTGCAGTACCACATGGAGGTAGTATTGTCCGTGAACACCTGCAGTACTTTCCCTTTGAGAGAGGGAAGAAATGCTTTTAACGCAAGCCTGATCGCCCAGAGCTCCAGAAGATTGATATGTAGCCGAGACTCCGCAGGAAACCAGAGGCCTCTGATCTCCACCTCTCCCATGTGGCCACCCCAACCCAGAAGTGACGCATCTGTCACTATAGATGGATCTGGCTAGGGAAGTGAGAGGGAGCTGCAGTGGACCCAATGCGGATTTGAAAGCCACCATTGCAGGTCTTTCACAGTCCCCTCCGAGATCTTGACCATGTCAGAGAGAATCCCCTGATGCTGCACCCACTGGACCTTCAAGTCCTATGGCAGAGCCCGCATATGCCATCTGGCTTATGTTACTAGCAGGATGCAGGAGGCAATGAGGCCCAGCAGCCTCAGAGTCAGTCTCAAAGAAACCCAAGACAGAGGCTGAAAGATCAGAATCGTAGCCTGAATGTTTTTGACTCGCTTTTCAGGAGGATAAGCCCAAAACTGCACTGTGTCCAGAACAGCTCCGATGAAGGGGAGCGTCTGACAGGGAGTCAGGTGTGACCTCGGCATGTTTATAGTGAATCCCAGCATGTGCAGGAGGTTCGCCATAGTCCGAAAGTGGGAGACGACTTTCTGGGGCAAGTCTGCCTTCAACAGCCAGTCGTCAAGGTAGGGGAAGACTGAGACCCCTAACCTGCTCAGATGAGCTGCAACCACTGCCATCACTTTTGTGAACACCCGAGGGGTGCTGGAAAGTCTGAAGGGGAGCACGATAAACTGATAGTGCTCGTGACCTACCACGAATCATAGGTAACGTCTGTGGGCAGGCAGGATGGGGATGTGGAAATAAGTGTCTTGCAAGTCCAACGCTACCATCCAGTCTCCTGGGTCCAAGGAAGGCAGAACCTGAGCCAGGGTGAGCATTTTGAATTTCTCCTTCTTAAGGAAGTAGTTTAGGTCCCGAAGGTCTAGGATAGGACGTAAGCCCTTGTCCTTTTTCGGCACCAGAAAGTGGCGGGGATAACAATCACGACCTACTTCGGGCACAGGGACCTTCTCTATAGCTCCCTTGGCCAAGACAGCTGCGACCTCCTGGCGGAGAAGCGCCAAATGATCCTCTGGGAGGTGGCTGAAGGATGGAGGCATGGTTGGTAGAGCAGATTCAAAAGGGAGGGAGTAGCCCTTTCGAACGATCTGCAAAACCCACCTGTCCGTAGTGATGGATTCCCAGTGGGGCAGGTAATAGCGAATCCTGCTGCCAACTGAATGGGAGTGAGGTGACGGACTAGGAGGGTTTGGAGGCTGCAGCGGGGGCAGAGGTGGATTGGGCAGAGCTCTGGTTCCCTGACCCACACCCACGTGAGATTCTGTTTTCCAACAGGGAGCCCCTTTCATGGCCATGAAAAGGGCAAAAAGCGGACTGTGGGGGGCGAGGAGCAGAGGAAAGATCAAGGGACCGAGCCGTAGCCCGGAAATCCTTGAATCTCTCCAAGGCCGAGTCCGCTTTGTCTCCAAAGACATGAGGAGCCATCAGAGGGCATGTCCAGGAGGGACTGTTGGACATCCCCAGAAAAACCAGAAGTATACAACCAGGCATGGCGTCTCAAGGCCGCCGTCGTAGCAACCGATCTGCCCAGAGAGTCGGTCGTGTCCAGCCCACGATGGATTGTGAACTTCGCTGCATCTCTCCCATCGTTCACAGCTTGGGAAACGATAGCACGGGCCTCCTCCGGTATCTACTGCAGGACTTGCGCAACCGTATCCCACAAAGAGTGGGTATAGCAGCCCAAAAGGCATGCAGTGTTCACAGACCGCAGCACGAGACTGGAGGAAGAAAACAAAACAACTTCTTACCAAATTGTTCCAGCCTTTTTGATTCCCTATCCAGGGGGTGCCGAAGGGAATGTGCCTGAAGAAGAGGAAGCCTGGATGACAAGACTGGGGTATTGGGTCAAGAACTAAGGGTCGTTTGGAGCGGGCCGATGGCGGCATGCGATAGTTCTATTCACAGGAGCCCCTGTGTTGGGTTTGGACCAAGTACCCAAAAGAACATCAGTGAGGGCTTCATTGAATGGCAAAAGGGGTTCGGATGTGGAAGCCCCTGGCTGAAGCACCTCCGTCAGAAGATTGGACCTGACCTCTACAGTAGGAAGCTCAAGGCTGCCATACTGACCACTGTACCATAAGTTGCTCCCTCCACCGTAGCCACGGTAGGAGGAGACAGCATGCCAGCATCTGGAGAAGTATCCAGACCACTGGGGTCGCCCAATTCCTGTGCCCTGTCCAAAGGTGGGTCATTCTGGTATTCAATTTTTATTTATTTATGTTTTGGAACTCGATTGAGGTCCACATAAAAATAAACAATAATACAATACTTTTGTCTCTACCACTCTTTATGCCTAAAATCTAGTAGAACATATTTAAAATGTATACAATAAAAAAATTCTATGAAAGTGCTCAGCAATACTTTTTCCGGACTTACAGATGCACACTGCTTTACTCCTATAAAAGAATGAAAAAATAGAATGGTGCAAATGCGCACATCTGTGCAGAACATCTATTTCTACCACTCTTTACACCTAAAATGTAATAGAACATGTTTAAAATTCATACAATAAAAAGTTCTATGAAATTGTTCAGCTATACTTTTCCTGGGCTTACAGTTGCACACTACATTATTCCTGTAAAAGAATACAAAAGATAAAATGGTGCAAATGCGTGCATCAGTGCAATTAGAACATCGTTAGGTGCGAGAGTGTTAGACAATTTAGGCTCTTTGTCATCCATATTTAACCAAAAAGTGCCAAGTGCAAAAATACAAATGGACCAGTATAAATGAAACAATGGCATACGATATATACATACACAGGCAGTCTAGGACATTGCCCATCTGCCCATAATACTGCAAATGTAGACATGTGCGCAGATTGAAATATTCCTAAACCACACCCAATTCTTTCTTATGTGCAACTTACTAAAGTGCTTTGCTACATAAGCCACGTATACATCATGGAGTTACAAACAAATGAAAACGTCAAATGCCTTGTTCGACCTCACCACAGAACCCCTCGTATAGGCAAATGACAGAAACTATTACCCAATCCCATATGGGATATGGGTGTAATAAGATGCATTATTATATTGAGACCACCTAATTATCTTATCTCAAATAGCACTTAATGCCCGTTTACTTATGCATCAATAAACCTGCTTTCCAGCACATGCACTTAGAATAAATATAAGAAACATTTGAAAAAATTAACAATTTTAAAACAAAATGGTTCATTAGGTGGATCATTCAAGGCTCGAAGAAACTCTGATACAGACAACAAGGAGTACTGAAAACAAATTGGTTTTAGCCATTTATGCCGAAATGTGGCAAGGGATGGGAAGACAAATAAGACGTGGATTAGACCTTGGGTTTCGGCAAGGCAAAAGTTGCACCCTTTGGCTGTACCATGCCATTTTGCCAGTAGCGTATTCAAAGGAAGCAAACCCTGGCGAAGCAGCATCCGAAAACGCCTAACTCTATGTGGAATAGTCCATGTAATATAGGGTTGTGTTTTTGTTATTGCTAGGGTATTTTCTAAATTCCTAAAATAACTATTTTTTTTGCAACTTTCAAGGTCTAGCCGATAACTCAATGCCCACATTGCCTGCTTCAGGTTGACTTTCAAGTGCAATGGAGATAGTTCCAGGACCAGGTTTTGGTCCAGCTCCAACATTTCAAGAGCATTAAAAAAAGTTCTTACAAAAGGAGTATTTGGCCTTACTCTTTTCTGAGAAAAGTTATTTCCTTAGTACAGATCTTATGATGTTTTCCTCACTCCTTATAAGTGATGCGGGCAAACGTATAATCCCTGCTAAACCTTGAACAAACACGCTTCGGAGCCCCATTTCCAGCCTTAAGGCCACCACTGAAACAGCAGTGTTAACAGGATTTTTCCTTCCGACTGATTCAGGAACCCCCCATTTGGAAATATCTGTGAATTCCACTCCATACAAAAGGGATGCAGGAATTTTTACTTGATATACTGATAAGAGATGAGAAAAGTGTCTTCTCCCTGTAGCTATATATAGGGCCCCTAGACCTCTTGCCTGACAGTCGGCCTTCGATTTATTGGAGGCAATGTGAGCAGCATTACTAAGGTTCCCGCAAACTATTTTCCCTAAAAAGGGATATGATTTCACTATTTCCAGTTTTTGCTTTCCCAGTGACCAGTGGAAATCGGGATAGGTGATCTTTTTGTTTCCCCAGGAGGCAGAGAACCTTACTTTTTGATGTGTTGATCTTCAGGAAGTGGGATTCAGAGTATTTTGATAGAAGCTGAAGACGATTCTGTAGGCCTTTAGGGGTTAAATAAAAAATTATAATGTCATATGCATATAGCAGACAACATATTGGGTACCCACCTAATTATGGGGGAAATCCCTTGCTCTGAGTCAGGGAAGAAGGGAGATATGAGATGTATAAGAAGAAAAGCAAGGGCGCCAATAGGCAGCCTTGCTTTAGCCCATTCAAAGTGGATATCTTATGGGATAAACCTTTATCGCCCCCAAGAAGGTTTCTACACCCGGTATTAGAGTGGAGAGCTATAACTAACTCTAGAAGGAATAGAGGCATTCCCATGCTAGCCAACTTTTTCCACAATAGATCTCTGTCCACTTTATCGAGGGCAGTGGAGAAATCAATTAAGGCGGCATAAACCACCCTGCCTCTCAGTTTCACATATTTTTCTGAGATAACTTGTAGCATGGCAATGTTGTCCAGGGTTCTATGATTACGCCTGAATCTGGATTGTTCCAGGGGAATTATGTTATTCTCCTCAGCCCAAGAGGTGAGTCTGGAAAGCAGACATTTGGTGAAAATTTTACCAACTGTGTCCAAGAGGGCGATCTGCCAATAGATGGAAGGACAGTTTCGGTCGCCCTTTTTATATAGGGGTGCAATGATACTACCGACCCAAGATAAAGGAATGCTTCTGGAGAGGTAGCATCTTCTATAGACCACATATAAGATCTTACTCCAAGAGCTAATGTCTTGTATTATTACCGAAATGGAAAGTTCATCAGGTCTCATTGCAGCAGAATAACGCATAGAACGGATGGCAAAATCTATCTCTTTTACTGAGGGAGGACTAAGAGAGTGTGTCCCCTTACTTTCAGTAGTCCGAATTGGTTCAGCCCTATTTGAGACGTAGAGGAGGGAGATAAATTCAGACCAGCGGGCTTCAGCTATGGTGACGGGTGATGGACGTACTCTAGACCCACAACCCTTACCCACCAGTACCCAAAAACGCCTTGCCTGACCCTTGACTGCTGCTTCCCGGAGATGGATCCAGAACCTATCCCCAAATTATTTTACGAGGCGGGCCGTCAGGCGCCTCTTTCTCCTTTTTAGCAAAGCGACCCTGGCTTTCCTTTCCCCAGAGTAAACTAAATACTGGGACCTGACCAATTTTTTTATTTCCCTGTTTAGATCAGCAGTGTGCAGGGATCATTCTACGGGCAATTTTAACTCTCCAGGAGAAGAGTTAACTAACAGCTGTTTCATAAATTTGGAAAAGTTTTGGAATTCCATCCCCTCCCAACTAATCAGGTCAGCAACCACAGATACTAACATCGCCGATAAGCCTGCAATCCTTTTACAATTCCACTGTATCCGCCCTATGTTTTTATCATAACTCTGGGTTAACCCACTAGACTTCCAGGATTCTATCGTGGTATGTTTCTTTCTAGAGTAATAAAAAGCAAATTATGGTCGCTATAGGGGGTATTTACAATCCTAAAATCTTCCAGTAGATAGTAGGAAAAATAATCCAGCACTAAATAACCTAAGATTACCTTTCCCCCAGAGGTATATGTGTAAAAAAAGTGGGAGAATCAGAAGAAGGTCTACCATTGGCAATAATGCAATCGTTTTTCTTAAGGAGGCTGAGGAGAAGTTTCCCTCTTTTTATTGAGGGGGAGAAACTCTAGCTGGAGTTCGAAGCACAGATTCTCTCTCCGGATCACGCATTTGGCGTAAGGCATAGTTGGATAATTTGCAATTTAGATCTCCCACTAATACTATGAATGGGGGGGACTCACTGGCTAATACATCCTCAAGAAAGGCAAAAAGTTCTGTAACAGAGAATCATAGGCAGCCTCAGGAGGGACATAAATATTAATTAATAGCAATGGAGTAGGGCCTTGCGCCGTATTATGCAATTGAACAGTTAAGGCCACAAAGATATTGCTGGGATCTTTATAACAGGTATAATCCCATTTAAGTGTATTGGACAGTAGGCAGGCTAGTCCCCCCTTTAGCGTGCCCCCTTCTAGACATGGAAGCCTTACAGTCAATAACAAAATAATCATCCCATAATAGATCTATGTCTGACCAAGTTTCCTGAAGGCAGATTAAATCAGGATTTAACAAGCTAAGGTAGGATAGTTTTTCCCTACTCAATTTTACCCCTGCTGCATTCCAGGAAATAATTTTTAAACCTCTGTAGAGGGTTGGGGCGGGAACCTGGGCCCCCTCGCTTGAGTTGGGGCACCAGGAGGCAAACTCCACTCATCCAGACCATAAGTTACTAATTGCTTGGGTCAGGTTGTAATTCCCGCAGTAGCACCTGCCTATCATTCCCTATTAGGGAGACTTTAAGAGCCTGTAGAACTATTCTAGATTTAAACACTGTGGGGGTGATTCTAACTTCGGCGGGCGGCGGAGGCCGCCCACCAAAGTTCCCCCACCAAAATACCGCTATTTGCTATTTTGGGATTTGCCCTGGGCTGGCAGGCGGCCGCCAAAAGGCCGCCCGCCAGCCCAGGGCAAATCAACCTTCCCACGAGGACGCCGGCTCAGAATTGAGCCGGCGTAGTGGGAAGGTGCGACGGGTGCAGTGGCACCCGTCGCGTATTTCAGTGTCTGCATAGCAGACACTGAAATACTTTGTGGGGCCCTCTTACGGGGGCCCCTGCAGTGCCCATGCCCCGCCAGAGACCCGCCAGGAACAGGATGGCGGTAGGGGGTGTCAGAATCCCCATGGAGGATTCTGCAGGGCAGACCGCCGGTTTCCCGCATCTGACCGCGGCCGAACCGCCGCGGTCAGAATGCCCTGCGGGGCACCGCCGGTCTGTCGCCGGTGCTCCCGCCGACCCTGGCCCCGGCGGTCTCTGACCGCCGGGGTCAGAATGACCCCCTGTGTGTTCAGTACATTTAAAATGCCCAGTGGGTAAGGAACTATTAACAATCAGATTCGTTACCTTATCCCCACGGGAAATAGTGTGAGACAAAAAAGGTACAACATCAATCCCACGACACTGCAAAAAGACTGCTTGTGAAAGGACTAAGTTCGCCAAACACATAGAACGGAAGGTGATCCTAGCCCTAAGTCCTACATTAGAAACCAATAGGGAAACTAGTTCAATATTGTGGCTTGAAATGTGTTTCAGTGAACTAGACTCTGAAAAACATCTTAACAGAGTAGATCTATTTAAGATTAGGTCTGCATCAAAGGTAGGCAAGAAGTCTACTATGTTGGTTTCCATGTTATGACCTACTGAGGGAGCTCCTTCCCCAGCTGAAGGGACGTAGATGTCATTAAGACAGACCACCAGCCTCGGAGGCAAAAAAGGCATAGCTGATGGATTCAAGGCAAGAGTGGTGAGTGGGGGAAGAATCAGTTTTATGCTCCCTTCCAGACTCCCTGGTGGAAACACTAGGCCGTAGCGGTGGGAGCGGAAGAGAGGACTTTGTGGATACCTCCGTACGTATTTGCGGAGAGATTATCACCTCAGGAAAGAGTACTTTCCTTCTACCTTTCTTATTGATCAGTCAAAATGATTTTTTCGATCTTTTAGTTATTTTCCCACCGTTAACATTGTCTCCCTTCTTATTTCCTTCTTCCATAGACGATGCAGAGGGTAATTCCGTGGGACCACACTTTCAGTTGGAGTTTTTTTTTTTTATTGAGAATACCTTCAGAGTGGACTCATTAGGCTTTTCTAATTGATTACGCTTCAACGTTGGAGTATCAAAAATAAATCGGATAAAATCTACAGGGCTGTCCAGCAGTGATTTTGCCTTACTGGGGCTATTGCATTGATGCTTACCAGCTTTGGTACTCACATCCACGCTCAAGCGCGCCCTCAGAGGCTCCCTAGGAGTCGCACTAGGAAGCCTCTGAACTTTTAATGGCTGCAGGGGGACAGCACTATTCTGTGAAAGGTCTAGAAGCAAGTCCCCCTTTTTAGTCAAGGATGTAATCTGAGCTGCCTACAAATTTCTCCAGAAGCTTTAAGATTGATATGAGAAGGTTTTCCAGGCTAAACAATGAGGCTGAAAGCCTAACCTCTGGTTCAGGAGGTTGAATGGGTTGAATACCACTTACTTCTAGAGCTGGTGTTGCTGACAAATGAGAGTGGGAGTATATTGAATCTTGTAAAGAGGGGGTACTATTAAACAGCTGCAAGCCCGCTGACAATGGTATACACTTAGTCCTGCAGTCCCCAGGGGGAGGAAGAAAATCACTGGCCTGAAAGCCATATCTCTGGCATAGATCTAAATCCAGATCAGGCAGCCTAAAGTCTTGAAGCCCGATGGCTGCGGGCGCTGTTGATAGGAGGGCACCACCTTCCTGGGGACTTTTAAGCACCATGTCTGCTAGTGGGAATGGGCTGACTGACAGGACAGATGTAGAGGATGGGGAGGGACAAAGCTGTGACCCGAACAAACTCCGAGAGATCCGAGGATGCCGGTTATTCTCTGCGATCTCCACAGAGGGCACCGAGCCACCCTATTCTAAATCCTCGACTCCTCTTTTCTGGCTTTCTTCTGCATGATAAAGCTCCCTTGAAGACTCCCTTAGAGACTCCCTTGGAGGTCTCTTAGGTGGGCCTGAATCAGAAGTTGGATAAGGGGGGGCTACGCCGTTTGTGTCCTGGAATGGAGTTTTCTCTTTTCCCCAGAATGTGAATAATGGCTTCTGCGTCTGGCCCTTCAGCAAGACTACAGGATTTGTTTTATTCCGTAGGGGGTTGGATTTAGTTTTTAAGCATGATCTTCCTAGGAGCAGATGACCTGAACGTAGCTTCTTCATGGTCATCGTTGAGTTTACTCCCTCTGAAGAGCACGAAAAGGGATAACGCAAACGCCTTGCAGTTCAGGCAAAACAGACAGGACGATTCCCCTCCGGCCACCAATCTCTTTACCAACTGGCCCAGGCCTAGCGGAAAAGTCTCCTGGGCCCTGTTTTGGGCCCCTACAAGCCCTGCTGAAACTGTGTGTCTCTGGCCCCTGGCCCCTGCTTAATCCCCCTGCTCAATCACTGACCTCCAAGGGGCTTCGCAGTACTTTGGTCCCTGCCACTGCTGTTTCTGGACTAGTCTTTTTGGATCCCAGCTCTAGGGATGCCACTCTTTTGCAGCTGTAAATCACCACCCCAGATTCCAGGGGGACTGTTTCAGGGTCGAGAGTAGTTTCCGGTTCAACAGCGGCAGACAAACTTCCTTCTGGTATTCATAAGGGTCCAGGGACCCCTCCAATCCTTCCTCGAATTCGTACCCATAGGAAAAAGAGTCAGAATCTGACCTGGGGTGATTAGGCCCCATCGAAGACAAAGGCAGTGTCGGCGGATGCCACTGCGACTCCGAGTCGTCAGGGATAAGGATCGGGTCGACGTCGATAGTGGGCACTATCGACGTCAGGAGCGTTGACATTGGACCCGGCGCTACAGAAGTTCTCAATGGAGCGGCCGGTGCGGATCCACGCACGGATCTGGAGGGGATCTTGATGGCCGGAGCCAAAGCCACCGGCGTGGAACCCAAAGGCCCCTCAACCAAACCCCTTGGTCCCGAAGGCACCGTATCGGGGTCAGTCCGCCCAAAGATGAGGCGCATGGCCTCACAGAATTCTTTAAGTTGGGCGGAGGTCGCTCTGGCTGCGGTAAACTCTGGGAAGCACGGATCGGACCCAGACGCAGGCTCTGAGGATGGGTGCCTTGAGCATCGACGCTCCTCCTGCGTCGCGTCAGTGGAGTGACGGGTGAAGTCGGAGAGGGATGGGACCTCTTTGACTTATTCTTTTTCTTACCTGCACCCAAAGATTTTGAAGACGATGAGTGGTGATGGCTCAGCAACCGGTCTTGAGACCTACCTCTCGATCGAGACCAGGACTTACGCGGAGTCGAGTGCCGGGCCACCATGAGTTTGAGGGTCCACTCCCTCAAGGCCTTCGGGTGCATGGCCCGGCTCTCGGAGCAAGACGTCGGGTCGTGATCCCGTTCGAGACACCACAAACAAACCCAATGCGGATTCGTCACCGACATCATGCAGTGACAGTCCTTGCACAGCTTGAAACCAGTCTTCGGGGACATCCTCGATGCACCAAATATCTCACTTGAAAACTCGACAAAACGGTCAAAAAAAAAACAGGGTAGCTCTCTCTGGATCAGCGTGTGGTGCAGAAAGAAAAGAACTGACGTCACTGCATGAAGGCAGCGCCTATGTACTACTTCCGACATCATCACGGCGACTACAACGCCAACGACACCCGCGGAGTCGACCGATACCACCTACTGACGCGCAAGGGTATTGCTTGAAGAAAAATCTCCAGATCCAGTCTGACGCCTGGGGAAAATTCTATGGTAAGGAATCTGCAACTAGAAGTCTCTATCAGATGCATTTTTTTACTCATGTTAGCTGCCGGATAGGGACATATTCCAGCTAACTGTACTCCATTTTTTATTACACTAATAGTGAATAATATGATATTTATTCACCATTTGTGAAATAAACAAACCTGACTGAAAAAAGGAAACTGGAGGCCAAATAAGGAGGAGCTGTTCCTGTGTTCCTGACACTGATTTTGCCACCTCTGAGACCATGGATTGCAAAGTCAGTTCCAGGGATAGCAAGGGGCAAGGCAGGTGTCGCCCCTGCGACTCCTGGCAACTCCTAAATGACGTCCATGTAGAAAAACCTCTGGAGAGGAATTTAATTTTTTAGATCATCTGCGTTTAAAAGTAGATTTTAAATGGCAGCTCAAGTATCTAAAGAAATGTGGTTTTGTTTAAGCCCAGCACAACCCTATGTTCAATCTCATGGATGTGCTCCACATATCATGTTTTCTATCCAAAAAGTCAATGTTTTAATTGCATGTCTACCACTGCTATTCCTTGGAAAGTCTTTACCACTTGTGTTTCAGCATGAAACAAAGCAAACACGAGCTTCACCCTATAGTGAACACTTTGAGTACTTTCACATCTCTACGACTCCTTCAACACGAAGCAACATCTCTAGTCACACAAGATTCTGTCGCGTAGGCTCTCATTATTCTAATGAGACTACTTGATTTGGGCAGCAGAATCACTTACGCGGTGGGGGACTGAGTTGAACCCACTACAGGTGACACCTGTCGGCCTAATCTGGGTTTTGCTCCGGCTAACTAGCAGTACCTCATCACCCAAGAGCAGGGATGAATGGGCAGCCAAGCACATGACACAATTGACTCCTCAGGGAAATCATGGTCACTCAGATCGCATCCGTTTCTCTCATTTACATTAATCTCACATATACAAGGACAATCAGAGGCAGTATATGTTTCAATTAATGAAGCAACTGCATCTTATATAATAAAGCATGTACTGCAATAACCAGGACGATGAAGCATGACAGGATTAAAATTGTGACAAGGAGCCTAAAAATAACGCTACCATGTTGTCACTAGAGTAATTAAAATAATTCCCACCTAGGCTACCTTAGAGCACAGCATGTTAAGCTCTAGTTCTGCCCTTCAGGCTCCCCTGGGAAGATATCATCCATCATACCTGAGCGAGAGGCCTGTAGTCTACATAAGTAGCTGTAGCGAAGCGTTCAGCAATCAGCATACAGTTGTGGTCATCTGGCTGGAATCTCCCTCTAACGTGTATGGGACAGAGAAGTGTTTTTATAATAAAACAGCTGATGTTCTGAGAAAATGTCCCTACATAAGGATGTGTATGTTTCTATGAACACTAGAGACAAAGCGTTACCACGTTTACCAGCAACCTATCTTACTGCAGCCTTGAGAAAAGCACAGAGTGAAAGAAATGTCTTGTTTAAGAATGCAGTGCTGACCTAGGCAAAGAACAGCTAGATAGAGAGAAATAAAACAAGACCGCAAATGTGGCTATTGTTAAAATAATAAACAAAGCTGAATAAAATATATCTAGTTTGAAGTGCACAGCAGCAGGTATAGTTTGCTAAAATAATGTATATGGACCTATAACTAAAATGGCTACACAACACACTCCCCATGCCGGTTCAAAGGTGGTTCAAAGCCTAATTATGAATAAAAGCTTCTAAAAGTCAACCTAAGGCATATATAAAAATGTAAATAATGACAAGTTAAAAGACACTTGAGCATGTATAAAAGGACAATTTAAAATGGTTACTGTGGCGTAAAAAGGCAATATTTCAAGAGTCCAAGTCATTTTGGAAGTTGCCAATCGAATTTGGGATAACTGAAGACAGGAAATCTTCCACTTCGGCTGGTGGTAAAGTAGAAAGTTCATCACCAAGGAAAACCAAGGAGCATTTGTGTTCCAAAGCCTGAGCTCCAGCCAAGGCAACGGCATTCCGTGGTGTGCCCCACAAGGAGTTTAGAGCTGCATCCTCCATGAAGGGCAACTCATATGCAGCTTCCCGTAGCAAACGCACCCTCAATGCACATGTCTGGTAATGAGCCCTCAGCAAGAACATCAACAGATCAGCGTCCAATGAAAGTAAGCACTGCGTAGAAAGACAAACTTAAAGTGCATGTTTGCATGAGCACCAGAGGCACCGAAACAGGGGCTGCACACAATGCAAAACCGGTCTGAATGACAGAGATCAGTCACACTCCAGTTGCTCCAGGAGTGTTGCTCCAAAGTACTGCATCATTTGTTCACGACACAGCTGCGCTGGTGGGAGCGTTTTCAGTCCTTGTTGCGGCGGACTGCCACTGTGCAGAAAAAATAGCAATAGCAAAATGCCACCTATAATAGCCAAAGTTATCAGAAATCCCCCGAAAATACTGGGGAATATTGAGTGGATGGCTGATGGTATTAAACCGAATAGAGAGGAGAAGGTGTGAAAGAAACCAGAACCAACAGCCTTAAAGAAGTTTGCGATTGCAGTAGTACTGGACGCATTAAATATGTTTTCCCACAAGCTCACAAAAGTGTCTCGGAAAGTTAGTACTTAAAAGGGACTGTATCTCTGCTGATGACCTTGCCACCTGAGTTGCATAGGTCTCACGTGCAGATGTGAGCGCCACATGTTTTTGGAACAATAAAGCCTTGAGTCTGCTCAACTTGTGAAAAGTCACATTTGAAGTACCGATATGGGGCCAAATCTCAGCTACTTCTCTCTGTCTTGTGGGAGGAAAAGTATGTTCCGAAAGCATGTAACAATCTTAGAGACCGAAACAACATAAACTATTTCAGCTCGCATCCCACAACAGTTTTCAGAATTGAGGAGGACATAGCTGCCATTGGAGAGCACCTGGAATGCAGTTCTAATTAAGGGGACTGGAACTCCCTTCAGATAACAAGCCAAGTTCGCTTGTGAAGCGTAACACGCCCAGTGCAAGTACAGCTGTTTACAAACCATCGAATGGGTGACAGAAGTCTTGCATTCACTGCCACTAAGAAAGACCTCCTTCATGCCACTGAGACATTTGTACGAGAAGGGCAGCACCCACACCTCATGGATGTAACTATCTCCTAGCCTTTCATATCTCCTACTGGGATGTGTTTTAAGCAGGACGTGAATTGAAGTGTTGAAATAGGCAGGTTAATGACCACGTGTATTAACCACTCAGCAGATGGTATTTCGGACACAGTAAAAGGCAACTTTTCTAACTTTTCAATATTTAACATGATATAAGTCGCTTCTTTCTTAGCCATTAGTTGTTGTTGTAACGTTAAATTAAATGTGGAAAATATGTCCCTTGCGCTAACGTGTTGCCAGGGAACGTGACCTGCATTTGTAGTGTCCAACCCAACTGCATAATGGACCTTAGTTGACTCTGTCCATAGTGTAAAGAGGACATATCACTTTGTATTATGTCTATTGAAGAAGAAACAATGTTGTTTAAGGTGTATATCCGGTCGGACAGGGTATTTATCCCTTTATCTACAACAGCTAATGCCTTCTGTAAGTTTTCCTGATTTAGTTGCCTTAACCGGGCAGCAGCTTCTTGTTGGGAAAGTTTCCAAATTTCATTATATACTGCGTATAAGAAGCGCTTTCTGCATTGTTTTCTGGGGCCTAAAAGGAAGTCCTGTAAATCAGTGTTATTAGACAGGAGACTGAGGTTCTCTAACAGCATCTAGTGAGGAACTCTTCAACCATTGCTGGCATAGTTTCCCTCCACTGTATGTTGTTACTATACTCGCATGTTCGGATGACACATAGCGAAGGTCTGGCCTACTTGTCCTAGACACCCCTGTGGAGTTTATAAAACATTTATGACACCCATAAGTAACTACTGGCCACAATAACCACCCACCAGGACGTGACAGTGAAGCATTAAACGTGCAATTGTGGACCCATTCATTGAGCTGATCTTCAGTTGCATTTATATACTTTTGCCATTTGCAAAAGTTTGCAGGGGCAGGAATGCTGGGCGCATTCAATTCCTTCATCTTTGCTAAGCCTAAACAACTTGTCTGTTGTACAGTTTCATTTAAAAATATAATTTGAACAGGTATTGGGCATGCTCTAAACAAAGCTTCCTTCACCATTATTTGCCAATTTCTTGTTCCCCACACATTTTTTAAGTCAATCAACTTCAGCCAATATTCATAGCCTTCTATAGCCAGCCAGGAAACAAAGGAACCCGAAAAAATGAATGTCGTATCTGTGAATAATATGTGTACATTTCCCATTGATGGCAATTACAAAAAATATGACTCTGCATTGTGTCCAGAAAAATATTTAAACTTTCCAGAATATGTTTTAGAACTCCCTTGTGGTGGAGTTGGACAAAGTTCTCTTTGTGTGTAATTAAAAATAGTCTTTGGGGTACTTGCTCGGTGAATGAAATGGTGCCCATAATAATTATAGCTAAAACATATCACCATAATTCTCCTTACATTGATAAACATCCTCACTTTCAAATACATTAAAGTACTGCAATTCAGTCATCATAGAATCAACTGTTTTTACATCCCAGTCATCAGAAACATCTCCAGGTATTATTACATAATTCATTGAACGTTTAAACACTTATGGTATTTGAATCAGCTCGGTGGGGCTGTATATACTAAATGTGACTTTATCCCAAACAGTCCCACCTGAAATTGGCATAGTGGAAATGTTCACGAAAGACAAGTCTCTGCGCACCTTGTGAGAAAAAAAATGGGGTTCTAGAACCTCATCAACCAGTTCAACTGTTGATCGTTCAGGAAGAAAATGCCATGTACTAATAGAAAGAATGTTAATGCAAAGCCTATCCAAAGGAGGAATGCTAATGCAGTCAAAGAAAGCCACAGATAGTTCCATGGGAAAATAAAGTAATTTGTTTCGAGCCAGTTTATCAGATAACATGTTTTTGCCAGTTCGAATGTGGAAGAGTCAAATTAGTCCAAAAAGGTGTTGTTGATGTCAGCAAAGTATCCAGAAGCAGTTTGTGCAAAAACTGGAGCTGTATTTGTAGGAGGAGAATTGGTAAGGGTCTCCCACAGTGGTTCACAGTAAAGTATACCATCCGTCTGTGTTGAAGTTGTGTCAAATCGATCCTTAGTTTCTGTATTAATTGTTGTAGAAATGTTAGTGGAACTAATGCAAGATCATTTTCCACCCTCTCCAAGCTCGGAGAGGTGTCAGCCTTGCTGCACAAAACTTGTAGAGGGATGTCTTGACCAGTAGTGGGAGGGGTTCGGGAACTACTGGCTGCTCCTCTTGGTCTGCTGTGCAATATCAGCCACATGGTGTACTAGATACAAAGCGATTTTCTTTAGCACCAGCCAACGGTGGTAGAATGACAGTTCTGGTACCGTGTATTCCCAAGACTGGGAACAGTGCACAATAAGAAGGACCAAACTCCTTTTTCACAGCAACTTTTTCACGTACCAGATCCCCAACTTTAGGAATCCAGCAGGTAGGTATTATTGGTACATCCTTAATTCCTGCGTCGGTAGCACTGGCAGAAGCGTTGTCGTCACGGAACTGTTGTAATTCCTGCAAGACAGTGTCACGTTCATTTATGTCAAAAGGTGGTTGTAGGCAGCTGGCTCTGTATATACTATCTCAAAGTGAGAGACAGTGTGCACAGAGTCCAGGGGTTCCCCTTAGAGGTTGATAGTGGCAATAATAGATAATACTAATGCTCTATTTGTGGTAGCATGGTCGAGCAGTTAGGCTTATCAGAGGGTAGTGTTAAGCATTTGTTGTACACACACAGGCAATAAATAAGAACACACACTCAATTACTTTACTCCAGGCCCATAGGTTTTTATATAGAGAAATATTATTTTCTTAATTTAATGTAGACCCACAAGATTCAGAATTCAAGTAAGTACATACATTGTAAGGTACTTGGCATAGGTAAATATAGAACTTTGAATGAAAACAGTAATGTACACAGTTTGGCATACAATGTCAATAGCTATTTTAAAAGTGGACACTACAAAATTCAACAGTTCCTGGCGGAGATAAGCAAAGGTTAGTTTATCAGGTATGTATGGCACTTACAAGTTCAGTCTCCGGGCCATAGGCAGTTGGGGGTTCAAGTTAATCCCAAACACCCAGCAACATAGGGCCGGTCAGGTGCAGAGGTCAAAGAGGTGTCCAAATAACATAGGCGCCTATGGAGAAAAGGGGGTGCTCCGGTTCTAATCTGCTAGCAGGTAAGTACCTGTGTCCTCAGGGAGCAGGCCAGGGGGGTTTTGTAGAGCACTGGGGGGTGGCCCCAAACAGGCACACATAATACACCCTCAGCGGCACAGGGGCGGCCAGGTGAAGTGTGCAAATAAGGCGTCGGGTTTCAATGGAATCAATGGAGGGACCCGGGGGTCACTCTGACGATGCAGACATGGCACAGAAGGGCTGCTCGGGCCAGCTACCGACTGGGCAAGGATGAAGGCTGCCTGCTGGTGACTCCTGCACCGGTAGTTGGTTTCTCTCGGGCCTGGGGGCTGCGGGTGCAGTGCTTCTTCCAGGTGTCGGGTTCCTTGTTACTGGGCAGTCGCAGTTAGGGGGATCCTCTGGATTCTCTCTGCAGGCGTCCTCGTGGGGGTGCAGGGAGGTTGTCTCAGGGTGGACACGTCGTTGGAGTCGCCTGGGGGTCCTCTCTGTGGTGCTGGTTTCTCTGGACACAGGCCAGGGGCGTCCGGTGCACGGTGGTGGGGACTCACACTTGAGGAGTGAGGTGAGAGTCCCTTTAAAGATGGTTTCTTCTTCTTGCTTTGGACAGAGCCGCTGTTCACTGGAGTTTCTTGGTCCTTTGGAATTGCAGGGCAGTCCTCTGAGTCAGCAGAGGTCGCTGGGCCAGCAGGATGCGTCGCTGTTGCAGGTTCTTTGAATCTGGAGACAGGCCAATAGGGCTGGGGCCAAAGTAGTTGTCGTCTCCTTCTTCTCTGTGGGGTTTTCAAGTCAGCAGTCCTTCTGCTTGTTAGGTCAACAGGAATCTGATTTCCTGGGTTCAGGGTCACCCCTAAATAGATTTAGGGATGTGTTTAGGGCAGGAGGGCAGTAGCCAATGGCTACTGTCCCTGAGGGTGGCTACATTGGGGAGGAGGGGACATCCCTAATCCTATTGGGCTAAATCCTCCATTCCAAGATGGAGGATTTTCTAAGGAAGGGGTCACCTCAGCTCTGGACACCTTAGGGGCTGTCCTGGCTGGAGGGTGACTCCTCTTTGTTTTTCTCATTATCTCCTCCAGGCTTGCTGCCAAAAGTGGGGGCTGTGTCCGGGGGCAGGCATCTCCACTAGCTGGAGTGCCCTGGGGTGTTGTAACACCAGGCTTGAGCCTTTGAGGCTCACCACTAGGTGTTACAGTTCCTGCATGGGGAGGTGGGAAGCACCTCCACCCAGGACAGGCTTTGTTCCTGGTCACAGAGTGCACAAAGGCACTCACCACATGTGGCCAGAAACTAGTCTGGAATTGGCAGGCTGGCAGAGCCCGGTCAGCCTAGCACTAGCAGGTTCTCAATAAATCCCACACTGGCATCAGTGTGGATTTATTGTGTTGAGAAGTTTGATACCAAACTTTCCAGTATTCGGAGTAGACATTATGGCACTGTGGTGTTCGTGTTTGACAAACTCCCAGACCATATACTCTTTATAGCTACCCTGCACTTACAATGTCTAAGAATTGGGTTAGACACTGTAGGGGCATAGTGTTCATGCAGCTATGCCCTCACTTGTGGTATAGTGCATCCTGCCTTGGGGCTGTAAGGCCTCCTAGAGGGGTGAGTTACCTATGCCACAGGCAGTGTGAGGTTGACATGGTACTCTGAGGGGAGTGCCATGTCGACTTAGTCTTTTTCTCCCCACCAGCACACACAAGCTGTGAGGCAGTGTGCATGTGCTGAGTGAGGGGTCCCCGGGGTGTCATAATACATGCTGCAGCCCTTAGAGACCTTCCCTGGCCACAGGGGTACCTTTTACGAGGGACCTATCTGTGTTCCAGGGATCTGCCAATTGTACAGACAAAGGTACAGTTTTAGGAAAAGAACAGTGGTGCTGAGGCCTGGTTAGCAGGGTCCCAGCACACTTTCAATCAAGTCCGGCATCAACAAAAGGCAAAAGGCTAGGGGGTAACCATGCCAACAGTGGCATTTTCTTACAGTGTTTCTGCCGCCTCCACACCAGGACCATCAAGATCTGAAACATACATTTGAGTTCCAAACAGGCACTCGTATGAAGTACGACCCCCCCAGGGACCTTCTAGGTAGATTGTTAAGTGCTCTCTTGACTCCATACAGGTGATTAAGCCAACTACGACCCGTACGTAAGTCTCTGGCTGTTAAGGACTGCTTTAAATCACAGTTTCGTCACTCCACGACACTTATTTCCCTCGGGATGAAATGGAGACATGTAATGGAGTTGGAGCCCTTTCGAAGCCATGGCGTCCCTGAATGCCCTTGAGGGAAAATCAGGGCACTGGTCCGAGTGGAAAGCCGTAACTGCATATGTGCCGATAAAGACTTGCAAATCTTTAATAACAGTCCGAGCGTCAGTTGAGCGTTTTTGCCACACCCATAGAAATCTGAAGCAAGAGCCAACAGCGACTAAAATGTATTTATATGCACTGTCTGGTGTTAGGGGACCACAATGGTTCAAGTACACACATTGTAATTGTTTGTTGAAAATTAGGAGGGATGTCTGCAGTGGGCATTTGAAGGTGGAAATCTTAATTTGTTGGCAGATGTCACAACAAAGGACTTACTGCTTGGCCTGTTTGTTTAGACCTGGACACCAATAATGTTCTTGCAATAATGTTACTGTAGCTGCCACACCAGCATGGGCAGATGCAACCCCCTCATGCGCTGCTTAAATCAACTCTGATCTCATGTTTTTGTTAGTAATTACTCGAACCCCCACGCCTGGTATTTTTACTTCAGCCTCAAGCAGCCTCCCATTCGGTAGGAATATCTAGCAGGAAATGCTTTTGGATAGGGAGTGCCTTCAGCCGTGGCTTTCACAGCAGCCCATATGTCATTGTCCGGTTTCGTTCCAGAACGGGTTACTGCAGCAACAGCAGCCGTAGCTACTGCTGATTTGGCGGATTCATCAGCCAGTGTATTTCCATCAACGTGTATTCCAATGCGCTGGTGTTCAAGGGTATGTACAACATGGACGTTTGGTAGCATTTCTTTCAGATCTGCTACTTTCTCCCACAGAAGTCTGTGTTTGATGGTGTTGCTTTTCGAATCTCTGAACCCATTCTGGCGCCATTAATGCAGGTATTCATTGAGGGATTGGACACAGTAGTACGAATCAGAAACAATCAGTGTTAACTGGGCAGGATCCATATGTTTCAGTGCCATCACCGGAGCTTTTAGCTCTGCTAGTTGTGCTGTGCAATCCCCTAGTGTTTGCGTGTATGTATGCTGGGGACAAAATTTATTATCCTCCATGTAGCCGCTTACAACTTCGCAAGCAGCGGGGTATTGATGTTTTGTGCCTATTGCAGGTTGTGCTGAGCCATCGGTTTACATGACTCTTTGATATTGATCAATAGGCAGTGTATTTGCTGGAACGGGGTATTCTAGTTCATACTGCAAAAATTCTTGAGTTTGTAATTTTGGCTCAAAAATGTAGTGAACATCAGTGGCTGTCAAAGACATTGCCCATTGAGTCCAACGTGGATGTAATGCTTTAGCATTTGGAACACTGGCTTTGGTAACAGCCTTAAGGGCTAGAATTGGAGACAAAACAATAATGTGTTTCCCCTAGGCTAGTCGTCTTTCTTTAATGACCACCATCTGAACAGCAGTGAGATTTGTCAGAGCGTTGTTCTGCTACTGAATACAAATGTGATTTGTAAGCAATCGGGACTGTCTCACCATCATTGAAAGTTACATAGTTGAAACCAATGGCACCAGCAATTACTCTGATGACTGGATGTTTTTTGTTGTCCCTTGTGTGTAGGTGTTGTGCTGCAAGCATGTCTGTTTGCAAAGCTCTGAGCATGCGTGTGTGTTTGACTGTCTAAAATGTACTTGAAAAGTCAGGACGTATTAAGTCATGTAATGGTTTTATACGTGGTGCATAATCTGGAATGTAAGTTCTGCCAAAATTTAGTAAACCCAATAGGGATGGGAGTTTTTTAATTGTATTTGGTGGTTGTAACTGCACGCATTTTTCCAAGAATTGTGGTGCTAGGATCTTTCCTTCACTTAAAAGCGCATATCCCAAAACCAGGATGCTAAGGAAGGCTATTTTTTTTTTTTATTAATGAATTTGTAGCCGAACTCGGCAAATCCCAGAACAATGTGGGCTACCCGTCTTAAATGTTGCAGTAATTCATCATCTGTGAGACAAATGTCACCGACATAGGACAATGCTTAAGGGTGAATGTCATGCAATATTGAAGTCATACGAGCCACGAACAGTCCTGGACTGTTCTTGTACCCCTGGGGTAAACAACATATTTTTTTCTGGGAGCCTAGTGCGCTGAAACTTGTTAGGTTTCTATTCTCAGGCGCTATATTTTGGCAGAAGAAACCATTGGAAATGTCCAGTGTTGTTTTGCATTTTTTGCACACTATGTTGTTCATGAGTTCTGTGCTATGTGAGTTTTGTATAGCGTATGTACGTGTATGACTGTTTAAATGTCTGTAGTCTTAGACTATTCTATACGAATGGTCTGGTTTAGCTACTGGGAATATGGGGTTATTCATTGGTGAGACACAGGGTCCGATTACGCCCTGGTACTCCAGTTGTGTGAGGATTTCCCTCATGGGTGCTTTAGCATCATGTTTTATTACTGGGGTTATACTGAGGTTGTGTTTGATTTTTAATAGGAATTACATGATAGTGGGAGTCTTTATCACATGCTACGTGGTTGCGATATAACGCGGACGCCTGCGCCAATGCCCAATCAATGGCGTGGGATTCTACAAGCTCCTCAGTAACAAGAGGCGAGAAAGAAGGTTTGATAATATCTTCCCCATATGGGCAAGTACGGACAAATTCAGGTGGCCAATCCCTTTTGGCCAGTTGAATATCAAATATATTTACGACGTGGTCCCAAAAGATTGCGTTGATTGTGCGTTGAATGTCTCCTTCTAACTGTACTGTTCCTTTGTACACCCTATTAGGCGTGGAGACGCGCATGTCCACAGTTTGTACTTGTAGGAATTCACCAATTGCTTTTACCTCCAGATGCTCTAGAACATTCTGATTAACTATTGTGACCTCTGCTGAGCTGTCTAACAGCGCTAATGCCTACTTCTTGTTCTTCAATACAGCCCTCTTCTTGAGTGGCATGACAAACTGCAACTGCTGCCATGTTTTTCTTTTTGAATTGGGGTTTTTGTTGGGGAAGTTTCTCTTCTTTTTTAACAGAAACTTCTGTTGAGCGTTGTGATTCCTGTCTCGGTTTTACGTACTCAGTTCTTCGCTCTGATTGCTCACCTCTCTCCCTGCCTTTTTCCGGTGAGTCCTGAAAGGAACGAGATTGGCGTGTATCAGTATATTGATATCTGTCAGGCATTTTTATATTATCTCTATTTCTGAGATTGTATCTATTCTGTGGGGTCTCCGTATGCGGAAATTCTCCCCTTTCTTTTTTAGGTGTTTGTTGTTTTTTATCCCTGCGTTTCTTAGTACCCTCAGGAGCTTGCTTGGTAGAATCTTTATTAGATTTACCCTGAAGTTGTGGTTTTGTGGGTCTGGCCCCTGGACTATCTCGACCAATGCTAGAGTAGGTCTCCATGATAATCTTTGGCAGCTCACATTCTTGATCCTATGGAGGAACATCCCGGAGCTGCATGCACACTGCTAACGCAACTGCTTCCCCTTTAAGGTTACTTGATATTAATTGAGAATACTGTGGCAAAATTGTCCATTAGTTGCATCCCCAAATCCAGGGCCGGAGCAGCCCCGTATTCGTCTTGAATTTGTTTCAACACTTCCAGTAAATTGGCAAGTGTCGGTGTACCATGTGCGGTAGTATAGAGCGTAGCCAATACTGTGCCAAGTATTACAGTTATCTATAGTGAGAACCATCCCAAATGGCAAGCACATAGTTAATAATCTATGCTTATCCTGAGGTCACGTACGGGGAAATACTGCTTCCAGCGCATTTATTTTTTGAGCTAACCAAAACGGAATCTCTTCTTGTTTGGCGGGTAGTTTACCCATGATTGAATGTACATTAGCCGGATAAATGCCTGGCGTTACTGCATGTGATTGTGCCGGAGCAGCACATGCTGGGTTTGTATTTAATATTTGCATTACAAACTGTACTACTCGTCTGTATATTTCCGTTAGCTCAGCATATAAGCGGCAGACTTCAGCTACCGTCAAGGTTTCTGCATCATGGTGGGGTGTATATGTGGCCAATAAAGGACAGGTAGGACCATCATTACCTAGAGGACCTAACCTAACGTGTAAAAGTGTGTGGGGTAGGGCGCCATCAAGCCAATTACTATGTTCTTGATAAGATAGAGGTATTTCTAGATATATGCATATGCTCTGTATTGTGCAGGTATATTTGCAGATGTGTGGTGATGAAATGTATTTGTGTTCCCATCAGCTGCTGGAAATGTGACCCAAGAATAAAAAAAATCTGTTCTATAGGCTGGGTGAGCCTCAGCAACAAATGTAACTGGATCCTCCTGGGCTGTAGATGTGCAGTAAGGGAAGGTTGCATATTAACTGCAATTGCTACCTGTTGCGGATTTGCCATGATGAATGGTTAATTTTGTTCAGAGATAAGCACACCAAATGGGGATTATCCTTTTAATGTTTCAAGCTTGAACCTACAGCATTAGTTAGGTACTCCGTAGTTAGCTGAGGAGGAAAATCCACAATACCATGGACGTCTCCGTATGTAGTATGTAGTACTGATGAGTCTTTGTATTTAGTGAGACAGAGATATTCAGGACAAACCGAAAATTAGAGCCTGACCAAACGTTGGTGGCACCATATCGCGTAGGCTCTCATTATTCTAATGAGACTTCTGGATTGGGGCGGCAGAATCACTTGCGCTGTGGGGGACTGAGTCTAACCCACTACAGGTGACACCTGTCGGCCTAATCTGGGTTTTGCTCCGGCTAACTAGCAGTGCCTCATCTCCACCCAAGAGTAGGGATGATTGGGCAGCCAAGCCAAGACACAACTGACTCCTCAGGGAAATCATGGCCACTCAGATCGCATTTGTTTCTCTTATTTACATTAGTCTCACATATACAAGGACAATCAGAGGCAGTATATGTTTCAATAAGGTTTTAATGAAGCAACTGCATCTTAGATAACCAGGACGATGAAGCATGACAAGATTAAAATTGTGACAAGGAGAGTGAAGCATAAAAATAATGTTGTCACTAGAGTAATTCAAATAATTCCCACCTAGGCTACCTTAGAGCACAGCATGTTAAGCTCTAGTTCTGCCCTTTAAGCTCCCCTGGGAAGACATCATCCCTCATACCTGAGTGAGAGGCCTGTAGTATACATAAGTAGTTGTAGCGAAGCGTTCAGCAATCAGCATACAGTCGTGGTCATCTGGCTGGAATCTCCCTCTAACGTGTATGAGGCAGAGAAGTGTTGCGTATGTTTCTATGAACACTAGAGAAAAGCGTTACCACGTTTACCGGCAACCTATCTTACTGCAGCCTTGCGAAAAGCACAGAGTGAAATAAATGTCTTGTTTAAGAATGCAGTGCTGGCCTGGGCAAAGAACAGCTAGATAGAGAGAAATAAAATAAGACCGCAAATGTGGCTATTGTTAAAATAATAAACGAAACTGAATAAAATATATCTTGGTTATAGTGCACAGTGGCAGGCCTAGTTTGCTGAAATAACGTATATGGAGCTATAACTAAAATGGCTACACAACAATTCTATAAGCTGTGGGTTTGTAAACTGAAATTATACACCTCATGAGTTAGCCAAACTTGCCATAGGCTTGTCTCATAAAAGCTCAGAAGCAGGGGCAGGCAGAAGATAATTGGTCAATTGATATGCATCTCCTTGTACCTTCTTGATTTTTCTCTGCATTGATGACTATAGTTCCAACCTTTTCGCTGTCAGTAATCAACTGCAAATAACATTTCACTTAGAACTTTAGAACAGAATGTTGTACCTGTATGAATCAACGTGCCTTCGTGTAATGATTGTCTGCAGTGAGCTTCAGTGATAAGAAGAGAATGGGAGTTTGGAAGACCCTAGCCCAGAGCCCTATCTTTTTCCAGATAGGAATGTGAGGGTTGAGAGGGCTGTAAGGACAGTGAAGTGTAGGAGTCCTAACCACTTGTAGGTTACACTTTCTCAGCAGACTTTTCACTACACACTAAAGCAGCACTTATTTAAGCTGAAGGACTCACTCTTTTTTCTTAGACCCTTCTCGCCCCGCTTCTTCTTCTCTACTCATATCTAAATGCAGCGGAACTAGTTTCATTTCAGTTTAGAGATTCATTTTGAGTAGTGAGACCAGGAAAAATATGTAGATATGTTACAGAGGTGCACCTTTAATGCAAGGGCTATGCACACATTTGAAAGTGGTGAAATCTCTCTTCATGTTGTGTTGTTGTGTAAAATTCTAGTTCTTGTATCCAGGTGACAAAAAACAGTGCCAAACTATCAGAGATCGAACGGTAGTAGAAAAGTAATGGAACTGTGAAGAGCAGCATGAGGGTATGGAAGAGGTGGTGTACACAACGACGGCACACTTGATTGAAAGTTCAGAAGAGGAGAGCCGTTCTGAAAAGCGGAAGCGCCCGTCTTCCTTGATTGTTATTCATTATTTTCTCCTATGTCTCCCAACTCGGTGGAAGCAAAAGTGAAATAACTGACTTGAAACAGAATATCAAGCAAAAATGTGAAATAAATATTTCTCCTCTAACTTCGGTTTAAACAATATTGGATTTGTGAAAAATAATGTAACGTGTAGCATAATATCAGTTGCAGCTAATTCTCACTCACACTCACTTCTGGCCTTCAGGGTAAAAAAAGAGATTTGTAAGGATAACTGTAATCAAGATATAGGTAAACAAATCTGCTATTATCAAATTTGGGCAGTTATTTGCTCTCGGTTCGGTGGCGTTCGTGCCTGCCTTTCATCGTGCACCGAGGTGCGACTTTGTAATATCATATAACCACTCCAGTAGCTCTGGGAAGCTGAGCAGTCAGCATGGGGAGGAGTTTGACCTAAATTCTGTCTCCAAAACTAGCCTGCTTCACCGGGCCTCTCACATTCAGCTGTTGACTGAGTTCCGTTTAACTGGTCGTAGAGAAGCTTCTCATGTTATAATGTTCCGCAGGTTTTATTTAACATATTAGATTCCGGAATGAAAATAGCAATCATACAATAAACATTTAACTTTACATCATTTATCTATTTTTAGGAGAGCTGGTAATGAGAAATATATAAAGTTAGCATTGTTTTAATATTGGGAAAGTTTGATATGTATGCATGTTTTTAAATGTGTTATTGCTGTGTTTCCTCAACCTTAATGCACACGCGGGTGGGGGAGAGATATTGTAGCTTTAATTCAACTTTATCCTTGAAAACGGACTCTGTTTTATATACCTGGGAAACAAACTGATTAAGGGCCTCATTTAGGTTTGAGGAAGAAAATACTCCGTCACAAACGTGACGGATAACCTGTACGCCTTATTATGTTCCCATGATATCCTATGGAGATCGTAATAAGGCTGACAAAATATCCGTCATGTTTGTGACGGAGTATTCCCTCCACCAAGATCTAAATCAGGCCCTAGGTGTGAGGAATGTGGTCTGACCCATTTAGCCCCCCTTAGAGTTTTTGCTTTTTTAACTGCTTAGTCTTTGGATGTTTGCCGTGAGTGAGTTTAACTAACTGGGTCTCACTCGCTGTGAGCCGTTATTAACATAGATGTGAGAGTTAAACACCAGAGCCAACCTTTTGCAAAATGGTATCCTATTGCACAGCTTGGGTAAGGGGCTCTGGTCTAGTTACATGTGAACAAATGAGCATAAGTGTCTGTGGGCTGAGCCAGTGGTACTACTGTCTAACTCAGCCCAGTATCTGTGCACATGTTGCGTGTCACAGGTGCAATCTTTAATAAAGTGCTTATGGCCTCTGCAGGCCTACTATTTGATTGTGTATTCCAAAAGAAATGTTCTGTTTCTTTTTTACTATTGTGTAAGTCTGTAGACATTCACTCCCCCTGAGGGGGCAACAGCAGTGTGGATTTGCTGGGGTCCATGGGGGAAGCCCTGGAACTACTGCGGAAGGTTCATGTGGAGCGAGACCCAAAATGGTACCTTCTTACTCCTGCTGGATACACAGACACAATGAAAGTGGCCAGGAGGCCCTGGGGCCTGGTGGTGCAGGCAGGAAAGGTAATCTGCATAGAGGTGCTTGTGAGAAAGACCGCAGGCTCAGGATAACAGCCATGATCCCAAAGAAGTAGGTCATGGCTGTGAGAAGCTAATGGGCAAGTGGTCAAGCCCTTACCTCTTTTCCATTGAAGAAAGAGCATCTCAAATCAGCTCCTAGAAAAAATGCAAACATCGGCCTAAAAGTAATGCTCCTTGTGGTTAGAACACACCACCAGGAGCAAAATGAGAAAAAACACAGATGAAATTGGCCACGCAGGCCAAAGAACCGAGCATCTCTGGGCTTCTTTTTCTTTTTTAGGTAGGCTACTGGGTCCCTAATGACTTTGGACTTGTGAATCCTGGTATCATGCTCCGTGGCTGTTTTCATCTACCCACTGAGGATGGGCAGCATTTAGGTACCATTGGCACATGCATCCAAGGAGCTGTAGGGCCGAGAAGAGTTCCATGAGGCAGGGTCTCTCTCAGGCCAGCAAGGGCTCCTGGTGCTCTCCCGGGCAGCAGCAGAAGTGCCACAGCAGTGGAGAAGTGGAGAAAGTGCACCAGCAGGGGACAGACGCCGACTTGGCCTTGTCAAGATGATTATGTCCAATGTCTTTGGACAACATCACTCTTCTAACCTTAAAGAAGTAACACGTTTGTCCACATGAATTATGAGAGGTGGGGGTATGAATGGGGAATACCCTGATCTGCATTTTCTTCGTTTTATGTCTAATCAGCAGTGCAATGTCATATGTCCCAGGTAATACAATTAAGGGGATAGACTATTGTTGATATTTCAGTATTTTTTACATAATTACCTTCACGTTGTCTTCCCTAGGAAATCTTCTGTAAAGTGCCTGTAAATGAGAAATAAAATATTGCGATTAATCTGTATTTCCACAGTCAACACTGTTAATTTAAAACAGATGAATTAATATTGTTTTCTGAATAGGACTAATTTCATCAAACATTTTTTCTACAAAATAAATTCTTAGAGGCTCACGAATTTGCCAAGAAAGCTACACTGACCATAGTCAGGGTAGTGGGCCATAATGGTGGTCAATGAAAACTAGTATGCAGTAAGAAAGGGGCCGTAGTTGTACTTATTTGCACTTAACATGTTTAAGTGAAAAACACACGTTCCCCCATTTGCATGTGTACATCACCTTTCAATTGTCAAGGGAAAATCATTTTAGAATATTATTACACATTGCCAAAACACAATACCTGACTCAAATCCTGAACAGACAGGGAACAGAGCCCTCTAATCAGGCCCGCTCACCAAACAGCTCCCAAACTGAGACAGCAGGAAACCCGATTGTAGAGCCTGGAGAGAAAGTGCAGTGCAGCCAAACGTGTAAACAGATAATCCTTGACACGCATTTTTGGACTAAGATTACAGTTCTGGTTCGGGAATATTTGCAAAGAATTGTACAAATAATGGCTTCAGTTCCCTAATGTGTGTCTTAACTGTGAGCTGTACTACATTACAAAGCATGCTTTTACCATGTATGCCTTCACCACGCATTTTTGTTTTTTTACAAAGCATGCCTTTACCACACAGGTAAGTATAAATGAGGTAAGATATGTGTGTGTGTGTGTATATCTATCTATCTATCTATCTATCTATATATATAGATATATATAGATATATATAGATATACACATATATATGTGTGCGTGTAGAAAGATATCTATATATACTTGTGTGTATATATAAATATATGCGTGTATATATATATATATATATATATATATATATATATATATATATATATACACACGGTTCCCTTTGTTCCGCCAGAAGAGCTGCCGCTCCACAGACACAGCGGGTTCAGCCACACATGAGGTCGGACTCACAATACATGCATTTAACAACTAAGAATGGTCGCGCACTCACGGAGAGATACTATCATCAATCTTTATTAGCCATAAACGGAAAAAAGCTTCAACAGATGAGTTTCGGCGCTTGTCCTTTGTCAATGTCAAAGCCGGGGGCATAATTTCCTCATTTAAATACATAGTTCAGTTTCCTTCGGCAGCAAGTTCATTGTGTCAAATGAGAGGACGTACTTCCTTTGTTGACCGTATACAACCCTTTGTATGCACAGTGGCAGCCATCTTGTAATGCATTCACACATCTTGTGGGTGCACCCATCTCAAATAACAATATATAGTTTTTCGATTCATTTTGCAACATAATAAACATTCCCACTTAAACATGACAATCAAATAATATTTGTTTCTTAATGATCCACAAGGCATCAAAGTCACCATATTAAAATGTTCCTCACCTTCTCATGAAGGGCACAACTTATACAAATCAATTTTGAACACCCCAAATCTATTATTGGTAATCACCAGTCAACAGCTGTGACAGAGTAACTCATTCACTGCATTCGAAATCAGGCCCTAAGTCCTTGACTCCTGTACTTGCTGCTAGCAAGAGTTTTCCCATGTTGCTGGCAGCTAATCAGAGCACTCGCTCTCGCAGGAGTCTGACTCCCACTGGAGCTAAAATAGCACAAGGGAAATTAAGCTCCCAGTGCCAATCAAAACGCTGCAATATTAAACTGGCACTCCCGAGAGAGTCTCTGAGCCCAACTGATGAAATATACAATTATTTTTTACCCAATCACAATGAGAACAATCTGCAGACCAAGATCTAGCTTCCTGACAAATTTGGTGTAATTCAGTTCAGCAGTTTTTACTGTAGCCTTTCTTAAAGAAGTCTAAGGAAAATGCATGGTGATTTCGTGTTTTGGGACCCCCTTTTTGTTTTGTCCCCCCACTTGACCGATCATCCCCAAACTTTCCAGGAGAGTGGAGAAGGATTACGTTTTTTTCTACACCATTTCTGGATGATTTGTTCAACGGGACCAAAGTTATTAGCAAACCATAAAACAATCTTTCTATGGAAAAGCGGACTTAACTATAATTACCCAGTGGCGACTGCCACTAGGAGATATATATATATACGGTCGCCACTGGTTAGTTATAGTTAGGACCTACTTTATATAGAAAAAGTGCTTTGTGTTTTGCTAATAACTTTGGCACAGTTTCATGAATCTTCACAAAAATTTCCAAGAAAATATGACACTCAATTCAGCATCTGTCTGGAAAGTTTTGGGGTGATCTGTCAAGCGCGGGGGCCAAGAAAAAGGGGGAATCCTAAAATGCTTTTTCCCTATTCATTTTTCCATAGGGATTTTGAACAGCGATAGCACAGAAACCACTGGACAGAATTCCACCAAATTTGGCAGAAAGCTAGGGCCTGGTCCAGAAAGCGACCTTTTTGTGATGTGGTGTAAATCCGTTCAGTAGTTTGAGAGAAATTAACATAAAATCAAAATTTGTATATATAGGGACACAAAGGATTTGCGACCCCTTCGATCTTGTGCTGAGATCTGATTGGCTGCCAACAGTTCAACAAGGAAAACAAAGGTTAAAGGGACATTATAGTGCCCTCAAGCCCTAAGGTAACTATAACTTGCGCCCTCACCATGCATTGCTAATTACCACACATACTACATTAATCAAGACATCTTTGATAACATTATTGATAATATCAATGTAACATTTGCAGTAAAATTATTTATCAAAAAACTTTGCTGGCAGGAGCGCGAGTAATAGTTACCTTAGGCCACGAGTTATAGTTACTTGAGATAACTCTGACTATAACTGATAAATTTCAATGGTTTAGTACGTTTAAAATGTTGGCCTAACTATTACATCCCTGTAACCTTTGTTTTTTTTAACTGAATATATATATATATATATGTATATATATATATATATATATATATATATATATATATATATATATATATATATATATAAACACACACACAAATGTGTATACTACACACACATATATTTACCTTAGCTATACTTACCATGAGTGGTGAAGACGTGTGGTAAAGGCATATGCGTGGTAAAGATTTGTGTTGTAAAGGCTGTGTGGTAAAGGCACTGTGTGGTTACAACTGGGTAGTAAAGGATATTTCCCTAACTTTGGCACAAACACTAATGTTAACGCAAAGCAACTTCCTACCAACAACGCCATAACACTGAACTGGTCACTCAGCCAATTGTATACAAAAGAGATGTAGAGAGATAAAAAAGGAAGACAGAAGCATATCAGATCAGGTGGCTGAAAGAGGTCGGGAAAGGGCTTGAGTGACCTACGCCCTACATTCTCTTGTAAGTACCAGCAATCAGCGAGGTGACTCCACATTCAGCTAGGTGTCGCTCTAAAAATACTTTTGTTTTTTGGAATGGAGCGATTGATGAGGCTCCAAACGGTGAATGCTTTGGCTGCAATGAAACCCACTGCAGTGATGTGAACAGCAATGCAGGAGGCAGTGGAACATCCAGCTTAACAATGACTGTCAACGTTTTATTTACATCAGGGCTCCATTCAACATTAGATAGTTATTTCCTGGAAGTGGGGATACGTAAAATACCAAAGGGCAGTTTTAGAAACTACTACCAGTCTGATGTATGCATCACACACTCATTTCAAAAACGTGATGGGAAATATTATCACACCAACTCTAAATATGAACTTTGTGATGCTTGGTATTCCGAAGGAGAGATTAGAGAGGCTCCATATGAACGCAAACGACAAGGTCCTAAGCCAGTTAGGATCTGGCTGCCTATAAAGAGCAGCGGCAAGTCTAAAATAAAAAAAGACCCTCTCTAAGGCTAAACCTAACCACCTTGAAACCTAATTTCGATGCCAGGGAAGTGTTCTCAACACATTTTTGAGATAATAAATGCTTTTCTGCAACTACACAATGGGACAAAACAATTTCAGCCTCATAGAATTCTGAAATGAACTGGTCCTGATTCTAATATCCAAAATTCAAAACACCTAGCAAGGTGTTAGAAATTCTCCCTATCACCCCTCAACCTCTGCATGGAGAGGTTTTCTGGTCTTGTTCTGCTTCGCAAATATGGAAGAGATGACAGAATTCATGAATCATGTTATCACTGGATGACATCTGTCTGGTAGCAAATCTATTTTGCATTTTGAGCCCACACTAACTCCATGTCTCACTTAGTTCTTTAACTTTTCTCTTTCCCCAGGAGAACTGGTCAAAACCGGTATGGGGTTGCTTGTGTTCTGGTTCAGGGATTACCTGGCTTGACAATTAGGGTTGGAATGTTCCCATTAGAACAAGGCCAAGACTGATGTGTATATAGCTGGGTCCAAACTGAGTTGGCATGGTGTGAAAAAATGATGGACTGGAATGCAGCCCCAGGTTATTACCAATGGAAGAGATAAATTCAAGCATTACATCCATCACTTTTTTGTATACTTTGGTGTGTCAACCTAAGTGGGAAGGGTATGCACAGGCATGGGTCCTGTGCAAACCGTGTCACTGGAACCAAGCTATACCCGGCTGGTGAGCCCTAACTATGGTGAAACCGGTCTGGGGTTGCTAGTGTTCTGATTCAGGGAGGACCTTGCTTGGCACTTCAGGCAGGACTATTCCTAATGGAGCTTGGTCAAGACTGATTTGCATATACCTGGGTCCAAACTCAGGTGGCATTGTGTGCAAAATGATGATGAGGGGGGATGCGGCCCGAGTTATTACCAATGGCTGAGATCGATTCAAGCAATCCATCTATCACTTTTTGTATACTTTAATGCATCTAGCACAATGGAAAGCATGGGTGGTTAAACATCGGTTAAAATGTAAAACAATATTACCCAGTTGCTCTGCCTAATTTCCTGAGTAAGGTCTTGGTAGGAAATGTATGCTAAAAGTTCTAAACCTTCTGGGTTGAACGCAAACTGCTTGATCTCTGGCAACGCCCAAACAAAGGCACAGAAATTGCTCTGCCAACAGGACTAGATGATCTCAGAAACATTGAGAGCAATTAAGATGTGGTGGGTGTGATTCCAATGGATCTACCCAGCATTTTTTTAATACATTTTCATCTTGAAGTCCAAGCTCAGGTAAGTGAAATATGTTGAGACAGTAACTGCCTGTTTTTTTCTGATACAAACTCTCTCTGTCCCCAGAGCTGCAGGGGTCCGATTTCTAACCCTCTGATGCAAAGACTCAGTTCAATTCACCAACAATGTATTAGAAAGCCAGTTCAACCAAATGTAATTTCAAATGGTTAATTTAAAATCTTCAGTATAGTGGTGCTCCTGTAAAGAGGTTCGATACCTGCTGGTCAAGTTTGCGGTATGTAAAACTGCTAAATAACCACAGTGATTTTTGGAGAAGATATTAAGCCATTAGTCGTTCAGCACCAAGAATTCACATAGATACTGAGCTTGGAGTTGCTTTATATTATGTATACCCTGTCATCCTTTGTGGCATGGAAAGGTGCTTTCAGTCTGGTATGGTTAGGTGTCTGATGGATTTCATCAGGAATTTTTCCACATAGGAAAAAAAACGGCCACACTTTCTCCCTCTCTCTGTTTGGAAAGACTTCAAAAATGTTGGTCATTTCACAAAGTATTGTGCTTTTTCCCACTTATTAAACCTACAAATCCGCATGCTCCTCTCTTTCCGCTGCACCTTAAGCCCATCTGGGGCGCCCTGCTTACCATATATTAGTATGATTCAGCTACTGAAAGCTTGGGATGAAAAAGTGTGTTTACACAAATTAGTGCTTGTCACGTTGAGTAAAAGTCACCCCTCCAGTTCCAACTTCTTCTACCTAACAGAAGCGAGGAAATGTCAGCCATTATGACTCAATTTTGTCCCATGTAAAGCTCCACGTCTGTCGTAAACTCTTTAGTGAATGTTTTTCAGGAGAAGAACCATATTCACATGATAAACTCTCCCAGCTACTGACAACTGCAGCCTAATCCACTTCCCTACTTGTGCAACCACATTTATCATACTTATGACTTTTTCCCCTGGGGCATGTTAAGGATTTTGGGGGCCCTGGGCCAAACATATTTTTGGGGGGCTCTATCTGTAACAGATTTGAATTCATGACCCAGTTCCAGCTCAGTCTCGCCCTGGTCAGGTCACTGACAGTGCACAGGCACACCCGTCCAAATTGTTAATTTGTTTACATCTAATATTCAGAGATAGTGATGTGTGTTTTCAATACTTGTATCACAGCAGCAGCTCACTAATATTACTGCAAAACACCTCCATGACACCCTCCCATTTCTCATATGTGAGGTCCTGTTTTGGTCTTGAAGATCCTTTTTTTATGGACGGTGCATGAAACAAACACAACAATTCTCTGAAAATATCAGTAACAGTCCCTCAAACATCAACCACATTAAAAATAAATTACAGGTAAACAGTACTAAAAACAATCTAAGAAATGTTCAAGGTCATCAGGGCAAGATTCTCTGTTGTAAGTGGAAGTGATTTAGTTATATGCAGGGCCACTGGAATTATGTGGCGGAGAGTGCCATATTATGCTGCAGGGTTGACCAATTTATGTGGCAAGAAAAGCCCAGTTATGCATTTACAACAAGTTGTGGTAGGCTACTATGGCAAATGTAACTTGGTTGACTCTCTCCAGACCTGCTATTTAGTACTTTCGGTGCTGTGCAATTCTAAATCTGCTCTTGTGTTTGCAGGGCAGAGTCGGAAGATCCAAATAAAGGCATTTGCCCTAGTCAATTTTAGAAAAAACATAGGCAGAAATTATTTCAGAAATCAACCCGTTTAAGAAATCAATCCAACCTACTGATCTTTAGGAAACTTCTAAAAACTTGGCTGTTCATCCATCCCGTGTAGTATTCTACTGAGGCAGTTTCAATCCTTCAGGCAGATGGTAGCGCTGAGACACCCTAGGACATTTGTTGCGCTTTCCAAATAAAAAATCAAATCTATCAAATCAAATTTTCACATGAAGGTATCTTTGCAGTAAAGGCAGATTTTTTTCCCTAGCGGTTACAGACTGTTAAAATGTGAGGAGGGCACTTCACTAAGTGGTCTGTGAGAAAAGCCCTCTTTTGATATGGTTAACCCCCCACTTTTCTGGTAAATGATGTAGCCTCAAAGTTGTTAGTGCCCAGGGCCTCTGCTAACCCGGTTCCCTTGGCCATATCTGTTTCCCCAAAACTGTTGTGATGCACTGGCATAATTGGAGACACTTTTAGCTGCCACTATAAGGCCCTAGTAAATGGTACTTAGGTACCCAGGGCATGCGGTATTAAGAGTGGGCCCCTGAGGGCAGAAGCAAAGATCGTGCCACCCTCTACGACCATGCATTCAGATGCACCCAGCACTGCCATTGCAGGCTGAGTAGCCTGATGCAACCCCAAAAGAAAAACTTGACATGGCACACTGCCTGTGTGCCCTATCCACTACCCACTGTATGCAGTATAGGTAAGACACCCTTCTGGCAGGCCTTCCAGCCCAAAGGCAGGTTGCACTACACTGTATGTGAGGGCATAGCTGCATGAGCAATATGCTCCTACTGTGTCCTTGCCAAACCTGGGACAAAGTGAGTGTACAGAGAAGCCAGCTGGACACTGGTACGAATTTCACAGTTACAGGATTGCCACTCTTAACTCTAGATTGTTTGGTATCAAACAACTCAGAATGATAAATCCAAGCTGGTATCAGCACTGGATTTATTTCCAAATGTACCCAGATGTTCCAAATGTTCCAAATGTACCCAGGGGTCACTATAGAGGTGCCCCCTGCAAAAGCTAACTACCCTGGCATGGTTGCTAGATGGTCACAACCAGCCTGCCACCACCAGAAAAGAGTCTGAATTCCTGGGGTGAGAGATCCTGCTCTCAGGGATTCAGATCAGCCATTCTTGGGTGGAAGTGCTAACACCCCCTCCCTCAGGAATGTGCACTGCCCTGCTAGTGAGCTTCAAAGGGCTTACCGCCCTAGAAACATGACCCCCAGGCCTGCTGATAGAAGCAGACGGCCACCCCCACTGCAAACCCCCACTTTTGCCAGGTGCAACAGCGGGAAAACAGACAAAGGATAGGAGGAGTGGTCAGTCTTGGTCTGCACCACTCCTGAGGTGTTGCATGTGAGGTGACCCCTCCATTTCATTTTCCTCCATTTTGCATGGAAGGAAAATAACCAACCAGGTGTAGGGAAGTGACCTCTGTCCACAAGAATTGGTCACATGATGGGTGTAGCCACTCTAAGGTAGATGACCCACTGCTCACTACTACGTTTCCACCTAAAACGCCCTCTCGATGTTCCAAATGTTCCAAATGTACCCAGGGGTCACTATAGAGGTGCCCCCTGCAAAAGCTAACTACCCTGGTATGGTTGCTGGATGGTCACAACCAGCCTGCCACCACCAGACAAGAGTCTGAATTCCTGGGGTGAGAGATCCTGCTCTTAGGGATTCAGATCAGCCATTCTTGGGTGGAAGTGCTAACACCCCATCCCTCAGGAATGTGCACTGCCCTGCTAGTGAGCTTCAAAGGGCTTACCGCCCTAGAAACATGACCCCCAGGCCTGCTGATAGAAGCAGACGGCCACCCCCACTGCAAACCCCCACTTTTGCCAGGTGCAACAGCGGGAAAACAGACAAAGGATAGGAGGAGTGGTCAGTCTTGGTCTGCACCACTCCTGAGGTGTTGCATGTGAGGTGACCCCTCCATTTAATTTTCCTCCATTTTGCATGGAAGGAAAATAACCAACCAGGTGTAGGGAAGTGACCTCTGTCCACAAGAATTGGTCACATGATGGGTGTAGCCACTCTAAGGTAGATGACCCACTGGTCACTACTACGTTTCCACCTAAAACGCCCTCTCGATGTTCCAAATGTTCCAAATGTACCCAGGGGTCACTATAGAGGTGCCCCCTGCAAAAGCTAACTACCCTGGCATGGTTGCTGGATGGTCACAACCAGCCTGCCACCACCAGACAAGAGTCTGAATTCCTGGGGTGAGAGATCCTGCTCTTAGGGATTCAGATCAGCCATTCTTGGGTGGAAGTGCTAACACCCCCTCCCTCAGGAATTTGCACTGCCCTGCTAGTGAGCTTCAAAGGGCTTACCGCCCTAGAAACATGACCCCCAGGCCTGCTGATAGAAGCAGACGGCCACCCCCACTGCAAACCCCCACTTTTGCCAGGTGCAACAGCGGGAAAACAGACAAAGGATAGGAGGAGTGGTCAGTCTTGGTCTGCACCACTCCTGAGGTGTTGCATGTGAGGTGACCCCTCCATTTCATTTTCCTCCATTTTGCATGGAAGGAAAATAACCAACCAGGTGTAGGGAAGTGACCTCTGTCCACAAGAATTGGTCACATGATGGGTGTAGCCACTCTAAGGTAGATGACCCACTGGTCACTACTACGTTTCCACCTAAAACGCCCTCTCGATATAGTATTCAGTGGGCATCCCTAGACCAAGAAATCAGATTTCATGGACAAAAAAAGACTAGCAACAAAAAGACCCAAGGCTCGAGAACTGAAGTCTTCATGCTCCAAGAAAAAGCGCCAAACGTTGCCTGCTGCACCCAGGACTCGACAATTGCCACTGAGGGAATGCTTGGATGTTGGACAGACTCTACAAACCTCCAGAGGACCTCAACTCTTCAAAAATTGCCAAAGATCTCCCACCAGAGTGAAGGCATCACTATACAATTCCAAGGAACCAAAAACCAGTGAAGGTCACTTCACTGACTGGCTGCTAACCAAGGAACCGGACGCCACAGGTGGACCAAACTTTACCCATCAGACCACGAGGTCAGGTTTGGTGGCACTGCAACCTCCTCTAGCCGGACCGTACAAAAGCCCCAAGTACAGGCCACCTCACGTCGGACACCCAGAGGGACAGTCCATTCCGGACTGAAAAAAGACAAGAAGAAAGCCTGACATAAAAAGTACTTACCCAATTTTGATGATCTTGGACTTACATTTTTTATAAAAATCAGTTTTATTTTGTAAATTGGTTTTGAGTTCTTCTTTTTAGCGTGTGCCTCGATTTATTGATACCGTGAGTATGACAAATGTTTTGCACTTCTCCAACATTAGCCTAACTGCTCGACCAAGCAACCATAAAAATTAGAGCATTAGGTGGTCTAGTGTTTACTCCTGTAAACCAACGTGTGGTTGCCTGGACCCCCTATACAGTGTGCCTAGCTTTGCACACTACATAGAGGGCCAGCCTCCTGCATCGTCTTTTGAAGATATCACTGTTTACTATTACAGCTGGGGATTCAACCATGACTACTGACACCGGAGAGGGGTGGGTGGTTGGGTCAATAACTTAGGGCAGATGGTAGCTTTCGAGTTGTGTATATTGTTCCTTAAAAGCAACATCTCAACCATGATAGTATTGAGCTTTAAAAAGTTGGTGCGCATTCACTCATGGACAATCTATTGTCAATGAAAGCTCAGGCTTTTCTCATAGATTTTTGCAACAGATTTTGACTTTAAGCAAGACATGCCACTACAATCCACATCAGGTGTGCTCAGTCTTTAACTTATTTAACATGGAGTACTACCTGCACCCAAGATCTTACTGGTTTGTAAATGGTGCACCATATACGTTTTGACAAGTATAACTACACCCACACATGTACACACAGTAACTCTAAGCTGTATATGGCTATCAGCCCTTTAGTAACAACATTCTATGTTTTCTTTTTTTAAATTATAGAATTTACCATATCATGAGTGATGTAATAAGCGAGGCATAAGCAACACATGAAGGGGGAAGTTAGTGTTAGTTTATTAAACTCTTACTGGTGAATTTCAGTGTTTTTTGCTTTCAAACATTAATCTCTATTTCATTCTAACACTTAACTATAAACTCACTGTAATTTTAGTTCTTTCAGATAATGTCTGCATTCTTTGTTTAAAGTGGAGCATATGCCCAACCCTCTATGGCAACTTGCGGGCAAGCTGCCAACTCCCAGCCACATGCCTTGGAGCAGTGTGCAGTGGTGAGTAGACTGTGGGGCCTGGCCTCGAGCAAACACCCCATTGGTGGCCAACCTCTGGCAGGACACTAAGTCCATCCTCTAGAAGACATCACATCCCAGATACGCCAAAATGAGTACAATGGCAGATATATATATACTCTAACGTTCTCGTAACCTTTTTTTTCAGTGAATATATATATATATATATATATATATATATATATATATATATATATATATATATATTCACTGAAAAAAAAGGTTACAAGAACGTTAGAGTTAGGTCACATGTCATCATTAATGTCACTAACGATGTCATGAGTGATGTAATGTGAGGTCTTAAGCAGGGCACTGAGGGGGTGTAAGTTATAGTTAGCTCAGGTAACTATAACTGCTGAATTTGAATTTCACTGGTTTTGTATGTCTGAAATGTGACCTAACTATAATGGTCTTGTAACCTTTGGTTTTTCCATTGAATTCCTATGCTTTTAAAAAAAATCTATTTCCCAACTATAGCATTATTGTAACCTTTGCTTTTTTCTGTGAATTTCTGAGTTTTTTAAATTCTATTTCCAAACTATAACATCCCTGTAACCTTTGGGTTTCAGTGAATTTATTTGTATTTTCTATATTGAAGTTTTTATGTTAGTATGTGTTAATGTAAAGACTGCTGTGAATGGTGTTAGGGTGTCTGGAGCACTTAATGTAACCATGATATGTCCTGTGACCAAACTTGTTGGTGAGTAAACACTGGTAACATGCACTCCTGAATTGTCATACAAAGCAGTTTTTGCTGATACATAGATTGCAGGGCTTTAATTGTGAAATAAGCTAACCTAGGTGTGTTGAGGCTTCTCATTTCATTGACCACACCGTCTGCTTACAATAACTGCTTCCAGTTACAGTACTGGTTGAAATCTGACTCTCTACAACATAAACTTAACTGACACACTATATATAGAAGGGGAGATTAGGTGAATGGATGATATTTGCTGTCAGTTTCTCCTGTATGGTGCATCAACTAATCCTATCTAAATTTTAATTCCATAGGCCGTCATGCAGAATTAAGAATTGTTTGACTATTAGTAATACTAATATATATATTTTTAAAGAAATTTAGGAGTAGTGTACCCAATGGGAACCTTCGCGCACAGTACGCAACTTCAACGCTAATTACAAGTTTGTAGAATACACATATAGACAAGTCATTATCATTTAGTTTTATATAACAGGTTTACTAATGTTGTTAATTAACTGCCATAACAATACTTGAAAAAGATTTTAAGTTGGTTTGTAGTAGTTTTTCAAGAGTTGCGACGTGGTCGCGCACCTTTCTTGACATATTTCCAGATTCACACAGGGTACGCAACTCTGACATTTAAAAAAAAAACATTATAAACATATATAAGCTTTTTCAATGTTCACATTACATGGAGAGGTTTACTATCAAGTTAAAGAAAATAATGTTTCCGACAAGGAATATGTTTTAAGCAACATTTAAAAAGTTTTTAAGAAGTCGCATTTATGTCGTGGCGGGTACGCGGTGGCATTGTGCATCCCGTGTGACCTAGAAAAAAAAGAATTCAATTGATTAAGGTCCTTTCCATCTTGTATACTGAGAGGACCCACCCATTACAATTTACTTTGGGAGTGGTTGTGTGTTTTCACACTTCTCTGCCAAACCCAATACTTTGTTCTTGTGGCTTGCTGTTTTCTGTCCTTCTTGTTCTTATGGTAATGTCAGCTTCAAGAGAGAAGAAGGAGGTGGAGGATATCAGCATCTTGGAGGAAGAAGTACAGAAGTATTAAAAGGAGAGTATAGTGTGGGAATTTTTCTCCATTCCAGAAGGGGAAAAAAAGTTACTGCACGGAAGATCATATGCACTCTTTGTAAGAAGGTGTTGTCCAGAGGGAGTGACAGGAAATAGTCTTGTGGGACATCGAGCATGTTCAAACATCTTAACACGATGCACTCTACTCGATTTGCAAGAGCAAAAATGCAGAGGCTGGAGAGGGAATGTGGTTCCAGTACATCTGCCATCATCTAGTGTACGCCATATTTCTGGAGTTCCTGCAATTATCCCAGAATTTGGAGAATTTGGGATTATTTGTCACAAATCTGACAAAGCGTTGAGTGTTGGGGAACAATCTTTTCCGAATCTGGTACATACAATCAAGGCGCCAAATGTTAAAATGCCATTCATTTGTTTTTTTCTGGTTTTGCGGACTACACAAACAAGTTACTTACCTTCGGTAACGCTTCTTCTGGTGGATACACTAGCTACCTGTGGGTTCCTCACCTTATGAATTCTCCCAATGCGCCAGCATTAAACAGACATTTTTCTTCCCAGCTCTCTACGTCGACGAGGATGTCACAATTGCCCGACTTCCACGTGACTCCGTCTGACGTCTTCGTAGCAATAAGAGGTCCTCGCCGGAGTGCTGACATCAGTTTTCACCATTTTTTACGTGCCTTTGAGGCGAACAGGTGATTACTGACATCACATACTCACATAAATATAGCAATCAAATATATTACATTATATTTATTCAAATATAAAAAGTATAAACAAATATATATATATATATATATATATATATATATATATATATATATATATATATATATTCACTCAAAGTAAACTTGGTATGACCAGACAGGCAACGGACAGGCGGGTGGGACCGTGAGAAATCCACAGGTAGCTAGTGTATCCACCAGAAAAAGCGTTACCGAAGGTAAGTAACTTGTTCTTCTGATGGATACAGAGGTGGGTGCCTGAGTGGTCACACCAAGAAATCTTGCAGCACCGACTGTGCAAAAGGGCCATCCCTCCTAGCCTCCAAGTCCAAGCAATAATGCTTGGCGAAAGTGTGGAGGGAAGCCCAAGTTGCGGCCTTACAAATGTCAGCCACTGGAACACCTCTAACCAAGGCTGAAGTGGCGGACTTAGCCCTAGTGGAATGGGCCCGAATTCCAACAGGAGGATCCTTCTTTGCCAAAGAATAACAGATTTTAATACAAAGAATGACCAACCTGGACAGCGTTCTCTTATGGACGGCCTTGCCTTTCCTCTTCCCCACGTAGCCAATGAAGAGTTGGTCATCCACTCGAAATTCTCTGGTCCTTTCAATATAAAAGCTTAAAGCCCTCCTTAGGTCAAGCCGATGCAGTCTCTCCTCCTCTTTCGATGGATGGGGAGGCGGGTAAATGGACAAGAGTGTGATGGATTGCCCCATATGAAAGGGAGTCACTACCTTTGGTAGGAAAGCCGCCCTGGTTCTCAGCACCACCTTGTCTGCATGATAGGGGGTTTAACACTAAGAGCCTGAAGCTCACCCACACGCCTAGGAGACATGATGGCTGTGAGAAAAACTGTCTTCAAAACCAAAAGACTTAAGGGACAAGAATGTAAAGGTTCAAATGGTGAACTCATCAGAAAAGTGAGAACCAAATTCAAATCCCATTGAGGCATAACAAAAGGAATGGGAGGAAACCTATTGGTTAGTCCTTTTAAGAACCTTCCAACTATAGGGGACTTAAACAAGGAAGGTTGGTCAGGAAGGCACAGAAAGGCCGACAGTGCCGATAAATCGCCATTGACAGTCACAACTACACAACCCTTCTGCACCAAGGACAACGCAAAACATAAAACGTCCGACAAATGGGCTCGTAAGGGATCAATTTGCTTCTCTCCACACCAATCAACATATTTTGCCCATCTACCAGCATAGATAGTCTTGGTGGAGTGTCACCTGGCCGATAAAATAACGTCCACCACTTCTGGCGGGAGAGAAAAGGAACTCAGATTGCCCCGTTCAATTTCCAGGCATGAAAGTGAAGGCTCTGGAGGTGGGGGGTAGAACCTACCACTGCGACTGCGAGAGGAGGTCTGCCCTGTGAGGGAGACGGAGGGCACAGTGAAAGTTGGAGAAGATCTGTGTACCACACCCTTCTCGGCCATCCGGAGCTATTAAGATGACTTGGGCCCAGTCTTGGCGAATCTTCCTCAGAACCCGGGGAATCAAGGGTAGGGGGGAAACGCGTAAAGCAACTGGCCTATACAGGACGTCTAAAACGCGTCCCCCAACGCTTCTTGCACAGGATCCTGGAGGCTGCAGAACAACGGGCAGTGCGTGTTCTCCTGAGTTGCAAACAGGTCTACCTGAGGAAACCCCCACATCCAGAAGATGTAATGGATCCGGTCTCGATGGAGCCACCACGCGTGATAGGCTGAGAAATGCCGACAGAGACTGTCCGCACGCACGTTCAGAACTCCGGCCAGATAGTTGGTACTACGCACATCCGACAGTCCTAAGCCCAGGACCAGAGCCTCAGAGCCTCTCTGCAGAGAAGGTACAACCCTACTCCTCCCTGCTTGTTTATAAACCACATCGGGGTAGTGTTGTCCGTCAGGACTTGGACCGACTGACCGCGAAGGGAAGGGAGGAAGGCCTCGAGAGCCAGATGCATCGCCCGCAATTCCAACAGATTGATATGAAACATCTGTTCCACTGGAGATCAATGACCTTTGACTTCCAGGTTCCCCAGATGAGCTCCCCACCCTAGAGTGGAGGCATCCGTTATAACCATGGCCACTGGAGGCGGTAGTCAAAACGGCCTTCCTTGGGAAAGGTTGCCGTCCACAGCCCACGATTGTAGGTCCGCTGCAGTGTCTCTGGAGATCATTATCGACTCCTCAAGATCCCCTTTGTGCTGAAACCACTGCCTGCGGCGGTACCACTGAAGAGCCCTCATGTGTCAGCGTGCATGAGCGACCAACAGAATGCATGAAGCGAACAGACCGAGCAGACGAAGGACCTTGAGGACTGGAACAACCGCTCCACTTTGAAACATTGGAATCAAGGCCTGAATGTCCTGAATCCGCTAAGGCGGAGGAAAGGCCTGATCCAACGTTGTATCCAGTACTGCCGCTATGAACAGGAGGCGCTGAGAGGGCTCCAGGTGAGATTTGGACACGTTTATCGAAAAGCTCAGATCGAACAACAACTGGGTTGTCATCCGCAGGTGATGCAGAACGAGCTCTGGAGTCTTGGCTTTGATCTACCAGTCGTCCAGGTAAGGGAATACCGCTATTCCCTTCCTCCTGAGACTTGCTGCAACCACCGCCATCACCTTTGTGAAGACTTGAGGTACTGAAGTAAGACCAAATGGAAGGACCGCAAACTGGTAGTGTTGCGACCCCACCACAAACCAGAGATACTTCCTGTGTGACTTGAGAATAGGGATATAAAAGTAAGCATCCTGCAAGTCGACCGACATCATCCAATCCTCTTTGTTCAACACCTAAAGCACCTGTGCTAGGGTCAGCATTTTGAATTTCTCCTGTTTGAGGAACCAATTCAAAACCCTCAGGTCCAGGATAGGCCTCAAACGACCATCCTTCTTGGGGATCAGGAAATATCTTGAATAACAAACCTGACCCCTTTCTTGCTCTGGAACCAACTCCACTGCACCTTTTGATAAAAGGACTAGAACTTCCTGCTGTAACAAGGTCTTCTGTGCAAAAGGATGGACGGGGAGGGATGGGAGGCGGAAACTCCTGAAAAGGAAGGGCATAACCTTTCCCCACAATATTGAGGACCCAGGAGTCCGATGTGATTAACTCCCACCCGCGGAGAAAATGAAATAACCTTCCCCCTGCAGGAGAAACATGAGACGTAATGGGCAGAGAACTAAGGCTGCTTTCCTTGCTGCACCCCTCACACGAAAGGAAGCTCCTCGACGAACCCCCTACACCTCCTAAAGGATCTGAATGGGGTGGCAGTGGAAGCCTGCAGGCCCAAGGACTTGGCAGTAGCCCTACTCTCCTTAAAGGGCTCTAATGCAGAGCCAGCTTTAGCCCCAAACAATTTGTCCCCATCAAAGGGCAGGGCCAAGAGGGTGGTCTGGACATCCGTCGAGAACCCAGAAGACCTCAACCACGCATGTCTTCTGGTGACAATGGAAGTGCCCATCGCTCTGGCCACAGAGTCTGTAGTGTCCAGTCCCGACTCTATAACCCACCTAGCAGCAGCCTAAGCATCCAACAGGAGTCCCTGCATCTCCAACGGTAGTTCCTGTAGCACGGCCTTGGCCGCGTCCATCAGAGCATGTATGTATCTGCCCAAAACACAAGTTGCATTGGCAGATTTGAGGGCCATGCTACATGAAGAAAATGACTTTTTTGCAGACTGCTCCATCCTCTTGGAGTCCCTGTCTGAAGGCGTGCCAGGGAAGGAACCAGGAGCCGAATGAGACGATCATGAAGCCTGGACCACCAAACTCTCCGGAGTCGGATGTTTCAACTGGAAACCCGGGTCCCCCAGAGCCACTCTATACCTCATTGCAACCGATCTGCTAACAGCAGACAAAGTCACGGGCTTCTTCCAGACTTCTAGAATAGGCTCTAAAAGAGCATCGGTAAAAGGCAATAGTGGCTCCGCAGCAGCTGAATCAGGATGGAGGACCTCAGTTAAGATATTAGTCTTGACCTCTGCAGATGGTAGCGGGAGGTCCAGAAAATCTGCTGCCTTCCTTACCACAGTATGAAAAGAGGCTGCCTCCTCTGTAAATTCTCCAGGAGAGGCTAAATCCCACTCAGGGGAAGTATCTAGTCCACTAGCCGAGTCCAAACCCTGATAGTCCCCTTGGGGCTCAGCAGTTTCTCCTTCCTCCAGGAGTTGCCTCTGATACTCTTGTTCCTCTAAAAGTCTGAGAGCCTTTCTCCTAGACCTTAACCTGGCCTCTATTCTTGGCGTCGTCATGGAATTCACTGACGTCGAAGATCTCGGCTGACGAGGACCAGGAGACACACCCCACTCTACGGATCCATCTGACGCCGGAACCAAATCCATTGGCACTGAGGACACGTGGTCCTGCTTCACCAGCGTCAAATGAATATGTGGTGACATCATCGGCACCGTTGGTCTCGTAGGTGAAGTCACCGGTGTCGAAGGTCTTCCGGGCAACACCAACAGTTTCGGCGCCGGACCAACACCCTCCGCAGGGCAAAAGGGCATAAATGGCGCTGGTCTATATGGAGCCAGAGCATCTACTGAAAAGGCCAAAGGACCTGTCGGACCAGCCGGTGCACAACCAGGGGCCATAGAATTAAAGATGCTGAACATGGCATTTAAAAATGCCGCTGGATCCGCACCCGGAGCCGGGAAGGCTGGATACCCCTGTTCCTCCTGTGGCGCCGGCGCCGGCGCCGGTTCCGGAACGTCCGATTACGCTCCAGGCAAAAAGCGAGGACTCTCCTGAGGCCCAACCACCTCGAAGACTGAAGGCGCCAGAGAAGCTTGAGGACTCTGAGGTGAAGGAGTTGCTGTCGAACTAACCTCCCACGGCGTACGACGCTGACTTGATGGAGCCCTCGATCGGGACCAACCTCTATCCGAACGACGCCAGGAATCATGCCGATGCTGTTTCTTGTGCGACCCCGAGAATTTTCGGGAAGAAGACCTCCGATGACTCCTCTGCTTCTCCTTCTTCTTCGCCTTGGTCAAAAAGAGTTTGGCCTCCCCCTCCTTGAGCGCCTTCGGGTTCGTCCTCTGGCATGAACCACACTCCTCCACATTGTGCTCAGAACTCAAGCACCACAGGCAGTCATTGTGCGGGTCCATCACCAACATGTGCACTCCCGACAAGGCTTGAATCCGGATTTCCGAGGAGGAGACATTGTAATCTAAAATTAACACCTTCGGTGACAGTAACTCCCAAGAGCTAGGAAAAAATCGTTATGCTTTGAAGGAACGGAAAAAAGGGAACGGATGTCAGCACGCCGGCGGGGACCTCTTATTGCCACGATGACGTCAGACGGAGTCGCGTGGGAGTTGGGCAATTGTGATGTCGACGTAGAGAGCTGGGAAGAAAAATTTCCGTAGAATGCTGGCGCATTGGGAGAATTCATAAGGTGAGGAATCCACATGTAGCTGTATCCATCAGAAAAATTGTTCTGCTTGCCGTTGCAAGTAATGTTATTTTTTTTCCAATCAATACCACTAAAACACTGACAAAAATAAAAAATACTTAAGAAACACAAAAAAACACCCAAAACTCACAAAAACGTAAAAAAAGAACTGTTCTTTTTAGGACCACATCTTATATTTAAAAACTAAAATTGCACGACTGATTTTAAGGGTGACTGATTGGGTATATGAAAGCTTGTGTAGTTGAGTGATAGTATGTATCAACTAGTGAATGAATGAGTGACTTGTTGCATGAGTAGCTGTATGTGTGTCTGACCGGGAGCGTGAATGAGTATGAGAAAGTGAGTGACTGCATGAATGGCTGTATAGGTGAGTAACTGGATGAATGAGTGAGTGTATGGGTAAGTGGGTGGCTATGTGAGTGGGTGCACAGGTGAATGACTGTGTGAGTGGGTATATGGGTGAGTGACTGGGTGCGTGGGTGGCTGCATGGGAAGCAGTAGGGTGCTTGAGTTGCTGTATGGGTGAGTAAAATGGATACATGAATGGGCGAGTGACTGGCTGCGTGAATGGCTGTATGGGTGAGTGAATGGGTGCATCAATGGCTGTATGGGTGAGTGAGTGAGTGTGATAATGGTTGTATGAGGGAGTGACTGGGTGCACGAGTGTGTGTATGGGTAAGTGAATGTGTGCATGAGCGGCTGTGTGAGTGGGTGAGTGAATGAGTGGCTGTAAGCATGACTGAGTGGGTACATGAGTGGTTGTATAGGTGAGTGAATCTTTACATAAGTGGCTGTATAAGTGAGTGGTAGTGTGCATGAATGCCTGCACGCCTGAGTGACTAGTTATGTGAGTGGCTGTATGGGTCAGTGGATGGGTGTCTGAGTGCTTGTGTAGATAAGTGAATGTGTGTGGGAGTCACTCTATGGATGAGTGAATGGATATGTCAGTGTCTGTTTTATTAAGTGCATGTGAGTGGGTGTGTGAGGGCATGCATGCATGACTGATAAGGTGCATGAGTGCCTGACTGGATACATTAGGGACTGTATGGATAAATGAATGAGTGTATGAGTGGCTGTATAGGGAAGTGACTGGGTGTGTGAGTAGCTGTATGGGTGAGTGAATGGATCCATGAATGGATGTATAGGTAACACTGTGGATGTACGAATGGTTGAATAGGTGAGTGAGTCTGGGCATGAGTGCATGTGTGGATAACTGATAGGGTTAAGAAAATTGGTGCATTAGTGACACCATGGGTGGCCTATAATATGCATGAGTGTATGTATGGGTGAGTGAGTGTATGTGTGAGTGGCTGAATGGATAACTGATAGAATGCATGAGCACCTGTAAGTGCGAGTGACTAAGTGCATGAGTAGCTGTATGGGCGAGTGCCTGGTTGCATGAGTGGCTGTATTCGTGAGTGAGTGGGTGCATATGTAGATGTATGGAAGAATAATAGGGTGCATCAGTGGTGTATGTGTTACTGACTGGGTCTATGAGTGGCTGAATAGGTGTGTGACTGGGTACATAAGTGGGATCATGGGCGAGATGCCCTGGACTGGCTCACCTCCTTCCTCTCCGAAAGAACCCAAAGAGTTTGCCTCCCTCCTTTTCGGTCTACAGCCACTAAGATCATCTGTGGGGTCCCCCAAGGATCCTCCCTCAGCCCCACCCTCTCCAATATCTACATGGCTCCTCTCGCCAACATCGTCTGCCCCCACAGCATCACCATCATTTCATACGCTGACGACACCCAGCTCATCATCTCCCTCACTAGGAACACAGCCACCGCCAAGAATAACCTGCATGCCGGACTCCTCGACATCACCAAATGGATGACAGCAAGCCACCTCAAATTGAACTCAGACAAAACAGAGATCATCATCTTCGGCCCCAACAAGACAGCATAGAGCCACTCCTGGTGGCCCACCACCCTCGGACCACCCCAAACATCCACCACCCACGCACGAAACCTTGGCATCATACTGGACTCGTCTCTCTCCATGACACAGCAGATCAATGCCACATCATCCTCCTGCTTCAACATCCTTCGCATGCTACGCAAGACTTTCAAATGGATCCCTTTAGAAACAAGAAAAACAGTCACCCACGCCCTCATAAGCAGCAGACTGGACTACAGCAACGCCCTCTATGCAGGGACCACAGCCAAGCTTCAAAGAAAACTCGAATCCAGAACGCAGCCACACGTCTCATCCTCAACCTCCCTCATCACTAACACATATCCACCCACCTCAGATCCCTACAATAGCTGTACATCAACAAAAGGATCATTTTCGAAATCCTTGTCCACGCTCACAAAGCCCTCCACGACACTGGACCGGCCTACCTCAACGAACGAGTCAACTTCCACATACCAACTCGGCAGCTCCGCTCTGCCGACCTTGCCCTCGCTACAGTCCCCCGCATCCAACGCACCACCTCCGGCAGCAGATCCTTCTCCCACCTCGCCGCCAAGTCATGGAACTCCCTCCCCACCAACCTACGCAAGACCCAGGACCTCCAAACCTTCAGAAAACACCTAAAAACATGGCTTTTCGAGCAGTAACCGGCCCACCCTCCCCCTCCCTCCCCTCCCCCTCCCAACACCTTGAGACCCTACCGGGTGAGTAGTGCACTTAAGAAATTATTTGACTGATTGATTGATGCATGATGTCCTGTATGTGTGAGTGAGTATGTACATAAGTGGCTACCTAGGTGTGTCAGAGGGTGTATTACTGGATGTATGAATGACTCAGTGGGTGGATGGGTGAGGCACAGAGTGAAGGAATGGGTGCATGAGTGACTGTATAGCTCAGTGAGTGTATAAGTGTGTATACTGGTGAGTGAATGGGTGGATGAGTGACTGTATTTGTGAGTGATATCATGTGTGAGTGATATCATGCATCAGTAGTTGTTTCCATAAATAACTGAGTACGGAAGTGGTTGATTAGGTGGGTGAAAGAGTAATGTGGCATGAGTAAGAGCATGTAATTGGTACTTTAAGGTTAAGTAACTGGGAGCACACATGCATCTTTGGTGAGCATGTGACTACATAACTGATATATGACTTAATGGGTATAGTAGTGATATATGGATGACTTAATGACTGTATTGGTGGTGTATGTGTGGCTGAGCGGTAGTATATCTGTGTGAATGAGTAAACGAGTGAGTGAATATATAAATGATGTATGTACAGTTGTATGAGTACTTACATGACACACTGAGTGAGTCTGTGTGTCAGATACTATCTACAGGTCAGAAACCAGAAAACACACTGTGTTACAAATAAAGAATACTGATTAGGAATACAAAATTGTCAAGATGTTTGAAAAACAACTACTTTTCAGTCACTCTACTATCTTCAAAATGTTGATGACATATCTGTCCAAATACTGTTAAAAAAGAATATAAATATGTTAGTTTGATGCTTATAAAACATGTAAAAACAAATCAGTATACATTAATTGTGCTAAAGCAGTATATCACAATTTACTAAAACATTTAATTTTCCCTCTTTTCTGTTCTCAGTTTCTTTATACTAGTACTGTGGTGGGCTGTGTTACGAGCGGATCAAATAGAGTCAAAAGAATGGGTTATTTTACGTTTTTAAGTTTTACTCTCTGTTTAGTCACAGGCTATTTCTTTTAAGGGTAGTGTTAAGGGTCTAAGTCTCTGGGGTTTCTGTTTTCCCTTAACTTCTTCTAGGTTATCCTCGTTTTCACGGTCGCCTTTGGTCTGTGGAGGATGGACGTCTCTCTCGGACCCCGGCCGAAATGAAAGAAACAGAAAAAGAATCAGTAAATACTTCTGGGATACTGGGTGGGGTACGGTGCTCGTGAGGGTTTAAGGCAACATGCGGGCAGGTTCGTGAAGGGGTGATCAGGGTTGGGTTTTAGGGTTGCAGGGGTCCATACTGTGCCTATTTCCCTTCTTGCCCCTTCCCTTGTCTCTCGTTCACCCTCCCCGTCCTTCCTCCCACTTCCCTGGTGCCTTTCCCCGTAACCGACTTCCCCCGTGACCCTCCCGTCCCTAGGAGGGACCGTACCTTGTCAAGCCACGACCCTCCTGGGCCGTGGTGGCTTTCTCGTTTCTCCGGTGTTTCTTCCTTTTCCAGCTCTCGCGCTTCGGTGTTTCCTCTGGGTGCTTCTTCCTGGTTCCTCGTCGGGGTGGGTAACAGGTTTGTCCTCCTCTCTCCGGTCGGGATTTCCTTTCCGCTCGCCTCCTCTCCGCCACGCACTCCCGTCGCTCTCCACTCTTCTCCTCCCTGGTGCTCCGACGCGCGCCTCCTCTCCGGATCTGCCTCCTTCTTTAGTCCGAGAAACCGGAAGTCGTCGATGCTGTGACGACGTGGCGTCTCCCCGTTGCCAGGGGAACGCCGCGTCGTTTCCGTGGATTCAGCCGAAAGATGGCGGACTCGAGGTGAGTGTGTCGGGTCCTCCGGGACCCGTCTACAATCCCCTACCCTAGATCGGGGCTGTTCGAGGTCCGATGACGGAGGGAACCAGGAGAGGTAGTCGGTGGGACCTTGTAGGGAACCAGGGATATGGCGAACCTGGAATGTAAAGGGTTGCAGTTCTAAGAACCATCTCAAGATTCTGGAGTTAGGGTCTTTGTGAGCGGCAAGCCAGGTGAGAGGGGCATGGTCAGTGAACAAAACGAAGGACCTCCCTAAGAGATAATATTGCAAGGAGTCTATGGCCCATTTAATGGCGAGACATTCTTTTTCAATCGTTGGGTAATGGGTCTCTCGCGGAAATAATTTCCTACTTAGAAAAACCACTGGGTGGTCAAAACCTTCTTCATCGGGCTGTGTAAGCATGGCTCCAAGGCCTACGTCCGATGCATCCGTATATAGGTGAAAAGTGTTTAAGAAATCTGGGCATTTTAGTATTGGGTCCGTGACAAGAGACTGTTTCAAGCGTTCAAAGCTACGTTGTTGGAAATCGGTAAATGGAGCCAATCTGGTGGGGTTTTGTTTGGTCAGGAGGTCAGTCAGAGGGGCAGCTATGGTGGAATAATTGGGGATAAACCGGCGGGAGTATCCTACTAAACCTAGGAACGACCGTAGGTCTTTTTTTGTTTTAGGTTCAGCCGTTCGTAATATAGCCTCAACCTTGTTTTGCTGTGGTTGCAGTGTGCCATTTCCTATGATATACCCCAAATAGGAGATTTCAGTGTTTCCTAGTAAACACTTCTTAGGGTTGGCAGTTAAACCGGCTTCCGTTAAGGCGGAAAAGATTGTATCTAGATGGACTAAGTGTTCTTGCCAGGTTTCGCTAAAAATGACTATGTCGTCTAGGTAGGCAGCTGAGAAAGTTTGGAATGGTTTTAAGATTCGATCCACCAGACGCTGGAAGGTCGCGGGAGCGCCGTGAAGACCAAAAGGTAAAACCGTAAATTGGTAAAGGCCGGAAGGGGTTGAAAAGGCCGTCTTTTCCTTGGCCTCGGGATGGAGGGGAATCTGCCAATACCCCTTGGTTAAGTCCAGGATGGATAAATAACGAGCCTTCCCTAATTTCTCTAAGATGTCATCCACCCTGGGAATGGGGTAGGTGTCAAAAAGGGAAATCTCATTAAGTTTGCGAAAATCAATGCAAAATCATATCGATCCGTCCGTTTTAGGAACCAACACTACGAGGGAATTCCAAGGACTATTAGAGGGTTCAATGACCCCTAAGGCTAACATTGCTTCGATTTCGGCTTCAATGACAGGCTTCCGGGCTTCGGGGATGCGATATGGACGAAGACGTACTACTTGTCCTAGAGGTGTGTTAATGTGATGGTATGTTAATGTAGTTTTTCCCGGTGTTTTGGAGAAAAATTGGGGATGTTGCTCGATTAGGGTGTCTAGTTGGGTTTTTTCAGCATCAGTTAGCTTTCTATTAATACTGGGTTTTTCTTCAGGAGGGGTTTCTCTTATAGGGCATAACTCTAGTTCTCGTTCTTGGGCATAAGAGACCGAACACCCAATATCCGTCTGGTCGGTAGTCTCTTCTGCCGATTTCCATTGTTTTAACAGATTTATGTGGTAAATTTGTGTTTTTCTTGGGTGGGTGCTTATCTCTAATAGATAAGTGACCGGGGAGACTGATCTAATAACCCTATAGGGTCCTTGCCATTTGGCGATCAACTTATGGTCAGATGTAGGTCGCATAATAAGGACCTGTTCATTAGGGAGGAAGGAACGAATTTTGCTTCCCTTATCATAGTAGGACTTTTGCTGTTTTTGAGCTGTGACTAGGTGACTATGAACGTCTTCCCAGAGGGTTTGCAACTGCCCTCTGAGTTGATGGACATAATCCATCAGGGGTTTCCCTTCCTCCTGTTCTTCCTCCCAGGTCTCTGCAGCCATATCCAGAAGGCTGCGAGGTTGCCTCTCGAAAACCAATTCAAAGGGGCTATGCCCCGTAGAGGACTGTTCGTGGGTTCGTATAGCATATAGAACCAAGGGAAGCTTCTGATCCCAGTTGCGACCGGATTCATCTACAGTTTTCCTTAACAGTGTCTTTATTGTGCGGTTATATCGTTCTACCAGTCCATCTTTCTGTGGGTGATAGACCGAGGTTCGTAGCTGGGTAATCCCTAATAACTGACATATCTGCTTCATGAGTTTTGACATAAAGGGGGTACCTTGATCCGTCAATATTTCCTGGGGAAAACCTATGCGGGAAAATACGGTTATCATGGCTTGGGCTATGGTTTTGGTGGTCATGCTGGCGAGGGGTATGGCCTCTGGGTATCTAGTCGCATAGTCAACTATGACTAATATGTAGGTATGACCTTTAGAAGAGGGAAGGAGGGGTCCCACCAGGTCCATGCCCACCCGTTTAAAAGGGATATCAATAATGGGTAAGGGGTATAACGGTGCTTTCCTGGGCATCCCTGGCTCAGTTAATTGGCATCTAGGACATTGGGAACAGTATCTGCGTATCTGAGCATATATTCCAGACCAATAGAATTTCCGCATCAGGTATTCTTCCGTTTTCTCCCGACCAAAGTGACCTCCCCCGGGTTGATTGTGGGCTAAAAACAGTACGTGAGCTCTAAATGGTCCTGGAACAACTAATTGTTGTTTGGTATCCCCTTTACCAGTTCTAGTTAACCGGTATAGGAGGTGTTTCTTGATAAGAAAATAAGGACCCACCTCATTAGTAATCTCTGTTCTGGCCGAGTTCCAAGCATGGGAAAGGGTAGGATCTTCTCTCTGGCTCCTTTGAAAAGAGATGGGCCGGCTACTAATCTCTGCTATTAGTTTAGGAACCTCCTTTGTCTTTCGGGTTTCCTGATATTGTCTTTTCTCCCGTCTTTTCTCGTTTCGCGTAAGTTTCTTTCGGTATGGAGGTACTTCTATGGGGACATGGGAAAAAGGGGCTTCGGCCCAACACTCGGGAGTCCCAGCGGGCTTATGAACTTGATCTAATAGGTCATAGAACCAACTATAATCAGTCCCGATAATACAGTCCTCGATTAGTTGCTCCATAACCCCTATCGAAAGCATATCCCGAAAGGGCCCCCATTCTATCTTGACCGTGGTGAGGGGATAAGTTCCTTTGTCTCCATGTATACAACATATGGATACCCAGCGGTTGGTGACCGAAGTATCCAGAGGGATTATATCCTTCCTGATTACAGATTGTCCACATCCTGAATCGATTAGAGCCGAAATGACCTGTCCATTTATGGTGACCAGGTATCTAAATTTCTCATTCCCCTTTCCTGTACACAATACTCTACGTTGTGTGACCCCAATTTCCATAGGTTCCGGTCCTTCGGATTTCCTGGGACATATTCTGGCAATGTGGCCCCATTCACCACAGTGGAAACATTGTGGGGACTGCATAGGGTGATGTTCTACGGGCATAGGGAACCGCGTTTCCTCGGGAAAATACCTGGGAGTTGGTTTTAGTGGAGGGATGGGTTTTTTTTGGAAAGGTCTCGGGGTTACGGGTTTACTTTCTGTGGAGCGATGGAAAGCACAAGCCAAGTCAATAGCAACCTCAGTGTTCATGTTTGGATGTTGTCGGATCCAGTTCTTAGTACTAAGGGGTAGTGAATCCAAATACTGTTCTAAAGTAATTGTCTTAATGACATCCTCCCGAGTTGTCCCTATGGGTCCCAACCATTTTTGAGCTAGGTCTTTCACCCTAAAATAGAAGGAACGAGGGTCCTCGTTCGCGCTCTATTTTATTTTTCTAAATCTTAAACGATAATATTCCGTATCATGCCCAACCCGCCCCAGGATACTTTTTTTTATCTCATGATAGGAGGTCGTACCATCAGGATTGGCTGATTGGTAGGCAGCCTGCAGGAGTCCCGTAAGCAAGGGGGCCACATACTGACCCCAGCGGTCCTCTGGCCATTGAGCAGATGAGGCTACCCTCTCGAAATTCGTGAAAAATGAGTCTGGGTCTTCCCTTTCCTGGTATTTTTGGAGGACCGAACTGGGAACGTTTGGGTGTACCTTACTGGCCGCGATTGTATTGGTTAGTTTTTGTAATGCAGTCTCATGTACTAATTGATTATTGGCTAGTATTGTAGCCTGACTTTTTAACGCCGATTGCAAGGCCTCCCGGTCTTCCTTGGCTTCTCGTTGGTGTGCTTCCCACACCAACTGCAGATGTCTCTGTCCTTCTGCGAGTTGCTTAATTATGTCCTCAAGGGATGGGGCTTCGCTCATGATGAAACACTCGTAAGCCCACCTGAGAAGTGATCCCACTTCTGACACCACTGTGGTGGGCTGTGTTACGAGCGGATCAAATAGAGTCAAAAGAATGGTTTATTTTACGTTTTTAAGTTTTATTCTCTGTTTACTCACAGGCTATTTCTTTTAACGGTAGTGTTAAGGGTCTAAGTCTCTGGGGTTTCTGTTTTCCCTTAACTTCTTTCTTTTCTTCTAGGTTTTCCTTGTTTTCCCGGTCGCCTTTGGTCTGTGGAGGATGGACGTCTCTCTCGGACCCCGGCCGAAATGAAAGAAACAGAAAAAGAATCGGTAAGTACTTCTGGGATACTGGGTGGGGTACGGTGCTCGTGAGGGTTTAAGGCAACTTGCGGGCAGGTTCGTGAAGGGGTGATCAGGGTTGGGTTTTAGGGTTGCAGGGGTCCATACTGTGCCTATTTCCCTTCTTGCCCCTTCCCTTGTCTCTCGTTCACCCTCCCCGTCCTTCCTCCCACTTCCCTGGTGCCTTTCCCCGTAACCGACTTCCCCCGTGACCCTCCCGTCCCTAGGAGGGACCGTACCTTGTCAAGCCACGACCCTCCTGGGCCGTGGCGGCTTTCTCGTTTCTCCGGTGTTTCTTCCTTTTCCAGCTCTCGCGCTTCGGTGTTTCCTCTGGGTGCTTCTTCCTGGTTCCTCGCCGGGGTGGGTAACAGGTTTGTCCTCCTCTCTCCGGTCGGGATTTCCTTTCCGCTCGCCTCCTCTCCGCCACGCACTCCCGTCGCTCTCCACTCTTCTCCTCCCTGGTGCTCCGACGCGCGCCTCCTCTCCGGATCTGCCTCCTTCTTTAGTCCGCGAAACCGGAAGTCGTCGATGCTGTGACGACGTGGCGTCTCCCCGTTGCCAGGGGAACGCCGTGGATTCAGCCGAAAGATGGCGGACTCGAGGTGAGTGTGTCGGGTCCTCCGGGACCCGTCTACAAGTACCTATAAACATAGTCCTGTATAATTATCATTGAACAGTGGGGGAAAACAGTCATTTCGATTGTAGAAAAAATATTTATCTTCACAGTACTGCATTACATGTAAGTAATAGTGTAAACTGCACTCACTACACTTTTTACAATATTTGATTAAGCCACACTGACTATATTAATGAAAAGATTGTATGTTAAATACAATTTGGCTAATATTATAGCTGGTACAAAAAAAACTACTAACACATATAATCCACTGCTGATTTTTCCACATCCTTTTGTAGGCATCATGCTTGATAGACTGAATGATGTCTTAAATAATAGTAAGCCATACAGTGGAAAAATGTATAGCCTTTTTCTTCTTGAAATCCTATGAAGATGTTTCTCCCAGACTTTATCTTTGGATATCCCTTTGTTGACATCACCTCTGAAAGGCCGAATGATGCCTTAAAGAGTGCTGATCGATGTAAACAGAAGACCATATTGTCATTTTATTCCAGAAATCCTATGAAGGTATTTCAACCATACTTAGTTTTTGGATATCATTTTCTAGACATCACCCTTTATAGGCTAAATTATGACCTAGATAGTGATAGTTCACATAGAAAGAAGTCCATATAGTCATTTTCTTCAGAAATCCTATGAAAACAAATCATTGTCAATTTATGTTTTGGATATCCTTTTGTTAACATCACCCCTGATAGGATGAATGACAATGAAAATCCAAGTAGAGAAAAAACGGTACGTTTGCTTTATAACAGAAATCCTTTAATCTCATTTATGCACAATTCATGTCTTGATAACTTTCATGACATGATCCCCGAAAGGATGAATGATATATTAAGCAGTATTTATGTCAACACAGAAGGCTGTATCTCATATATTTTTTAATTTTAAAGAAAACTTGCTTAGAACACAGGCTGAAGCAATACTAGGTAAGAATTAGGAAGTTTGAAAGGCAGTTTTAGTTTGAATTGTGGATTGCTGTCAATGCACTCTGTCCATCCAGTTTGAGTTGTTACATATAAAGTATAATGTCCTGATGTAATATTCAGGCCTTTATGGAAAATTATAGCCAAAGTACAGGATGTTCTACCAGAAATTTATATCTGTCCAGCTTCAAAGTTTGTAATCTCAGTGTCCAATGTTGTTCCATCTGCTCTGCATCATTGAAACACTGCTATAATGCATTTACCAATCCTCCGTATAAGCAATGTGGAGAATACATCTGATTTACAGCTTGGACAGGTTATATTTTGGTAATTTTTTTATTAACACATCAAAAGGCAAACTTTTAGAATCTGGCAGAATTAAGTACAGAAATGGCCCAGATTGGATTTTAGTTGTACATAAGAAAGAGCAATCTTCACACTCATGGTTCCATGTAAAACTCAGTCCAACTATGTCATCAATGGTTACATCTTTGTCTTCTAAAACTCCAAAGATCACCATAATAAATTCCTGTGCATCTTGTTGAGCATTTAGAGTAAATAGTACAGATACACTATGGTGGTCATTCCAACCCTGGCGGTCCATGACCGCCGGGTTGGAGGACCGCGGGAGCACCGGCGAGAGGCCGGCGGTGCTCCAATGGGCATTCCGACCGCGGCGGTAAAGCCGCGGTCGGACCGGCAACACTGGCGGTCTCCCGCCAGTGTACCGCCGCCCATTGGAATCCTCCAAGGCGGCGCAGCTAGCTGCGCCGCCGAGGGGATTCCGACCCCCCCTACCGCCATCCAGTTCCCGGCGGTCCGCCCGCCGGGAACCGGATGGCGGTAGGGGGGGTCGCGGGGCCCCTGGGGGCCCCTGCAGTGCCCATGCCACTGGCATGGGCACTGCAGGGGCCCCCGTAAGAGGGCCCCTAAATGTATTTCACTGTCTGCTGCGCAGACAGTGAAATACGCGACGGGTGCAACTGCACCCGTCGCACAGCTTCCACTCCGCCGGCTCGATTCCGAGCCGGCTTCATCGTGGAAGCCTCTTTCCCGCTGGGCTGGCGGGCGGCCTGAAGGCGGCCGCCCGCCAGCCCAGCGGGAATGTCAGAATTACCGCCGCGGTCTTTCGACCGCGGAACGGTAACCTGACGGCGGGACTTTGGCGGGCGGCCTCCGCCGCCCGCCAAGGTCAGAATGAGGGCCTATATGTATCTACTAGTTGTCGAATGCCTGAAGCAGAAAGTATTACAGTTTTGTCACGAGATAACTGTTGACTATAGATACATAGTGCTGTGCACAATGTGTTCTTTGGTTTTTCTTGCATTGCATTTACAACAGGTGGAAAATGGAAGAGAACACTGAGAACAACAATAGTATAGCAGTTTACACAGGTAGTGTTATCCAACTGCTAACCTACAATATCTCCATCCTTTTCCAGCTTTATTTTCTTGACACTGTCTTCTGTAGCTTTCTTTTCAGTCTTTTCTATAATATTTTTAGATTGCTTTGTCAGTTTTTACTTCAGACATAACACCTGTTTTTCATTAACAGGATACTGTCCTAAATGAGGAGCATATTTACTTCTTAATCAGTTGTACTCTCTCACACAATTTGCATCTTTACTAAGTTTCTTCTCATTAAAATCAACCAGAAACAAACCAGATAATGTTTGAACTCGTGACAATGCTACATATGACATTTCTTCTCTAAAAAGTGTACTTCGGATATTAATGAATGCAGTATCAATACTTAAGTCTTGAGACTTGCAGATCAATACAGCATACGCAAAACAAACTGGATACTGTTTTCGTCAGACATACAGATCTTTCACAAGCAAAACATATACAACACATCATCCAATTTGCTTCAGGCCATCAACCTGATCAAACGTTATACCTGAAAATTCAACCATGTTAGGAAAATTAATGAAATCAACAACTTTGCCCATGACACCATTTACCAATCATTCTTCTACATTTAACTTATGTCTTAAATTACTGTACAGTTTTTCATACATGTAAACACTTCTCAAGTCCAGCAGTCCTGGATACAGATTTCTCCAAAGAGTTTAATTTATCCTGTAATTAATCATTCAGCAGTACAGTTACTCCTTTGTGTTCCATTTTGTCAATAGCAGTAATCTCCAAAATATTTTCATTCTCAAGTTTTAGTAAATCTTCATTAAAGGCTGCACACTCTTGAAGTGTAGGCATCAAAGAAAGTATAGGTTTCCCCTCTTTACAAAAGTTGTACATTAGCTCTGCTGCCGTCTTCCTAGAGGAAAACAGTTTCTTAATAAGACGACTTTCAGAACATCCATCTTCCCTACTCTGTCATAAGTCCTATTCTAAAGTCCTTTGGAATATTTCCTTACTCCATGTCAGAGGCTTGACCCCTTTTTTTAACAAGTTCCTTGTATTGAAAATATTGCCAAATGTTTACATTGCCAATGCTTCCCAATGAATTTAGAGTCTTTTCATGTAAAGATGTTTTTCAAAACAGGCTGTACTTTTACAGGAGTGAGTTGTAGAAGGCCTCCAAAAACAATCAAATGCTTTCCGCTAAACAAGATGTCATATTCCATTTTGAGTATCTATTGCAATCTCAGGTGAACAAAGGCAAGCATGAGATTGGAGGCCATGCTCCCCTCATCAATAATTAAAACGGTTCATTTTCTTCAATACTCTTGTTACCTCATCACAAGCTTCACCAGATAACTACTGGAATTCCAAATTATTGTCATATTCAACTGGTAGCATTAGTAGTCTATGTAGAGTTATTCCTTTGATATTGTGTGCAGCTAAGCCAGTAGGAGCTGTCACTTAACACAATAAGTTTGATTCCGTAGTTTTAAAGTAGAGATAATTTTGACTAAAAAGCTTTTTCCGGAACCAGCCTGACCATTAATATATAATAGTATTGGGTAGAATGATGGGCAATTGCATAGCTTGTTCTCATGTTGTAATCTATTTTCTCTTTTACTTCAATATAAATCTCTTTCTGTTCAATGGTAAATTGTCCAACTAACTGCTCCAGATCTACAGATTCCTGTCTAGCTTGTTCCACTGCAGTTTTTACTTCATTCATGGCTACTGCAGCTTCACCTTCCATAACAGGTTTCCCAAGAGGATCCTGACTTGAAGGTCAAGAGCTTTGGCTCCTTTAAGAAATATCCTTAGCTAACTCAGCAGCAATTATTTCTTCCTGTTGTATCTCACCTTTTTTAACATTTGTAAGTAGTTTTTGAACATAGGACACTGAGTTTTGGTATGCTACATGTGACATACTGTTCTTTAAAAGACAACACAGATTCATCACTTTGTGCTCAAACTTGAATGCATCTTTTATCCTTGGGAGCATGTGAATGTGAGGAGCACCTTTTGTGAGGTAAACTTTCCGCCAAAAGAAATCACTTACTTCTCCAAGAGGAAGACTGGTTTAGTTGCAGATAAAAGCAAGCATAGCTTGGAACCTTTGGTTGAAATATCTGCAAACATATGCAGGATCTAATGAGCAAAGTTCTCCAGCTGTCTTTAAATTTATATCTTTTATGTTAGAGTTTGCTTCTCCTAAAAATTGACTCCAGTCATCCCATGAATACTGTGATCAACTCAATGTCAAAAATCATATTTGTGGTCCCAGGTTTCTCAGCATACACTTCAGTTCTCCATGACAACGGAACCTATATTCGTTGGTGCCACGTTAGCCCGCCATTAAATTATTCAAGTTGTATCATCTTTTTCTTGAGCTTTGTTAACAAAATCTCTGGCAGACGTATTTGGAAGATTAACACCTGTTTTTGAAATATGATTTACTGCATACTAAAGTCTAGACAAGTCTTTCTCAAATAGAAGGTGAAATATGTATGGGATACACTGTCTGAATCTTTGTTCCTCATTCTTGCCACTTTTCTCTGTTTTCCCCTTCAGTTTTGGAAAATATATCTACATTTTGAGTTTGACTTTTGTAGTGAGTGCATCTACATGAAATGCAAATAAAGTTTGTTTTTTCAGAACACGTGGTAAAAAAATGTATAATCTCTTGTTCAAAATTTTCTGTAGAAATACCTGTGCTCTGTTCCTTGATACCTGGACCTACAAATTCTTTATGCTGTCTAGGTTTCTCTTCAGGACCAAAACTGACATCCTCACAAACTTTCTCTACCTCTTGTAAAGTACCATGAAAAGTACTCTCTACATCTCTTCTAAAAAAATGCTGGAGTCTTCACATACTAAGGGGGTTATTCTAACTTTGGAGGAGTGTTAATCCGTCCCAAAAGTGACGGTAAAGTGACGGATATACCACCAGCCGTATTACGAGTTCCATAGGATATAATGGACTCGTAATACGGCTGGTGGTAAATCCGTCACTTTTCCTTCACTTTTGGGACAGAATAACACCTCCTCCAAAGTTAGAATAAGCCCATAAGTCTCCTAACTAAACTTTCTATTTTTGAATGGTGCACTGCCAACATTCTAAGGTGATGAAAGGTTCTTTCGCACACTTTCTTCGACAAACATGCTAATGAATGTCCTTGTAAATTTGTAAACTTTCTTACCTTCATGCATCTAACCCTTGCAAAATTTACATTTTTTGTTTCAGACTTCTACAAGGAAACTTGCGTGGGGAGGTATGTAATAAATCAACAGACTGCTGCTGAATATTACAAATACTGCTACTGTTCCATTTGTAAACAGGTCCTTGTCTATGCCTCTTCCATATTTCTAGGTTCAATCTCCTCTTTTTCAATCCCATCCTTCATCTCATAACATAGACCAGTTGAATCAAATGCATGTACTAATGTGTTCTCTTGCAAATAACCTTCTTCATTAGAGAAAGTTTCGGTATTGGAGGTATGCTTCTATTCACCACTAAAGATTTTACAAACATTTGTTTTATTAAGAAGTCTTTTTCTTTGGCTGCATCTCTTCATGTCCAACAATGTTCTCATTCTATTGATAATAAAAATAAACGCCTTGTCAACTACTGCCTTAAAACATTTTTGTTTCACTACTTATCTTCTCATTCTGTATTGCTTCATATTTTTCATAAAATTCTAAATTACCCTGGCACGAAACATTCTCACTCTAATTTCTTTGAGCTGTTGCTGTCTTCTGGTTAAACTTTCAGATCTCTTCTTTGATTTCTTGCTTCTAATCTGACACATTGTTCTACTTTCTGTGACTGATTTAAAAGTGTCCTTTTTGTGTTCTTCATTTTGTAACCATTTCAGTTCCCACATATAGATTTAAAAACGTTCTTGGTACTCTTACCAGCAGCTCCTTCCTCTTTACTTTCTCTTTACTGACATTGTCCTTATGTTGTTGATTTAGTTTATGTGTTACAAGTAGATAGTATAGTTTACACAATTTATTTTTTGCTTGTGTTTTTTTGGCGTTTTAGATATCTCTTTCAATGAAGGAATATATTTCTGAAATTAAAATAGTGTTATGTACATTTTTATTATATATTATATATTCAATTAAATAACATCCGCATTTAAATATAATACAAACAGTTGCATCACTCTCAAGCTCTATATGTTTTAGTTTTAATGTTTAAAGGAGAGTAAAGCTTTTTCTATCATCATAAACACAACTGTCTGACTCAATGCTTCACATTATCTATAAATGTGTGCTTGGCTGCATTATGGTATTTCTCAATGTATACTTTAATATCTTATCAGATGCATCAGTATTTCTCTAAGTACATTAGACTATACATAATAGTGAATCTGGACGCACCAGAATCTATACGTCCATGTATATTAGGTGTGTAATTGTATATGTAAATGTATACTTCTTTCTCTTACTGTATGGTTTACCATATGACTCAGTATGTCAGTGTGCACTTCAGTGACTATCTTGCAGTGCCACAGTATGCATCAGTGCATTTAATAAATCAATCCATTATTTCTATACCGCAGCATCTCACCTGTGGGGCCTCAAGGGACTAATCAGTCGAAGAGCCAGGTCCTGAAGTCCTTCTTGAACTGATTCAGCAAGTGGAGTGGCAGTGTGTTCCAGGTCTGCGCAGTGAGGTAAGAGAAGGATCTACCTGCTGCTGTGTTCTTCCTGATTCTAGGGGTGGCGGCAAGTGGCAGCTGAGCAGAACGGAGTAATCTGGAGGAGGCATAGAAGGCTAGGTGGTGGTTGAGGTAGGCTGCACCGATGATGTGCAGGGCCTTGTAAGCATGTGTCAGGAGTTTTAAGGTGATGAGTTTGTTGATGGGGAGCTAGTGCAGGTTTCTCAGGTGGACGGAGATGTGGCTATGGCAGGGGATGTCCTGGATGAGCCTGGTCACTGCATTTTGTATTCTCTGGAGTCTTGTTTGAAGTTTCTTCATGATGCCGCCAAAGAGTGCAGTTTGCCATAGTTGAGTTTGCTGTTGACGAGTGCGTGGGTGACCGCCCTCCTTGTTTCGATGGGGATCCACTTGAAAATCTTCCACAGCATGCAAAAGTGTGTGAAAGCAGATGGCGCTGACCTGGCGGGCCATGGACAGCGAGGAGTCGAGGATGATGCCAAGTTTGTGTGCATTGTCGGTGGAGGCACGGGGTTGTTCCAAGTGCTGCTGCCCACCAGGAGTCACCCCATGTGGTGGGAGTGGGGCCCATGAAGAGGATCTCTGTCATGTTTGAGATTAGCTTGAGGCAGCTGTCTTTCATCCAGTGGACGACTGCTCTCATTCCATTGTGGAAGTTGCTCTTGGCTGTTCATAGTTCGTCAGTAAGGGATGGAATTAGTTGTGTGTCATTGGCGTAGGAGACGATGTTGAGGTTGTGGAGTCTGAAGATCTTGGTTAGCAGGGCCAGGTAGATATTGAAGAGGGTGGGTTTCAGGGAGGAGCTCTGGGAGTTTCCGCAGCTGGTTTCTGTAGGTTCCAAGATGAATGATGGGAGTCTGACTCTGGTTCATCCAGTGAGGAAGGATCGGATCCACCCCAAAGCCTTGTCGCAGATGCCTGCGTTGTGCAGTCTGGTGCATAAAGGTTGGGTGGGAGACGGTGTCGAAGACGGCAGAGAGGTCGAAGAGGATGAAGGCAGCTGTTTGTCCGTGGTCCAGTAGGGTCGAAATATCATATGTGGCTGCAAGGAGAGCAGTTTAGGTGCTATAGTTGCTTCTGATCCCAGATTGGGAGGGGTATAGGATGTGGTAAGGCTTGAGGAACTCCGTAAGCTGGGTGTTGAATGTTTTTTCGATAACCTTGGCTGGCAATGAAGGCAATGAGATTGGTCTGCAGTTTTATATATCCCTTGGGTCAGCAGAGGGTTTTTTCAGTAGAGGGTTGATCTTTGCGTGTTTCTAGTCATCCGGGAAGGTGGCAGTCTCGATGGAGCAGTTGATTGTCCTGCACAGTTCGGGGGCGACGGTGGTGCTAGCTCAGTTAAAAATGTGGCATGGGCATGGGTCCGAGGATGCCCCTGAGTGGATAGAGCTCATGAGTTTTCAGATGTCTTCCATGGTGATTAGGGTCCAGTGCCTCAGGGTCAGCTGGGTCTTGGGGGTTGTGGGGATGCTGGTAGGCGGGCTGGAGGGGCTTGGCTCTCGAAATCTTTCAGAGATGTCCTGGATTTTTCGGTGAAAAAAGGTGGCGAGGTTGTCGCAGAGGTCCTAAGAGGAGGAGATGTCTGTGGTGTCTGCTCCAGGATTCGTGAATTCATTAAATATGGTGAAAAGCTTCTTGCTGGTATTGTTGGTGCACTCCTGAATGGCTAACTTTCTGGAGGATCTAATGCTCTGATGGTGTGAGGCGACAGCATCTTTGTAGGCTTTGCGGTCTGTCATGCTCTTGCTGTTTCCCACTTTTGTTCTAGTCATCTGCAGGTGCACTTAGATTCTTGGAGATCAGAAGAGAACCAACTGGGTATCCTGGGGTGTTAATTGCTGGCTGGTTTCCCTAGGGGGGCTAGGGTGTTGGCACAATTACAGATCCAGTAGTGGAGGTTGTGGGCTGAGGCGTTAACATCTGTGGTGTCCAGAGGTGGGGAATGGTTGAGTGCATTCGTGAGCTGGGCTTCGATAACATTGTTACACTTCTTGTAGAGGGGCGGAGGGTGTGGTGGCGTACAGTGGTCTTGATGAATGCGAAGTGGACGCAGTGGTGGTGTTTGGAGATCTGTGAGAGGGAGATGTTGTTTCCTGCTGAGGAAACAGGGTTGAGGGTGTATCCTGCTGAGTATGTGGAGAGGTTGGCCAGTTGTTTGAGTCCAAGGGTGGCGAGGTTCCCCAAGAGGGATGAGGTGCAATGCATGGTTTAAAAACCCCTAGTGTAAATCATTTCATAAAAATACCTTACTACACATCACTCTATGTGAGACAATGTTTTTTTAATGTCTTATACAGTTTTATCCCTGTTAAATTCACACTCACCTATTAATACACATTTATTGTAAATGTAGAGTTTAATTTGAATACCTGTTAAGGGTCTTTCATTGATAGGTAAATTACTGTCACAATATCACTAAATCCTAAATTCTTTTATTTGTATAAGCATGATATCTCAGAATAGAAATGGTACTCCTCTCTGATATCAAAGAACCAGTAATGGCAACTTATTCACCTTTGCTCTCAGTGATACTACCCTACTGAGCAAATCACAAACAGTGTTTCATGTTTTTGTTATCTTATCTCATGTCTCAATGGATACTATCGGTTAACCCTTTCTTGTATTTTTGGTAAAAAGCCCAGTTTGTTACTGTGTGCTGCTGCAGTCGTGACTGTGTTGCGTTCCCCTGCATGGCCCTCCTGTGTAACCTCACAACAGTCGCGACTCTAAGTCAGGGGTTTGAAAATATAATTCCCATTTTTTTGTACAGTTCCTGCTACATTTTAAGTTTGATTAATAATTATCAGTTGGAAAATGTACTTTCCTCAAGTTATTTGTACACCAAAACTTTTCTTAATTAGTAATTGTATGTGTGCTTTAAAAGTTCCCCTTCCCCCCCACTCTCTTGCTCCTCAGTTGCCATAGCAACCTCCTCTAGAACACTGTACTGTAGCAGTATTTAAAAAGTTCACTGTGCTTTCTGTCAGCAGCAGACTAGCTTCAATGTGTGGTGGCATTGTGGATCTGCCACTGCTGCATAGGTGTGATTGGCTATTACAAAAAATAAGCATATCCAAAAGGGGATTACTTATTTAAGAAAAGACAAGAACCAGTCACTGATCGCCTGACCATATTTTTCATCACAACCTATTTTTATCTCCCAATGAATATGAAATATCCTAATCACTGTGTTTTTTGTTAAATCCACTCGTCCCTCTATTTTAACTACCTCACATTTTCCAAACTGCCTTGTTGAGCTGCAGTCTTTTCCTGAGTGCTACTGCTACTTCCCTTCAAAATGGTTAAAGTCTGGATTGTAGGTCTCAGTTATGTTTTAGGGCTAGTGAGTATACTAGAAAGAGTGATATTGACAGGGACCTGGGTTTGTCTAATGTGGATATTACTTGGGTTGGACAGAGAGGGTTAAAGTGGCAGCAATTGCTTCCATTAGTTGAAACCATTAGAGATTGCCAAACACCTAATCTCATGAGTGTGCCCTGTGGAGGTAATGATCTATGCACACTAACTGGAGTGAGACTGGAAACCCTAATGAAGGATACCTTTGTTAAATTAATGCACCTTTTTCCTCACACTGACTTTGTGTTCTCTAACATATGCCAGAGGCAGAAATGGAAGAGGGCAGCTGAATTCTGTCCACAGATAGACAAAGCCAGAAAACATGTTAATACAACTGTTTCAGCATTCCTCAGAGACCATAACATGGGCTTGATCTACAATAACAATCTCCACTTTGACATGCATGGGATATATAGAATAGATGGTGTTCACTTCACAGATGAAGGCAACAGAGTTTTTCTGAGCAACTTCAAACTTTGCATCCGCTTGTAAATCTACTAATCATATACACACACAAACACAAAAAACTCTTCTCAGAGCCACCTTATATCCCAAACACTATTTAAATTTACAGGCAAATCTTTTTCTTTTTTTTATTTGGACTCACGTTGTAAATTTGCAAACCAAAGGCATAAATTGAATGCACAGTATCCAATATATTGATCATATGTCTTTCTTTTACAATCTCAATCTAGCAATACATTTCTTACTACCTCAATGAAAGTATAACTAGGAGTGTCAATTGGTGCAATAAAGGGGAAAGTGGACCTTTCAGTAGTTGTGTCACAGTGTGAGTGGCTCTATAAAAGGGGACATAAGTGTGAGTAACTCTGACTTTATGTGTGACTGTCCGAAAAAGTATGTGAGTGGGTGCATAAGTGTGTATCTGGGTGTACGAATGGCTGTGTAAATGTCTGTCTAGGTCTTTCAGTTGTTGTATGACTTACACTGTGTCTGTCAGTGGATACATGAGTGTTGAATGTTACTCAGGCAAGACCGCCATTGGAAATCCCACCACCATCCCGCCAGTGTTGGCGGTACAGTGTCTGCTGTATTACGAGTCACAATCGCCAAGCTGACGAAACACAGCCAGTGCCACTGGCGACGAAAGAGTGACTGTCCGCCCGCTGGGGCCGACACCATTCCGGCCGCCATATTATGAGTTACATTTCACCACAGCGGAACATGCACGGTGTGAAACCATTAGCGGTGTGCACCACGGTGGACTAGGAAATCACTGCCAATAGAAGGAAACACCAGATTGGACAGGTCGAATACCCCACACCTGAAACACATACACACACTACACACACCTGTTCACTACACTGTAATACACACACCCTCAAACCCCCTCAAACCATTGCAAATACTACCACGACCCATGAACCACTTCACATTAAGCATTGAATACACACGGTGCACGCACCCCCACAACATGTCACGCCACAAGCACCACGCTTCAGTGACAATGAGTTGCGGATCATGGTGGACGAGATAGTCGAGCCACAACTGATGGGAGCACAAGACCAGCAAACATCTATGGCCAGGAAAACAGAGCTATGGCAGCGGATAGTTGACAGGATGAACGCAGTCGGCAGCTACCCACGCACAAGGGAGGACATCAGAAAGAGGTGGAACGATCTCAGGGGGACCATAAGAATGCACCACCTTCCTACTCTGTATGCCACACCACTCCTCTCCCACCATCCACATACATACCCTGCACAATGCATGCTAAACCTTCACTATCTCCTCAACTACCACTCCCACAATCCATCACTACGCACGCCAGATCCGAGTCACACTCCCACCTCACAATGGAGCACCTGCATGGACAGTCATCCTACAGCTCACCCCGATTGCTAGCCAAAACCGCCTCACTACCTATGGCAATTACAGCAATGTCAAACAGAAAACCCATGACTACATATGATATGGCAAGCATGGCCCAAAGCCCATTCACCATGCAGTGTCTGCATTGCTGCAAATGTCATTGCCATCCCTGGGTAACAAATCCACCCATTGCAAGCAGCACACCATAACACTACAACGACATATCCATGTACTAACTCTCTCCCTTTCCATCCACAGCTAACCCTGCTACTGCCACCCAGCAGAGGATGCCAGGGTCAGACAACCCTCCCCAGAATGAAGGCCCCAGTGGATATCTGGGGGACAACGAATTGCCTGGGCTATCTGGGCCAACTGGCCAGTCCAGCCTCAGCAGCCCCAACCTGGACACCCCGGACTCACCCTCCCATGTGGCTACAACACCTCAACTAGCCCCTCCTCCCCCAAACCTGTGCCTCAGGGACCACTCAATTAGAGGTGTGCCCCATAGTACAGGGGCCTGAGTCAAGGGCACCCGCCCCAGACAGTGAAGGCCCTGGTGGTACTGGGAGTGGGTACTCTATTGCAGGGGCACAGGCACAGGGGGCCAGGGCTAGTGGAAGGGGAACTGTGGTCCAAGGAATGTGGCAGCAGGAGGCCCTCATCCAAGTCCTGGGTGTATACCACCAAACCCAGGACACCATGGCCCTGATCCTCACTACTCTGCAGAACACCAGAGGCTTCAGAGAGAGAACCAACAGGAGGCTATGCAGCAGTGGCAGATCCACAATGCCACCATGGCCTCCATAGCAGGGGTGCTGACGGAACTTTCCACCCTGCTGCATCAGTCCACCTCTCACCAGCATGCCCCTACCATTAGCCAGATCACATCTGAGCGCTTCACGTCAGCCTCAGCCAGTGGAATGGAGGCCCTGCCACAGGACACCCAAGACACCAGCACCCCTTCCCCTGTAGCTGAGGAGCCCCCACACAAGCAAGGACGTCCAACCAAACATCCAGCCTCCACTGATGCCAAGAGCAAGACCACCACCAGGAAGTGAGCCACTTCTGGACATACCCCCTTGTGTGTCACAGCGACACCTTGTTGACTGTCCACTGTCATAACTCAGTTTTCACATGGCCATCATACTGGACTTTGACCTCCCAAAGGTGGGCTAAGTACTCTGATGATCCCACTTGCCATGACCCCACTCATCAGCCCTTGTACTTGTATATTTAAAATAAAAACCTTTGAGCACAGTTTCTGACTATGTCTTTATCTACCATGAGTACAAAATATACAGCCATTACATGTGTAACAGGCAGAGCATTGTCCTACCAGTGTATGTGACAGTGCCAGAAGGGGGAGCAAATCATTTACAAGTTCTGTAATACAGATAACAGCATCACATCTAAAGTAATGGGTTCACTCAATACCCACATTGAACACACAACTCTGCTAGCAGCAGTGCACATGGCAGACATTGCTACTGGTTACAGAGCATGGCTTTTACACATACCTGTATGTCAGTGAAAGTATTGTTGTATCAGCTCTGCTCTGGAATCAGCTGAATCCTAGTCATCCTCTTCCACATCACTCCCCATGTCCCCTTCATCAGCCACTGGCACTGCTGCACCCTTTGTAGCATCCAGTAATGGGATGTGAGGTCTGAGAGCCAATTTGTGTAACATGCAGCACGCTACAATAATCTGGCACATTTTGGCTGGTCTGTACAGTAGGGCCCCTCCTGTAAGGTGCAGGTACCGGAATCTGGCTTTCAGCACTTCAAAGGTGCATTTGATGACCCATCGGGTCCTACACTGGGCCTCATTGAAACGGTTTTCTGCTGCTGTAGTCGGATGCCGGAGAGGTGTCAGTAGCCATGGCAGGTTGGGATAACCAGAGTCACCTGTGCGCAGAGGTAATACGCATATTGAAAACTGTAGGTAAATCTGGAAGGTGGTGTAGAGTGTTCAGAATACAGAGGCACACATATGACACGTTACATACCGATGGGCCAGGCACAATCCCTTTGCAGTGGTGCCATCAGGTGTGGGATGCTGCTGTTCCACAGAATGTAGGCATCATGCACTGAACCTGGGAACCGGGCAGTCACTTGTGTGATATAGAGGTCTGCGAGACATACCACCTGAACATTGGTTGAGTAGTAGTTTTTATGGTTCCTAAACACCTGTTCACTCCTCCTGGGTGGCACCATGGCAATGTGGATCCCATTAATAGCCCTGATCACATGTGGCACATGTGCTAAAGCGTAGAAGGCTGCTTTCAAAGTGGGCAGATTGTTACGTTGGGGGAACCTGATATAGCTGCCTACATGTTTGAGTAGGGCACATAGGACGTTCTTCCATACGTGGCTGAACATGGGCTGGGACATTCCGGCAGCCCAGCCCACTGTAATTTGGAAGGACCCTGAGGCAAGGAAGTGGAGAACTGCTAACACCTGTACTGTGGGAGTAATGGCATTGGGATGACGAATACCAGGCCGCAGATCCGTCTCCAACAGCCTCACAAGCTCCATGATGGACTCACGGTTTAGCTGATAGCACTGGATGACGTTCCGTTCTTTAAGGGTGGCAAGAACGACTAGGGGCCTGTGGACCGGAGCATTCCTCACCATCATTCTTCCACCCTTACAGGCAATAGGAGGGAGTAGTAATCAATAAGTGCCTAAAGGACGGTGTGGATGCAGTGGAGCTGTGCACAGGTCACTGTAAAACATCCATGACGCACCTCATAAACCCCCTCTATACACATTGTAGAAGTAAAATGGCAGCCGCCTGTCCTGCATGCACAGGACAGATGGAAGTGAACGAATCCCGCCGGCGTAAGACTTCATGGCAGTAGGCGGTCGCAACCGCCGTGTAACTCCTCATTGGTTAACATGGTTGCCTATGGGAGACATAAGCCAATGGCGATCACTGCCGGCGGTGACGGTGATGTCCGCGGCGGCCTTGACCGCAATTTCAGGTGCACATGTTCACTTGACTCCTGGCACTCATGCTGAGAAGACCTCCACTGCGTGTGCTGCTGTGTTCTGCCACTGGTAGCCAAGATGCCACATGCTTCAGGGGATAGCAACCCAGCCTTCTCACAGGATGAACTGGAGAAGCTTGTGGAAGGTGTCCTACCCCTGTATGCCCAGTTGTATGGAGCACCAGGGCAGCAGGTGAGTCCACTATGATTGTACTGTCTGTGAGTGGTATGAATGTGGACGGGGGCCTTTGGATGAGGGTGGGTGACTTGTGTAAGGACCTGGCTAAGGGCTGTGTGGACAACTGGAATGTTGAAATGTGCGTATGTTCAGGAGATGTGTTGTGTCCAATGCCGTTCCTAAGATGCCACGCTACAAGACTGTCTCCTTTTCTCCGTGTCATCAGTGCAGGTGAGGGCCCATTAGAAGAAGGAGATTTGGCGTGCCATCCCCAAGCAAGTGCGCACCATGGGGGTCCCTGCCCGGCGAAGCACCCACTGCAGGAAGCCGTGGGAGGACCTGAGACGCTGTGCGAGGAAGACCGGTGAGGCCCAGCTGGGGACATCATCCCAACGAGGGAGAGATGCCCGTTGGACCCTGACCCCCCCTTATGTCCCGCATTTTGGCAGTGGCGTGCCCTGAGGTGGATGGGCGCTTGAGGGCAGCCCAGCAGCCACAAGGGGGTAAGTTCACATTCGTACTTAGGTTATGTTGTGAGTGATAGGTTCAGCCTGTGCAGTGTGTGAAGGCTGTGGAATGTGTGCTAGGTAGCTACTGTCGGACTAGGCTTGGGACACATAGAGGCCGGATGTGCTACATCCATGGGTTGAAATGCTGTGCAGGATGTGAGTTGAGGTTAACTTAACTGCTAAGTAGTATTGATGACATAGCAACTGTGTAGTGAATGAGCAGGGTATTTGATGTGGACAGGGTTCCTGCTTCTGGAGTTCACACACATTGTACTCCCAACTATCCAAACAGCGTTGCTGGGGCCATATCCCTATATGCTGTCTGCTGGCATGAGGTGTATGTGTAGTCTGTGAAGTCTGAGGTTTCACATCACACAGCTATATGTGCATGGGTTATGTGGCTGTGCAAGTATGCCTCCAAACGCCCGTAGAGTATTTAGTTTGGGTCCTGTGATCGTCAAGAGCCATGACCCAATGGGCTGGTTCCGCCATGTGTTGGGGGTATGGCTCTCATCCTGTAAAGGACTGAATGTGTGTCAGCATGAGTAAAACTCATGTGCATAACTTAGGTGGCACGCATTGGCTGTTATTGGAGTGGCACGTGTGAGTGAAGGCATGGCATGTAATGACATGGCCTTAAGTATGTTGTAGTGACTTGTGTGTGGCTGTTGCGCTGGCATTGACCATTTGCTCCCTGTCTCTCCCTCTCCCACCCTGTCTCTCACTGTCCCACCCTCCCTCCCTCTCCTCTTCTGTCTTTTTGTGCATCAGCCTCATCTGGCAAAGGAGAAGGGGCACCAACAAGTGGAGAACCTGCACCCCATGGGACCTGGGAGGCTGATACCAGCAGAGCTGAGGGGACCAGTAAGACAGAGGGCAAGGGGAGCACCACGGGGAAGACAGGATCAACTACACCATCATCAGATTCTTCCTCAAATGGCGACTTCCTGGTGGTGGCGTAACCTTCAGGCAATATGCCTGTACCATCCTTGTCCACCACCCCTTACCAGCACCGCCATCCCTGTAGCTCCCCACCCAATCGTCTCATGCCCCCTCATCCAGGAGGGTGGGCATCTTCTTCGCCGCATGCACCTCTGCCCCTACCCCAGTCAGCCCTGCTGCTCTCAGTGAGGAGGCTACTGACCTCCTGAGGTCCATCTCTGTTGGGCAGACAACCATTGTGCATGCCATCCAGGGACTGGCATCCCAGATGCAATCGTCAAATGCGTTCCTGGAAGGCATTCACGTGCCCTGTCTGCTCTGGTCTCCTCATTGACGGCATCCAGTGTTCCTTCATATTCTGTCCCCCCTCCACCTACCTGTTCCCACTTCCACATCCCTCTCCAATTTCACATCCAAAGCACACTTTCATTCCAGCATGCATCCCCTTCAACAGACCCAGAGTGCAAGGACAATCACATGCACCATAAACGCCATCATCGTCATGCACACACCCACCATTCAGACGCACCCACAACAACATCCACTCCCTACACTGACTCCCCTACCTCCTACCCCCTCACAGTCACATCACCACTCACACCTGCAAACACCACATCATCAGTCCCAGGTGCAGCCACATGTGCTGTCACTGCCACCGTCACCACAACAGCAGACCCCTCATACATGCACCCCATACACCACATCCCCCCGCAGCACAACAGTCAATACAACCACATGCAGCACATCCACCCTGCCTGCACACACCACCCCAACATTCACTCACACATCCCCCTGCCATTTCCCTGTGTCTCCTCCACTCCTTCTCCCAGTACACCTAAATGCCCACACTCATCCATCCAACACACACCCAGCACACACATATCATACACCCACGCACCAGCACCCATACCACATCCACGTACACACCTGTCAACCATCCCCTCTCCCTCCACTCCCAAACGCCTTACCCATGATGTACCCGTTGTCCCTAAAAAAAGATTCCTCCATGAGTTTTCCCTCTTCTCGTCCCATGGTCCAGTCCCTGTTCCCCCCATACACCCTGCTACCCTTGCCAGAAACTGCCTTTGACCTCCCTGTCCTCCTCTGGGCTGAGCCATGCCCCGCAGACAGCAGTCTGAGGTGTTGCCACAACAGACACACCTGCCCCTCACACCTCCAGCCCTGGTAGCACTCCATATGGGTCCCCTGCTGTTGTGGCCTCCACCGCCCTCCCACCAAAGAAGGCTGGTAAAAAGGGCAAGGCTAAGGAGTCCCCCCGAAAGCAGGACAGTAAGGAGGGGAAGCCTAAAAAGAAGAGTAGGGATCCCCCATACACACCCTGATCACACACCCCCATCCCTGAGGTACCTACATGCCCCATTAATGCCTCTGCCTTGTGGAGGTCTGCACATTACAGTCAGGAGTCAAGTTGGGCACTCCTCATATGCCCAGTGTGCCCAGGATATTTGGACATTAATGCACTGGCCCTTGTGGCATTTTGTAAATAGTTTTTTATTTACGTATTTTAAATTTCTAATTATATTTATTTACAATGGTACCGCTGGTGTCGATGCTACATAGCTTGTCCTGGCTTTCCTTGCGCATGTATATGTGGTGACTGTGCGTTTGTGCGTGCATGTGTACTAATGTACTTCCCTCCAGTGTGTGCTACGCTGTGGTACTTATGGCTGGTGTCTATTCAGCATCGCTGGTCCTGGATGTCAGTGGCCAGCAAGAGCATGGAAAAGACTTGCAATTCAAGTGCCATGGCGGCTACAGACGTCCCTGTGTTCCAGAAGGTGGGTGCTTCCTTTTATGTTGTTAGTTTCCGCCATGGTTTTCGTGACGGTTACACTGCAGCAGAAGTCCTCGTGGTGTGCAACCTTGTAATACGGTGGGTGGAAACTATCTGATCGCCGGCATCGGCGGTCCGTCCACAATGGTGATCGGACGGAAACTTGACTGTTTTCTGCAGGTGCCTTTCCAGTATTCGTAATATGGCGGTCTTTACCGCCAGGCCATGTCGGTGCAACCGCCATCTCCACCGTAGTGGTCCACTGACCACCAAACTCGTAATGAGGGCCACAGTGCCTCTCTATTTTGAATTGCAACCTCAAATTAAGATTATTTCTACTGTGCTTGTATATAAATTCCTTTGCTTAGTTCACACGATTCTAGATTACGAAGATGTTGTCAATATACCAAAGCCATAGTACTATGTCCTCTGCATAACGTGAAATCTCCACAGACCAGATCACCTACTCCTCACACCAGCCCAAAGCTGGGGTGAAGCACGTGTCCATAACTGTTCATTGTATCTGTCTATGTATTATATCTTAGAACAAGAAAATATTGTTTGTCAACCAAAACTGTAGCATAACAATCAACATTCTGGCATGTTCAAATTAATAAATTGACCTCATATTTAGGAAGTGGTTACCAGTCTCTAAGCCAAAATGATGTTTAATTGAAGTGTACAATTATGCTACATCAATAGTTATCATGCAATAAGTTTCACACCAAGGAATAGCCTTATGCCTCATGTTTTGCTAAAAGATCCATTGTGTTCCTTATCTAGGAGGTTATGCTAATCCTCACATAGTATTTAGTGTCACTTAATTCACTCATGGTCTCATCAATGTAGATTTGTTTATCTGAAAGGACAATGTCACCACCTTTGACAAAGGGTTTCAAACAATTGCTTTATAGCATGATTTTCATTTTTACACAGAAGGTCACTGGGGATATTACCTCGGTAAATGTAGTGCAGGAGATGCACTTTACATTTACCCAATGAGGTAACAGTTACTAATTAGCCAGTAGAAAGTACTCCAGTTGTGTAGACATTTTTCACAATACAGTGGTCTCTTCTTTTAATAAATACGCAGGTCGGGATGCATTCTGGCAAGATGCTTATTTCACAGAAATTAAATCTCAATGAGAAGCACTTACAGATAAAAAATCAAAATAGGTGCCCAAGTTTAAGCTCCACTTCTGTAAAGTACTAATTTCTTAACTTCTTGTGCATGGCCAAGGCAAAGCAAGTGTGTTTTCTCTGCAGTTCCAACTTGAAAAGTTATCTGCAATCCTTGATGGAGTGGTTTGCAATGTTGCTCTTTTGAGCACAATATCTTATGTAGTGATACTATGAGCATGAGCAATGACCCAGAAGCCCCGCCCCATATACATTAGTGGTATGCAACGCCTTCACACCCTTTTCCCAGGGTGATGGACAGCTAACTAAAAGGCCCCCCCCAAGCGTGTTTCCCGCCGATTTTAGAGATGCATTCTTGATGCACAGGAATATGATCACATCTCTACCAACGAAGCAATTGATATGTGGGTGGTTATAGAGGGTAGACCAGAGGGCCTTCGTCCATGCGAGACATGGGGTTTGGTGCTTATAGGGGTAGGCTTCAGCCAACTCCTGCCATGCACAGCAGAATGTTGTGCGCGGCGGTGGTTGGATTATTGTAAAGTAATTAAAATTACTTAACAGGATGTTATAGTTAGGGAATAGAATTAGAAAAAAACATAGAAATTCACTTAAAAAATAAAGGTTACAGAGACATTATAGTTAGGCTCACATTTAAAATGTATAAAACCATAGAAATTCAGTAGTTAGAGTTCTTTCAAGTAACTATAACTAGCGCCCTCGCCATGCACAGCTAATTACTCCACATATTACATCATCTATGCAAAGCTTTGTATGTGTACATGAGGCGAACTGGCTAGGTTTGTGATTGAGGAGACAGTGGAGTTCTCTGAGGTGGGGGTGAGATGTGGGTGCAGCGTGGGAGGTTGACTATGAGTCTTTCTGAGGCATTCTGGATGGTCTAAAGTCTGTGTAGGAGCTGCTTGGAGATTCAAACATACAGTATGTTGCCGTAGGTGAGTCTGCTTGTGATGAGTGCTTGCATGATGGTTTATCTGGTGCGGTGTGGCAGCCACTTGAAGATCTTTTGTAGCATATGAAGTATGTGGAAGCAGGCAGCACTCACTGCATTGACTTGTGTCATCATGTCGAGCAAGTCATCCAGGATGATCCCCAGATTTCTGGTGGGTTTGGTGGGTGTTGGTCCTAGCTCTGTCGGCCACCAGGTAGCATTTCAAGGGGGAGTCTTTCTGTTTGTCCATCAGGGAGAGGATGAGTTGGGTGTTGTCAATTTAGGAGATGATGGTGATTCCTCGAGATCAGATTACTTTGGTTAGCAGTGTCATGTACATGTTGAGGAGGACTGGACTGAAAGATGATACCTGGGGAACTCTGCAATTCAGGTTCTTGGTTTACGATGTGAATGGTGGCAGTCTAACTCTTTAGATTCTTCACATGAGGCAGAAGGAGATCCAGTTGAGTGTGTTGAGGGACACTATGATGAGGGCTGCTGTTGAGGGCTGCAGTTTCTCCTTGGTCCAGGATGGTCCGGATGTCGTTGGTGGCTGCAATGAGTTCTGTGCGATAAGTGCTGTTTCAATGCTCTATTCTTTTTTCAAAATCTCGACTGAGTGTTGTCCAGTAGGAGGTGTTGTGCGAGGTGGCTTGTGAGTTGTTTGTTGATGGCCTTCTCTATCACTTTGGCTGAGTAGGGGAACAGGGAGATTGCAAGGAATTTGCTCAGTTGGCTTAAGTCGGCTGCTGGCATCTTGAGGACGGCATTCAGCGCTGCATACTTCCAGTCCTCTGGCAATGTCACGGACATGATGGAGGTGTTGATAATGTGGGTGAGGGTGGTGCTGTTTGGTGATAGTCAGCGGTTGTAGATGTGGTGGGGTCATGGGCCTGTTAGGACCTCTGAGTGGATGGTCTACATGATTGTAACCATGTCCTCTTTGGTGAGTTTTCGATACGGTCAGGTGGCCATCTTTGTTGATGATGGGCATGTTGGGAACGAGATTACAAGGGTCTGGTTGGTGTGTGAAGTTGATGTAGTTGTTTGCGATTTTGCTGTGGAAGAAGTTTGATGTCACAGAGTTCTTGGGATGGCGTGATGCTGCTGACGGAGGTTGAGGGTGTTGTAAATTCCTTGATGATCGAGAAGATCTCCTTGCAGCTACTGGAGCTCGCTTCGATGCTTTCAGCTAGCATTCTTTTCTTGGTGTCTCTCAGTAGGTTGTTATATCAATGTTTTCATGGCTTGCTCTCCATTTTCTTTCTAGCTGTTTGCAGTGTTGTTTGACATCTCAAAGGTCATCTGTGTACTAGCTGGCCTGCTTGTTGGTTCTTTGCTTGTTGGGTTTGATGGGTGTGAGGGAGTGTGCACAATTTTTGTTCCAGTTGTTAAGGTTGGTGATGTCCTCGCTGAGGTTATCCTTGGGGTTAGGTTGATCCATGTTGGGGTCGTTAAGCCAGACTGCCTTTTAGATTTTGCCCCAGTTGTGGCAGGGTTGGCGGACCATGGTGAGTGAGTTTGCTTGCGGTGTGCTCATTTGGAAGTGGATGATGGGGTGGTCAGGTCAATGTGAGTGGCGAAGTGGAGTTGTATTTGATGCTGTCACTGGTGGTGAAGATGGGGTCCAGTATGTGTCCTGCAACCAGTGGTGGTTCTGTGACAAGTTAGGTTAGTCCACGGTTGTTTAGGCTTTTGAGGAATGCTGTAGAGCCGAGGTTGATTCTGACTTCCAGGTGAAAGCTGAGGTCACCAATGAGTATGTATTCAATAGTGACAGGGGTGAGAAATCAGTGATGAGGCTGGTGAAGGTAGCTCGCGCCGAGGGTGGTCAGTAAATGAGGGTTCCATTTAGAGTGAAGTTGTTGGAGATTTGTGGCTTGAAGTGCAGGTGTTCTATGAATGGGGTGGTGCTCTCCAAGGACATCAAGCATTTGATGGGGTCTTTGTAGATGAGTGTGAGTCCTCCTCCTATGATGGTGGTGCTTTCTCATGATCTTGTATCCTGCTGTAATTGTCTCAGCAATGTCAGGTGCAGATGAGGCAGATTTCCATGGCGGCAAGGCGGTCCAGTGGATTGCCCCTCAGCAGGTCCCAAATTTCTGCCGTAGTTGAGAATTACATTAAAGCTGGAGAACAACAGGAATAGCTCAACAATAATATTTGCTTGTACATGGAAAGTACAAGAAATCCACAATTGAAAATATGTTAACAATGGGAAAAACTCACACACCTTCTTACCATAGACCACTTAGGTAACATGTTTTGAACATTTCAAAACATCCTAAATGTTACTACAATTAACATATATATATATATATCTTTGTGTAGGTCACCACTAGGCAGTTATAGCTAGGAGCTAATTTCTATAGAAAAAGCATTTTTTGTTTTGCTAATAACTTTGGTGCTGTTTGATGAAAATTCATGACATTTTCCAAGAAAATACGATGCTCACGTCACACAGTGATCCGTCAAGCGGGGACCGAGAAAAAGAGGGGGTCCCAAAATGCTTTCTCACCCTTCATTTTTCCATAGGGATTTTGAACAGCGATAGTGCCCAAACCACTGGATGGAATTAAATTTGACAGAAAGGTAGCTCTTGGTCGAGAAAGAGACCTTTTCGTTATTTGGTGTACATCCGTTCAGTAGTTTTTAGAGAAATTAAAGAAAATCCATATTTGTATTTATAGGAACGTGAGGGCCTCGCAAACCCTCCTGTTCTTGTGCTGAGATTTGATTGGCTGCCAACACTTCAACAAGAAAGTGTTGGCAGCCATGTTGGGACTCAGATTTAGGCGAGTCTCAGAAAAAATGTAAAGATATAAGAAAAGGGTCCACAGTAGAGGCACCCTAACCCCTCTGCTCTGGTACTGGGGGGACCCCCAACCAAAAAAGCTAAAAATCATAGTTTTTTAAATTTATGCTGCAATTCATGGTTGATCCAGCGAAAATGTAAAAAATAAAATGAATCACAGGCTCCTTTGCATCTTTAATCTGACGCCCCCGGGTGGTAATTTAATGCAGGGGCCACACCCCCACCCCTCAACCCCAGGGATCACTACCTCCCCAGTGAACTATGGTGCAGGGGGGCCGCCCGGACCACACCCTGCAGCCTCCCCAGGGCAGTAAGGAAAAACAATGCAGGGGGCCACATGCCCCCACCCCCCACAGCCCCAGGGACCACCACATCCTTAAAATTGCGACCCCATTTAGAGAATCGCAAATTGCGATTCTCTAAATAGGAAATCGCAAATAGGGAATTCCTATTTGCGATTCCCAAGGCACATGTATCAAGCATTTCCTAAATGCGAATTGGGTATTTAGGAAATGCAGTTACCACCAAATCCAATTTGGTGGTAAGCCTGTGCAATTTTTAAAAATGCATTATGCAAATATTTTTTTGGGGTGCATCAAAGGGGGCCTTAGGCCCCCAGTACCCTGGGGTTTGCATTACCTAATTTGCGAATTCCTAACATGAATTCACAAATTAGGTAATGCAAAACCATTCGCACCCATGGGCCTACAGGCCCATAGGGATGAATGGAGTCCCATTCCCTAATTGCGATTCGGTAGTAGCAATTGCGACTTTTAAGAAATTGCTATTACCGAATCGCAATTTTAATACATCCCATTTAGCATTTCTTAAATAGCAATTTTTTTAAAATCGCTATTTAGGAAATGCAAACCGGGATGATGATACATCTAGCACACAGTTACTTGAGATAACTATAATAGGTGAATTTATATGGTTTCGTATGTTTTAAATTATGTTTTAAATGTGAGCCTAACTATAACATCCCTGTAACCTTAGGTTTTTTAAGTGAAATCCCACTGAAGAGATCTCATAACATTAGGAGAGGAGTTTCCCTATATAATTTTCATGCAGCATGTGAGGCAGTATGTCAATTTTGTTCTCAGTCTTGCACTTTAGTAATAAATAAGTGAGTTCACATTTAATAGTAAAGGTGCTCTAATTAAAGATACATATATATATATATATATATATATATACATGACCAAGTGGTGGTTTCCCACTACGGTGTTATAGTTAGGACCATGTTTCCATAGAAAAAGTATCTTTAACTTGCCTATATCTTTGGCACCGCTTGATGAACCTTCCCAAACTGTTCCAAACAAAGTGCCCCGGTGATTCTTGTTGTGTATGGAAAGTTTTGGGGTGATCCATTCAAGTGGGGGCAGAGAAAAGGGGGGGAGGGTCAAAAAGGTTGTGTTTCCAAAGTTAATTCCCATAGGACCTTTGAGCATGACTACAGCCCGGCCCACTGGACGAAATTACACCAAATTTGGCAGAAAGCTAGCTTTCTGTACGCAGATTGTGCTTTCACTTATTTGGTGTAAGTTCGTTCAGTAGTTTTTGAGATATTAAAGTGAAAGTATATCTAGGGTCGTGGATCCTTCGCGATGTATTCACGAATAAGGATGAGCTTGCGCAGGGAAATGCACAGGTCTGATTGACTGGTAACACTCCAAAACTAGGAAGTGTTGACATGCATCTTGGGATTAGGCTTCAGCTAAATCCCACTAAAAAATTTGAGGAGAAGGGGTCAGGGTAGGTACACCCTGACCCCTTAGCTCTGCTGCTGGGGTCCCTGAGGGACTGGGGCCAAAAAAAGCATTTGTTTTTAAAGAATGTTGCTGCAAATGTCCAGCAAAAAAAGAAAAAAAAGCATGGGCTCCCGCTCTTGTTTCTGTGAGGCCCCTGAGTGGGCTAGGTCCTGGGGCATTTACATTTTTAATGTGGGGGCCCTCTGGACCCCTGCAGCCATGGGGACGCCACCCCTGGGGCTCTAAAAAAATGAAACACAGAGGGGGCTACCTGCCACCCTACAGCCCTGGGGACCACCACCTCCCCAGGGCTTCAAACAATTGTAACAGGGGAGCCGCAGCCCCAGGGATCGCCACCTCCCTGGGGAATTTGTCAAACTGTATGCAGGGGGGCAATGGAGCGCCCTGCAGCCCTTGGAACCACCATCTCCCTGGGGCATTTCTTAAAATATGTGTGGGGGACGCTTGGCCCCTTCAAAGCCCTGGGGGCCACCACCTCCCCACGGCATTTTTGTGATTGTGTGGAAGGGCCTTGCAGCCCGCCGCAGCCCCATGTATCACCGCCTCCGCGGGGCAAATATTAAAAAAAGAAAAGGTGATCCGTTTTGGACTACCACAGCCTCAGGGACGACCACATCCCTGGGTCTAAATAGTTTGTTGTAGTGGGGCCGCGTGGCTCCCCTCAAGGAGCCAATGATGGCCCTGGGGCTGGCTCCTGTTAGGTACAGGGTGTGTCCACACCCGGGACACAAATACTCTGCTTGCAGCGAGGGAGAGCTGTCAAACAGCTGTCCCTCATTGTGAGCAGAGGTTTCCTCCATGGGAGACAGGGGAAACTGCTCTCACAGAGAGGGAGCTGCACCCTCTCTGTGATAGCAATGCTGGCACTCGCAGGAGGCTGGGAGCCAGTTGGGACCGTGGGATCTCCAGGCTCCCCCCACAGCCCCCAACATTGTGACTGGGTGGCGTGAGGCCCTGGGAAGGGTCCACATGGCCCCCTCTCCCCCAAAAAATATTTAGGCCGCGTCCTGGATATGGGGTTCCTGGGGCTGAGATCAGCCTGTGGAAGGCGAGCTGAGGCCCCCCTCCACCCAAAAAATAATTAGGTGAGGCCCCGGGGGATGGGGTCCCAAAGGCTGAAATTGGCCAGGGGAGGAGGGCCACACGCCCCCCCCACCCACAAAAATGTACACCAGGCCTCAGGGGATGGGGTCCCTGGGGCTGAGATTGAGGAGGAGGGCTGCGCTGCTCACCCTATAAAAACATTTACACCAGGCCTCGGGGTGGGGTCCCTGCGGCCAAGATCGTCTTGGGGAGGGGGCTACACAGACCTCCCCCTTAAAAAAATTAAATGTTTGGTCCAGGCCCCGGGGGATGGGATCCCTGGGTCTGGGGTCTAGCCTGGGGGCCCATGCAGCCCCTCCTCAAAAATAATTAAATATTTACACTGGGCCCTCTCAGATGGGGAACCGGGGGTGAGATCAGCCTGGGGAGAGAGGGCCATGGGGGTTGTGTAATTATAGAGGTTGGCTGCAGGGATTGGCCACAGATGAACTATATGTGGAATGCTTTAGTGTTTTAGAGTTCAACTATATGTTCCTTTGTCAGAGCAAGAAATGGACCATGAGCCACAGATTAAGGAAGTATTATACTAATTATATTGATTGTCCTTGGCCAAAAATCCCTGAGGGGCCTTGTGTTATGATAAAGTATGGATTCAAAGTTATTAATTGCAACAGGGTAGATAAGAAAGCGATCCAAGTGTGTAGCTGCTTCTCATTCCTAAAGGCCTGCTAGAAGCAGCGGAATGCCATCATTAAAAATCACTAATTGGCTCTTCAAATGGTACATCCATTTCTGTTTCTTCATATGAAGGTCTTCCTGTATGGTTGAATGTCTGGAGTAATAGATCACTTGTCCCAAAAACACCCATTTTAACTAATTTTCATTGTGTCCTGCTTCTGTGAAGTGAGAAGTCATACGTGTTGTGATCCACCGACAACCAATATTACTCCCACGCTCATTTTTCCTAACAAAGATTGTCCATGTGGTCAGATCAGTCACATTAGTGTTATTGCAGTTTTTGTTTTTTCTTATTTCACATGGCTTTGTTGTTCAAATATCTATCCTCTTAGTCGTTTATGCATAAGGGCATATGAAACATTTCCCGCAGGGTTTGTGACAGGCCCCATAGTGGAGTGTCAGTGTGTTCAGGTAATTTTCTATATGGGGGCTGTGTGTGTCTCTTATGTTCAGTGTCCTTTTAATTGAGAAAATAAGTGGTTTGGTTTCCATAGTAGTCCATTAGCATTAAGACAATGCTTTGAGATTAGTTTCTGTATTTGGTTTGATATGTGTGAGAAAGTAGTCCCACACAGGTGATTCTATCAAATTCTAATTTCAGATGTGTTTCTAAACGGGCCTCTCCTACAGCTGTCGAGTGCTCTGTCCATGGATCATCTGATGGCATTTTCAGGGTATTGTTTAGCACATAATTACCTTGATAAATCACATGCTTGTTCAGGTGTGGATGCTGGAGCAGTTTTGACATATGCACAAAAGCTGCCCATTTCTCTGAGTCACATAGATGATAGCTGTCAAACTTAAGCATTCCTTTTCTATCTGTCAACTTATGGTACACTGTGTGTGTGTATCCTCTACTCAATCGCAGTAGTGTGTAGGTCTAGGAATGCTATGTTAGCCCCTCCGATGACATAGGTGAATCTTAGATAGGAGTCCCAGGTATTTAAGCAATTGGTAAAGAAAATTGAGGTGTTTCTATGCCCCATCCAGTTTATCAATATGTCACCTATATTCTGACACCAGAACGTGATATGTACTAGAAAGACAATGTTGTTGTACATGTATTTCTCCTCAAATTGGTTAACATAAAGACAGGCCACACTCGGGACAAAGGTGCTACCAATTGAGTTGCCCTGTATTTGGTGATATAGGGAGGGTAATGCTATATTCAAAAAGGTTCTCATTAAGTGCTGGTCTTGCACATGATATATTAAAATGTTGTGATGTCAAGAAATACCAACCAGTCTGGGCAATAATTTCCTCAATAATGGCCAAAGTCTGTTCTTGTGGTATGCTTGTATATAGAGCCTCAATGTCTAGGGTTATGTTGCTGATCAAAGATGGTACCCATCAGGGCTTCTAGGAGGAGCAATTTAGATCCATAAAATTAGCAGTTCTCTATTTGAATCTGCTTATCTTGCAACATGAAACAACACAGGTAACAGCCAGAGCCCCACAATCTAGAAAGGTTTGGGGTTGATGAACAGAGGTCCAATTAGGGCCCACGATTTTCCAGAGTTTGTGAATTCACTTTGGGGTTTGAAAACAGTTGTAAACAATAACACAAGAATTATTTTTACAAAGGAGCATGTCACCACTTGGCTGCCGAAAGCTTGTGTGTAAAGAGAATTGGTCATTAATAGCTACACTCGGGATGAAGGTGCTACCAATCAAGGTGTCTTGCTTTTAGTGGTATAGGGAGGGTATTATTATACACAAAAACATTTTAATTAAGTGTTAGTCTTGCGCATGAAACATTGAAGTGTTGTGGTGTCAAGAAATCCCAACCAGTCTGGGCAAGAACAGACACAATCACGGTCAAAGTCTGTTCTTGTAGTATGTTCGTATATAGAGCCTTAATGTCTAGAGTCAGAAAGATATTGTAACTGACATTAAAGAGGAATCTCTCAGAAGAATTGGTACGTCCTTGGTGTCTTTCAGAAAGGATCAGGTCTTAGCCACCAAAGGTCTATGGAACTAATCACAAAAATGTGATAAAGGCTCAAGTACAGAGTTGATGCCTGGGACAGTTGAACTCCCTGTGGGAGGTCTTTGGAGCCTATGAATATTAGGAACGGTATAAAAGTAGGGCCTGTGATGGTTTGCGGTGACTGAAAAGTCGGCCTCAATTTTTGTAATCTAGTTATTGATCTCTACTTCTGTAACCATTTACAGAGGCAGACAGTTCTATGCAATCTAGGGGTAGGATCTGTTTATAAGACTTCATAGTTATTTTTATCAAAGAGAAGTCTTGGGCATTGTATATCTCATCAGACTGGATCACTATGGGCCAACCTTTATCTACTGTTTAATGACTATACTGATATTGTTATGTAATGATTTTAGTGTGTCTTCCTCTATTCTAGGCTGACTGCAAGGCATGCCATCTGCCCACTCTAGGTTGTGAAATTGATCCTTTTTTATGCCAGTTTCGAGTAGTTCATTGTTTTTCAGGTCTGCTTGTTCTAAGGCCAAAGCACTGATTGGATAGACCGTGTGGCTGGTAGGAATGTAGACTTGTTCCTCTGAGTGGTATTGATACAGTAGTGTCTATATTATCAAAAAAGGACGTAAGACGAACTTTGTCAAAGAACTCCACTAGTTAACATTTCAGTGTAAACATGTTGAGTTGGGTTTCGGTACAAAACTAAGCCCCTTTTTTCAGCACATGTATCTTAGTATGTGATAAGGAGTAATCACTTAAATTGACCACTTGGTCTTGGGCAGACTGGTACCTGGTTGATTGTCCTTTCCTTTGCTTTGTGTCACCACTTGTGATTTGTCTGCCCAGTGGGCTATGGGTTATTTCTTTCTCCCTCTGTCTCGTCTCTTGCCTCTCCCTCTTCTTAAAAAAGGACGTCTGGGAATTGCTGGAACGGGTGGGGCCAGAACTTGAAAGTGGAGGGGATAGGTGTAAATTGAGAGTTGAGCTCCCATGAGCAACAAAGAGCCCTCAATCACTTCAATTAACCCATCTGCCCCCTGACAGACTGTCGGGTGGTTGAGACAATCCTATAACGAAGCAGGACACCTAAGGTTGGTGTGTAAGGTTTTAGCTTAAATTTTTATTAATAACTTGGCACAAAAATAAATTTAAGTGATTCTCTGACCATGAAAAATTCCAAAGAAATTTCCAAATCTGGTAAAGAGATCCACTTAAGTCCCACTACAGTGGAAATCCCTGGGTCTCTAGGTTTCAGAATGGCCAGGAATGATATGTGAACATCTAGGCCTCATCCAAGAAACCTAGTTTAAATCACATGGCCGCACAACTAACTACACAAGCTCACTGCAAGATTAACTACAGAAATCGTAAGCAAAGCCATTTTGCAAAGCTCATGTGCTGTGAGAATTACTAGGGGGGATGCCCACTGTGTTCTTGTTTTTAGATTTGCAGCTGTGTTTCAAAGTCGAATCCATGGTGGGAAGAATGTTTCTTCCTAATTAATCGTATCAACTGTGTCATGATGAGCTATCACAAACTTCTGAGGAATGCTTGTTTCTCTATATGCATCTTCATTTAAAGCTACGAGTAAGTCTAACAGTAATGGTAAATTAGAAGAGGGCAGCTGCCCTCTCTTCCAGCAAGGAATGCTGGCTTGCGAAATGTTGATAAAGATTGGAATGTGTACATGTTTGTGGATGAAAGAATGACATGAGTGCAAGAAAATGGCTTTAAATAAGTAATTTTCTGAAAATGGTTCTTTGGAATCAAAATGTTTGAAATATTTGCTTAATTGTAGGAATTACCCAAAAAAACACCCAACCTGTGGAGGAGGAGGGAATTAATGAATGGGAGCAGCAAGCGATGGAAAAAGTAAGTGAGGTTGAGATAAAGGAAGAGGTGTGCAAGGTACTGGATTGTGTGAGAAAAGGGGCATTAAAAAGTGAAATAAATGATATCTCGAGCTCCCCCTTACTTTGCCCAATCGGATTTTTGTCCCCCTACCAGCAGCAATATGGCACCCTTGATCCCTTGAACACCACGAGACACCAGCCGGCACTCCCATTACTATACTCACCACATATGAAAGTAGAATGGTGCACATGGTTCCCAGTAGGTCAGGATAAAGGTGTGCAACCACTCACACCAGATATAGTGGCAGGTATCACCAACATTCCCCCATAGTATGGCACTTCTTTCGTAGCAACACAGAGGTGAAGGCAGAGTTCCTATATGTGTCATTGTGAATCCTTCAGGATGTCCTAGGGGGTGGCATGTTTGATAAGATTACGTACCCCTGACCCCGGACTGTACTCCTCACTTGTCATTCCCTCTGCCACTGGAGGGTGATTGAAGATTGCCCGGTGGAACATTTGCTTAATGTCCCCCAGCCTTCCCAATAAGCATCCAGGAAATAACTTCAAAAGTTACCGGCGGAGAGATGCAGAAACCCGTAGAGTTTTATGTCAGACAACAAGAAGGCGGGCTGGCATGTGGTGGTTTGAGCAGAAATGAACTGAACAAACTGATATTACAAGAAAGTGGTCGAGCAATGGCAGTGGATCACTAGGTTGTTAGAGTGGCACGTGAAATGGGAGTTAATCTGCAAAAGAGAAGAATATGTATCCCATATAAACTACATTTGAATGAAATGGAATTGATTAAAGAAAGTTTGATGATGCTGCAGTACTGGTTCAAAAAGCTGTTGGAAAAGATAAGGGAATGGGAGGAGATTGAATGATTGAAAAAACAATGGGGTAAAGTGGTGTGAAGATCAGGTGATGGCACCAGATGATGAGAATGGCGACCCACGAATGCAACTCTTTTCTTGGGTGGAACCAGAATAACCTGTTAAGAGAGGTTCTGGGACAAGAAGGGTAACCTGTGCATATTCATGTGCCCTGGACCAGATGTGATCTGTGGGCTTTCACTAAGCATTAATCAAATCAGTGGAATGCTCCTGAGAAGTGGTAGATGTGAATGCTTTGTTTTCCATTGTGGTATATAACGATCTGTTGGACACTTGAAAGGTGGCAGTGAGATGACTGGAGGCGGAGCCTACAAGGGTAACTCAAAATTCTGATCCTTCTCCGGTGTTGATGGATAAGAAAAAGGAGATAATGGGGCACTTAAAGAAAGAAGTACCAATACAAAATGTAAATTCATTCAACATTATGCAGACCATGCAAGCCAAAAATTAAAGGGTACATGCTTACAGTGAAAGAATGTAACGGGTGTAACAATGTAACAATAAAGTGCAACAGAAAATTCGACCAAGCGCAGGATGTCAGAACTAGTGTCCGCCTTTGTATTGAGACTACCGCCTGGAATAACAGTTTGTGATGTGTTGGCTAGCTAAAACAATTGAAGAAATATTAAATGTGCACTCTGTTGTATTGAATCTCTTGATCAGAAATGTCATAAAAACAAAAATAAACTGGGATGAAACAAAGAGTTTTTCCAATAAGGTTCCCCAGCTCACAGGTGACTGGGGTACAAGGACGATTGAGAGGCCCTGGGAGGGGGGCAGGGGAGAGTGGAAGTGCAAAGGGGATGTACTGGGGTGATATGGGAAATCAACAAAATTCTTGCTTGCTTTAAATGCCGGCAGTTTAGACACAGATCGACTGAGTGTCCCACAGTAGGAAAGGGTGTGTTGCTAGAAGTAGTATAGGATATTCAACCCTCTCCCTCTGGGAATCTAACTACCCTGGCCCAACCTAATGTTCCTGCACAATCATTTGTGCTGCCACCTCAGTTCTATCTGCCAAAACATCCCCTAACCAGGATGCCTTCGAACCAGTCAATGACTGTATTGAGTGATTCATTTCCCCATTTTGGTGCAACTACAGGGGTTCACTACACACATTCGGCCTGTCTAGGAGAGGATGACTACTTGCAGGGTGCAATGCTTTAATAAGGATGGTCCTTTCTTACAGAATGAAGTAAATGGAAATCTGGTGATAGACCGTGTGGCTGGTAGGAATGTAGACTTGTTCCTATATGTGGTATTAGAGCTGCTTCATCTACCATTAGACCACAGGAAGGTCCAGTTATCCCTGTCAGGAACCCTGGTGCCATCATTTTGAATTCTGTCATAAGCCATTCAGTTTCTGTCTCTGTCCTTGTAACTACACGTCATATTATGGAAAAACATTAATTTTGGTTCAGTCATACCAGCCCTGCACATCTGTTGCAAAGAGATCTCCTATGTAAATGTTATTGTATTGTGTATGGTACACATGAAGGTGTGTTCACTGATAGGAGACCCTGAAGTGATGTCTCTACTGAAAGTGAGAAATCGTCTTTCCCTTAAGTCATGAGAAATTTCTAGAGATTAGCAAAGCATTGTGCCAGTCAAGGTTTGGGCATTAAAGGGAGGTGCAATAGGGAGAATGTAGAGTGTGAAACAGGTGAAATTAAGATAAGGCAGTGTAGGGAAATGCCTTCCTTGGCATGCTTACTCCCTAACTTTTTGCCTTTTGTTGATGCCAGTTATGATTGAAAGTGTACCGGGACCCTGCTAACCAGGCCCCAGAACCAGTGTTCTTTCCCTAAACTGTACCTTTGTTCCCCGAATTGGCACAGCCCTGGCACACAGATAAGTCCCTTGTAAATGGTACCCCTGGTACCAAGAGCCTGTGGCCAGGGAAGGCCTCTAAGGGCTGCAGCGTGTATTATGCCACCCTGGGGACCCCTCACTCAGCACATGCACACTGCCTCACAGAGAAAATTACTAAGCTGACATGCCACTCCCCTCAGGGTGCCATGCCCACCTCTCACTGCCTGTGGCATAGGTAAGTCACCCCTCTAGCAGGCTTTACAGCCCTAAGGCATGGTGCACTATACCACAGGTAAGGGCATAGTTGAAGGACCACTATGCCCCTACATTGTCTAAGCAAAACCTTAGACATTGTAAGTGCAGGGTAGCCATAAAGATTATATGGTCTGGGAGTCTGTCAATTAGGAACTCCACAGTTCCATAATGGCTACACTGAAATCTGGGAAGTTTGGTATAAAATTTCTCAGCACAATAAATGCACACTGATGCCAGTGTGGGACTTATTGTAAAATACACCCAGAGGGTATCTTAGAGATGCCCCCTGAATATCAGTCCGACTCCTAGTGCTATGCTGACCAGTTTCTGCCAGCCTGCCACAACCAGACAAGTTTCTGGCCACATGGGGTGAGTGCCTTTGTCACTCTGTGGCCAGGAACAAGGCCTGTACTGGGTGGAGGTGCTTCTCACCTCCCCCTGCAGAAACTGTAACACCTGGCGGTGAGCCTCAAAGGCTCATGCCTTTGATTACAGCACCCCTGGGCATCCCAGCTAGTGGAGATGCCAGCCCCTCTGGTCAGAGCCCCTACTTTTGGTGGCAGGGTCGGAGGAGATAATGAGAAAAACAAGGAGGAGTCACCTACCAGTCAGGACAGCCCCTAAGGTGCCCCGAGCTGAGGTGACCCCTGCCTTTAGAAATCCTCCATCTTGAGTTTGGAGGATTCCCTCAATGAAATAGGGATGAGCCCCCCTCCCCTTTTGGAGGAGGCACAAAGAGGGTGTAGTTTAGGTGAGGGGGGCGGTAGCCTAAACTCCCCCCTACATTTAGTATTTAGGAGCGACCCTGAACCCAGGCAATCAGATTCCTGCAATCTGAAGAAAGAAGAAGGACTGCTGACCTGAAAGCCTCGCAGAGACGACGGAGACAACAACTGACTTGGCCCCAGCCCTACCAGCCTGTCTCCAGACTCACAGAACCTACACACCGACGCATCCAACAGGACCAGTGACCTCTGAAGGCTCAGGGGACTGCCCTGCACCTAAAGGAAACTCCCGAGAACAGTGGCACTGTTCAGAAACTGCAACAACTTTGCAACTTTAAAGTAACTTTTAAAGAGACTCTCCCTTCCCGCCGGAAGAGTGAGACTTCGCACTCTGCACTCGACAACTCTGGTTCGAGTTCAGGAGAACCAACACTGCAGAGAGGACTCCTAGGCAACTCCAATGGCGTGGACACCCTGAGTCGACCTCCCTGCACCCCCAAGCGATGCCTGCAGAGAGGCTCCAGAGGCTCCCCCTGACCGCGACTGACTGGTAACAAAGGAACCCAATGGCTGGACCAAGCACTACACCTGCAACCCCCAAGACCGAGAGGAACCACCTACCAGTGCAGGAGTGACCAGCAGGCGGCCCTCATCCTAGCCCAGTCGGTAGCTGGTCCGAGAAGCCCTCCTGTGCCCTGCCTGCATTGCCAGAGTGACCGCCGGGTCCCTCCATTGCTTTCAATATGTGTGCCGCTGAGGGTTGTTTTGTGGGCTTGTGTGTGTGTGTCCCAGTGCTCTACAAACTCCCCCTGGTCGGCTCCCCGAGGATGCAGGTACTTACCTGTAAACAGACTAGGGACGGAGCACCCCTGTTCTTCATAGGCACCTATGTGTTTTTGGCCCTCCTTTGACCTCTGCACCTGACCGGCCCTGTGTTGCTGATGCTGTGGCTTTGGGGTTGCCTTGAACCCCCAATAGTGGGCTGCCTATGCCCTGGAGACTGACTGTGTAAGTACTTTACCTACCTGAGAAACCTAACTAAACTTACCTCCCCCTAGGAACTGTTGATTTTTGCAGTGTGTCCACTTTTAAAATAGCTATTTGCCATTTTAACTAAAACTGTGTATACTACTGTTTTAAATCAAAGTTCTATACTTACCTGTGTGAAGTACCTTGCATTTCATGTACTTACCTCAAATCTTCAATCTTGTGGTTCTAAAATAAATTAAGAAAATATATTTTTCTATATAAAAACTATTGGCCTGGAGTTAAGTCTTTGAGTGTGTGTTCCTCATTTATTGCCTGTGTGTGTACAACAAATGCTAAACACTACCCTCTGATACGCCTACTGCTCGAACACACTACCACAAAATAGAGCATTAGTATTATCTAATTTTGCCACTATCAACCTCTAAGGGGAACCCTTGGACTCTATGCACACTATCTCTCACTTTGAGATAGTATACACAGAGCCAACGTCCTACAGGCAGTTTTTATTGCTGCCAAATTCTCCAATAAAGACTGCTTTAGGAAGTTGAAGAAGGGATTGAGCCAGTGATACCAAAGCTACTACAGCAACGCATCATTAAAAGGATAGAAGCAAGCTTCTGCAATACCCCTCTCCTTTCTATTATATAGGGAATGTTGTTTCTGGGAGATTGGTTCAGTATTTAAGAGCTATTATATTATATATTGTGGTTACCACTTTCCCCATTGTCCCTAATCCCGCTATGACCTTGTCACAGATCCCTGTTACAGCAGAGTAGTTTAGGGTTGTCGATTTACGTTCAGCATTCTTTTCCACTCCCTTGCATGCAGACAATCAAAACTTATTTGCTTTGAAATTTAACAATGGTGTTCTGTTGGGCAAGGTTTCCCTTCCTCTTCCCCAAGGGTTTCCATAGGATTTGAAATCCTTCTAGCTGGCACAAGGGTCTGTGCTAGTACAAAACATTGACGATGGGATACTATTGCATTGTATTGCTAATAGTATCCCAATAGTTTACTAGTATCCCATTTGCATTAGTAATGCAAATGGGATACTATTGAATTGATGAACCGCCTTGCCTAGGGTGGGCAAAAGGTCTTCCTTTCTAAGGTCATAAGAAAGTGAGTTATTGGGGATGCAAATCAGAGAAAGGAATGTAGAGGGTGTCCCAGGTGAGGCTATCAGTCCTTCTGCAATCCAGTATCCAAAGAGATGTAAGGGGGTTTCATGAAATGGTAAAATATTGTAGGCAGTGGATACCATTTTTTCTCTCATGCACCATCTTTACAGGGATTGACCTGTAAAGATGTACCCAACTCCATGCCCTAGTCAGATGAGTGCCAAAAGAATTCTTGATATTAAAACATGCCCTGTCTTTTTCCCCAGACTTAGGAATGCTTGATCATGATAAATATTTCTCCTTCCATTTTATAGAAAAGTAAGGGTGCTCATTGCTTGTACTGTCACATCATGGCGATTAACAACTCCCAGTTGCACATTTTTCAGCTATGCTATGTCCAGCTGCGGCAGACCATCCAGGGTGTCAAAGAGCTGTTGCAGCTGCAGAGAGGGTTCATGCCTTCTTCTGGTACATCTGAACACCACAGTGTTCCATGTGTTGCAAGCTCTACAAATGATGGCCCCGAGAGCACTTGTGAAGTGTGCAGCACATCAGGGAGGGTCTGATGAAATTTAAAGAGGCAATAATTCTGTGGTTGCCGTGACTCGCTGAATGCCCCTATGGGGTAAGATGGTTTATTTGTGGCAGTGCCTGCTATAGCTAAACAAAATTTGAGGAGATCAGGAATATACAGGAGAAAGTAAAGCAGGAGAAGAGTAAATGGGTGAAGAGGGGCTGCAGATGCAAGAGTGTGGATGGACAAAAGAAGGAAGGTGGTATTACCAAACTCTTTATAGACACAGATGACCAAGTTGTTACATGGGACCACTAAATATAAAGAGATGCAATGACGGCCAGCTTTCAGAGAATTTGGTCAAATAATAATTTTCGTAAAGTTGCTCAAGATTATTGTTCACAATGTTTAGAATGTTGGCAGAACAACATAATGAAACAAACTATTGGAACAATGAGTCATTCTCCTCCAGCCTATGACCCTTTCTTGATGCTGCAACTTAGTTTTATCGAACTATACTTCCCCCTGTAGGGGATACCGCTATGTTCTTACCTTAAGATGGTATGCATGTTTTCAAAATGGGTGGAGGCCTATCCCACATGCAGATGTGATGCAAAGACATTTGCAAAGCTGTTGCTCAAATAACTGTATTCTGTGTTATGGTGTCCTGATTCATCAATATAGTGATGTGGGTGGACATTACAAAAATGAGATCACAAAAATGATTTGCGAGGCTGTGGGCATAACCCGGAGACTATATATACTATCCTCAATCTTCTGGCAGAGTAGAGAAGTTGAACAGGCTGAGTATGAACAAATTGACTAAATTATAGGCATCTACTACCTTGAAATAGTCTGATACCCTTCCTTTGGTGCTCATAACAGAAAGAATGGACTAAGTCCCCATGAGATTCTCTTTGACAGATCGACGAGCGTGTGTGGTATTGCTGCTGCTCCATTGATGTCGAAATCTAATGAAAGGTCTTGGACTACTGGAAAGAACTATCTGATGTGGTGTGCTCTATGTCGCGCCAGGCCCAGCAGCTGCCACAGAACCTTCAACTGCTGTATGCCAAAGTTTGGAACTCAGGGGACTGGAAACTCATGACCAAACACACACAATAAAACTGTCTGCAACCCAGGAGGAAAGGGCAGTATCAAGTTCTTTTGGTCATAAACAGTGCCATAAAATGTGAAGGGTTGCCTGGGTGGCAGTCAAGACACCCAGCGTCAATGGAGAATAACATTTCAGCCTGACTAGAGGAGACAAGATGAAAGGCAAAGAATGGCAAATGATAATAGTCATCACGGGAGCTTCATTTGCTACTTGCATAACAGAATTGGTTTTAGCTCTGCTTAAGCAAGTGATTTTTCCATTAGGACATGGTAGGTCTTCCACCCCAGCAATCATCAGTAGGATAAAAGAGGCTGAGGAATGACAGATGTAAATGGACCACCAGAACGAATATCATGTAAATACTTATGGTGGTCTGGTTCAGACATATTATTCAAATACATTTTTAATTGTTGGCTGTGTAGTAATATGCCTGCATCATTGGTGGAAGGGACTACATATTCACAGAGACCTCTTTATTTTTCTTTGATTTCCACCATTTATCGTTCTGTACTTAAAGGCAAACGGGGTTCACTACAGGTGATGTTGAGTTCAAATATTTAGAAGAGAATAGTAGAGAATATGTTTACAGTGCCTAAAGACTACGTGAATGCTAGCTCAAGAGGAGAAGGAGTTTTTGCAGAATTTGAAAAAGACAGTAAACATCACATGAATATAGAGGGAGGGAATTTGCAATGTCACATCAAACAGGGCTCTAAATAGAATGTTTCATTACTACCACCCCCAGCTCTAAACCTCTAGCGCGAAAGAATGGAACAACACTGCATATCATGTAAAGGGATTATTAGTGTCGGTAAGAGTAATTGTTTGTAGATTTTTCATATGCTCGCAAATTGTCTAAATTATAATCAATATGGCTATATATAGACATATATCATGCTTGTGGAAGGAAGGCTTATATTTTGTTGCCAGCTGGACAAACTGGTTCCTGTTTTTTGGCTCAAGTGTCACCACCTATTTATATATCAAATAACTGAGGAGTACCCAATTTTACCTTCATAGGAGGGATGTAGGGGAATACAACGTTATATTTTTTGCAACAGTTCCTCCTGTAAGTGTTGAGAAAGCAGAAGCAGGCTCAGTTGATTGAGAGGCTGGTGAATGACATTGCTGCTGGCGTTTCCAATGTTACAAAATAAATTACTGCAATGCATAGTATGGCTATACGAAACAGAATGACTCTGGATATTATCCTAGCAAAGGAAGGAGAGTATGAAAGGTAATAACCCCTAGTTAAACACCCAGTGCTGTACCTATACTCCAAATAATACAAATAATTTGCATGACCTTATATGTGATATTTTAAAGGTCTTGTGAGAAGAACGTGACATGGGTAGTCCAGGCTTTTGGGAAAGGGTAGAGGGATGTTTAGGTTTCTAGGGAAAACGGATATTAGGTCTCATTGGTATAGAAGTTGGATTTCTTTCTCTTTTTGCTGTTACTAACTTTTGTTGGACCAAATCTGTGTTTGATGTAATGTAATTGAAATTAGGGAGGGGGTGCAGGCACTCCAAGGTGTATGAGGAATGGCTAGGAGAAACAGAGGAGAAGAAAGCTAAGGAATATGAATATCAAAAAACAGGCACAGCAATTAAATAACAGTGAATGGTTGGCACATAATGTTAAGAGTAGGAAATGTGAACATCCAGGATGCATTCAACAAACCTAACCAACTCCATCTAGTTTATACCGCTTGCTCATAGCAATAGAGTACAGTAGCATACAGCAGGGTCAACATTAGCAAATTGTAAAATGCTATTGTGCAGAGTTTGTCTTTCCTGTGCTGGTAGATTTGCTAGGGAGGATGCCCACCATGTTATGATCTCATACCTCATTTGTTTTGCTGTTACTCTGATCAACTGTGCCAAGATGAGCTATTATGTATCTCTAATGTATCCTTGTGTTTCTATGTATGCGCAGTCTGGAAATTTCCTCTGCTTGCAGACAGCATATCTGCCCATGCTTAGTCGTCAACTGTTAAGATACATGTTAGCTAAGGCTGGCTTATGATAATCTTTCAACTGGAATATACACGTTTTGCTCTCAAAGAATCTCCCACCTAAGAACGTTTTTTTAATTGCTTTTTCAGCCACAGAGATAAGAACAGTACAGACATTCACCATGGCAAGTGAGAGGAAACTGGGATTTGTTTGGGTGTTGGTTGGAGAAATTGGCTGGCATGTGGGCCGCAGACAGAGTTTAAACCTCCCTGAGCCATTCTACCTCTTTAAGGGGGTACAATTGGTGGCTGGTGATAATTGATACAAAGACAATCCAGATTCTTCGCATTCTTTTTCTCATTTCTTTCTCTGGTAGTCTGGTGGGCTTCGAGCTCCCTGGGTGGGAAGACTGGGTGGTTGATCAAATATGTGCCTGTCCCCAAGGGCAGTGTGGTCTGATAGCCCACCAGACTATCAGTGAAAAAAATGATAAACAAAACAGAGTGCAGGATTTTGCAATCCTGACACTGCATTGCATTCTCCTCCCCCTGACCCTGATTTTCTTTCTGCCGAATATTAGCAGAATGGGGAGGGAGGGTTAAGCAAAATCAAAACAACACCTAAAAGAATCCACATTTTCTTTTGCTTGCCATGGGGATATGCCAGGACCCAGGGGTCAGAAAGCCTGTTAGGGCTTTGGGGGTGGGGGTTGCAGCTTGATGCAAACCTGACAATCTTCCTCCTGATGGGAGGGAGAATGTTGTGGTCCTTATGGGTGGGAGTATGGCTTGATGCATTAGTAGGTAGGCCTCACCCCATTTCTTTTTTATTAATATAAAAATCCCTGGTGCCTGGCGGGCTTTCTGGTCCCCCAAGAAGGGCAAAGTGGGAGTAAACCTATCTAAAGGCACCCAAAGACTGTTGGGGCCTACATCCAGATGCCTGGGCGTGCTGGCCTTCACCCAGTTTCTTCTTCAGTAGGCTTTCTGCCCTTCCTGGTGAGCAGATTGGGCATATACCATCCCATTCCCCACCTGAGAGTCTAGAAAGACTGCTGATGCCTTAATGGGTGAGGGTAAAGCCCAATGCCATCCCATCCCATTGTTTATTAAAAAAAAGATAAAATCTGTGTCTAGCCGGTACACTCTCCCACTGGGGACAGATTAGGGCAAACCCCAAATCATCCTTCAGTGAGGCGTTTGAATTCAAAAGAGGAAGAGCAGCAGATGGTATCTTGGTTTCAGTACTTAGTAAATCGTGCACTTAAAACGAGCAGCATGGTGCTGCCTTTGGATCCCTTGTGCCAAAAGAGCAACATTATGTTACTAATTATTGCTAATTGGTATTGTTGGAACTTACTTCACTTTCTGTTCAACTTACATTACTGTGTATGCTCACAGTGTTGCAGGCACAGTGCGTAATAAGTGCAAAACTGTCCCGGTGCCCCCTCATTCAATGCTGAAATAGAAGTACAATGGCAGACATGATCAGGGTGGTGCACGCAATACAATGGACATGATGTCTCTAATCTGCCTGGTGGCACTGAAAGCCTGCCTGGTGGAAACGGCACTTGACATAGACTTCGGACCCTAGGGAAATCTTCAGCAAAAGGTCTAATCCTGTGGTTCTGCAGCAGGAATCTCAGGAGTTCTCCAAGGTACAGACTTCCCAAGGTACAATGGTACACCCAAGGAATACAGTTGTGCAAAAATCCCTCTACAAAAGGAGATCCCCTCACTAGTATACATGCAGCATTACGAAGGGAATCACAGTATTGTCCTTTTGTCAAGGGGCGCCTGTACATCCCGAAGAAAATAAAAATGTTGCCCAACATGGTGTACTAGCGTCTTGGCATTCACACGAGGCCAGCAGGCATTCTCTGGGGATTTTCTGGGCCTTAAGGAGGAGAACAGAGAGTTACCTCCAGCTCTGATGTGGGCGGCCCAATGGAGAACTTTCCACTCAGCAGAGCTGTATAAAACTTGGCACGCAGATGCTATCTATTGCTCTGTTTTGTTAATGGACAGCTGAGTGGATGGTGTAATACACTAGAGAGAATCAATCAATCAATCAATTGTTAAGCGCGCTACTCACCCATTAGGGTCTCAAGGTGCTGGGAGGAGGGTTGCTACTGCCCGAATAGCCAGGTCTTGAGTCGCTTCCTGAAGGTCAGGAGGTTCTGGGTCAGACATAGTTCGACAGGGAGGGTGTTCCAGGTTTTGGCGGCGAGGTGGGAGAAGGATCTGCCGCCGGATGTGGTACGATGGATGCAGGGGACGGTGGCGAGGGTGAGGTTGGCGGAGGGGAGCTGGCGGGTGGGTGCGTAGAAGATGAGACGCTCGTTGAGGTAGGCAGGGCCTGCGTCGTGGAGAGCCTTGTGAGCGTGGATGAGGAGTTTGAAGGTGATCCTCTTGTTGACGGGGAGCCAGTGTAGGCCTCTGAGGTGGGCTGAGATGTGTTTGTGGTGTGTAATGTTGAGGATGAGGCATGCGGAGGCGTTCTGAATACGTTGACGTTTCCTCTGGAGCTTGGCCGTTGTTCCCGCGTAGAGTGTGTTGCCGTGGTCCAGTCTGCTGCTCACGAGGGCATGGGTGACCGTTCTTCTGGTTTCGATGGGGATCCATCTGAAGGTCTTGCGAAGCATGCGGAGGGTGTTGAAACATGAGTATGAGACACCGTTGACTTGCTGGGTCATGGTGCGCGATGAGTCCAGGATGAAGCCCAGGTTGCGTGCATGGGTGTTGGGAGTTGGTGCGGTTCCTAGGGTGGCTGGCGACTCATCACCATCAAAATTCTGCACGAAAATTCCAGTGACAGATTTTCTGAATTTTCAAGCTCTCTTGAACAGCACCCATCTACCTTAATGCTTGAATAGATTTAAAGGTGTTTTTTAAGACACTGTTTTTCCTCAGTCCGATATTGGTGATAAACCCCATTTACTACCCTTTCAGTGTTCCTTAATCTTCTTTCACTACCCACTCTTCACTTAAACTTTTTTAGTTGGGTATGCTATTGTGATGGTTGGGAATATATGGCTCACACTCCCTTCAAAGATCATGAAAAGATACACACTCAATATGCATAATATTAAGACAAGTTATCAGTATTGTAGGGAACGCCCTCACGATATGCAATGGTTGCCACTGGGAACCAGGGGCCCCACCTAGATGTTATTTAGTTGCTTGTGGGTCTCTTCTGTCTGCAGGTCTTCAGAAACATTACTAAGTAAGACCTTTACATGAGCACCAGTTACATTACACAAGGGCACATTCATTTTTGTACACCCGGAGAGATTAGGATATTTGCTCAAAATCACAAGATGTTGAGCCGACTGTGGAGACTCGAACCTGGTTCCCCAGCACAGTAGTTGGCAGCTCTGGCCATTACACCACACCTTCTCCCGTTTGGGAATACTGCGATAGGGGGATTTGACATGTGGCCTGGCAACAGTGAGAGAAATGTGAAAAGAGAAGCAATCAAAATAGAGTAAAACCGAGCATGAGAGAAAGGTAATAAAGGAAAAGTAGGCATGAGAGGGAAAAAGATGTATAGAAAGGAAGAAAACATCAAGAAAACATCAAAGGAAAGCAAGCATAGGCAGAGTCAATAGGTCTCCCTTATGCAAGCTATTGCCTTTGTCAATGTTTGTAGCCATGTTGCACAGCAGCACCAGAGAAAATACATTTTGAATATTTATTTCTCAACAAGTGGCATGGTATGTGGTCATCAGACTGTCTGGATGGTTGTAAAACACAACTCATTTAAGGCCTCGTTATGTTTAAAAAATCATTGTATTGTTATGAATTGAAATCTGACGATGTTTGCATTGAAAACTGTAATAAATGTGACCCTGATATTTTATATCTAAACCACAACTTGTGTGTTAGGACAATTTTTGCTTGCACTGACACCATTGTCATTCACCGCATCCAGTCTACCATGGGGAGGCAAAAGAAGCTCTCCATCCGATAGAAGAGCAGCAAAATGAAGCCCTAAGCCCTATTGTACCTTGTGCATTGCGCTGCTGGATGGATTAACCAGGCCTTGAAGACTGTGGTTCCTGTAGTAAGTCACCCCGACCTTCCTGTGGTGGCTAATTGCCGCAGATGTGCACCATTGTACATCCCCTGGCCAGGCGTGGCCAGAGGCCATATAATAAAGGGGTCACAGATGGCATGGGGTCTTACACCCATACCAGCACCATAGTGTGAGTGTGTATTATTGGTATCCTGCCATATGCTAGCTATGCAGCTGGGGTAGGCTAGAAGGTCAGAGCACCACCGCAACATCTGGCGACGGGGACTCACCATATGTGCGTCCTCCTGCTCCAGGTGACATCCTACCTGCAGCGTCCTGTCAGACCAGCTGAACCAGCTGCCATTGCCTTTTGCGGTCGTGCCTCTGTCCGCAAGCAGCACAGTAAAGCTCCTATTCTTACTGTGCCTTAGCGCTGAAGCTGCTGCCCCCGGTGTCTTGAGAGTGGGACACCTCGCCCAATAGTACCTCCTACCAGCACCCATCACCAGCCTGCAGGCACCACCCCCAGTCTCGGCAATTCCAGCCTCCTGCCGACAGCCAGACAGCATGCACTGCTTACTTGGAGCATGAGGGCTTCACTGCAGTCGCAGGGAGCCGAGCGTGTGTCATGCCTACAAAGAAAAACTCTGCCTGAACCAGCCAGCCAATTTGACAGTTCCAACAATAGGCGTGGCTGTAGGTGACTGGCTGATGACTTCACAAGGTCATCATACAAAACTAAAAAAAGTACATGAAAACTAAAAGAAATAACTGCACAAAAGAAAAAAAGTGACTGTAGGGAGCCACAAACAGCAACTTCGTTTGGAGGGGTGTGCACATACCACTGAGGAACTAGAGGGGTGCCACCCACATAACACTGTGGGACTACAATCTTGTACTGGGTGTATGTACCTCACCTCAGCTAGTTTCCTACACACTGCCCAGAATGCTGCCTCATCTTTGCTGATTATACCAATGCGACTCTCCCAGGAGGGCAACAGCCAATTCGGATACTCCACCAACATGTGCTGGTAGGAGTCCTGAAACCCTTCAGCGAGCTAGTTGCCCCAGCGACCGTCTCACCCCGATGGTGAATTTGGGTAGAAAGACTGAACAACTACTTCGTTGCCACCAGATAATATGAGGGGACCGTAAAACATTCCCTACTACTTCATCACATAGGGGAGGAAATCTGTAAGCTATTCAACACCGGCGCAGCAAACGACTATCATGTGGCAGTTAAAGCCCTCAACATACATTTCGACCCACAATTAAACTCAGATATTAAGCGTTTCAAGCTCTGCCAAGCAAGTTAATGAGAGGGAGAATCCATCTACACCTTCTGAGTGAACTAGCCAGCATGTGACAGCAGATCATCAACCAAAGGAAATAAGGGCACAAATTATTCAAGGATTCCACAACAAGACACTTAGAGGCCTCATCCTATGACAACCGAATATCAGTCTGGATGACATCCTCATCACAGCTTGATCCTATGATCTGTCAGCCGCAAGAGCCTCCGAGATGTACATTGGTACAACTCAGACACCAGAAAAGACCCCCAGCGTGAAGACACAACGTGCAGACGCCATGTACACTAAAGGAAAACTCTAAAGACCAAGGGTGCCTGTTCCGCCATCTACAGGGTCCTGATGCAGGTATATTGGTGGTAACAAACACTACCTTGACAGCTGCCCTGCTCAGGGACCCACCAGAACAAACTGTGGCAAGATCAATCATTTTACGACGGTGTGCTGAGGGGCGCACAGAGGAAGATGCCCCAGAGAAAGATGTACCCCAACTAAAGCAGTAACTAGCCATCAGAAGATGAAAAGGAACTCTTCCTCATCTCATTAACATGTGACCTGAAAAGAGACAGGAGGCTGCAACCCACTTGTATAGTGAAAATTGTCGGGTCAGAAGTCAAAGCCCTCATTGACACAGGTGCATCGGTGAACATGATGGGAATCCAACAGGACAGATGCCTCCAGCCAAAGCATACACTCTCCCTGTCACACACCAAAATATTTAGCTAAGGGAGTCAGTCCCCGTTGCCCCTCAGGGGACACATGGCAGTATGTGTGTGATCGAACGACCAACAAATCCTGACAAGATTCCTTGTGGTTGACAAAGAGGTTGAAACCCTGCTAAGAAACCATGCCGCAGAAGACTTAGGAATTGTGTCATTCACACAAGATGTGAGAGCTTATCAAGTTGATGAACTGCTGAACCAATTCCCCAAACTATTCAGAGGCCTAAGATGTCTGAAAGCCCCACCACTCAAGTTACACATTGACAAATCAGTCAAACCCGTGACACTCCGCCATCGACAAGTACTCTTCCACCTATGACCTCCAGTTGAACAGGAACTAGACAAAGTCAAAAGCCAAGGTGGGAGCAATAAAGTATCCGGACCAATGTCCTGGGTGCCATCCAGGGTCATAACCGAAAAGCTGAAACAACCTGGTAAAGTACTCTTGTACATCGACATGCACCTCCCCAATAAAGCCATAAAACGGGAGACGCACATCACGCCCACAATAGATTTCATTATTATTGCTGATTTAAATGGAGCACAGTGGCTCTCCAAATTAGATCTCAATCCAGAATACCACCAATTGCTCCTCTCAGAGGTAAATAAGTAACAACATTTTCCAGGCACCATGGGCTACACTGTTACACAAGATTGAACGCCTGCATTTCCTCAGCAAAGGATGTGTTTTAGGATGCTACAAGGGAGACACTGTCAGGGCTCCATGGTGTCATGAAGGTTAGAAACGACATCCTGATCAACTCCACGACTACTGAGGAGCATCACAAACACCTTCATGCCACCTTAAAGTGCCTATGAGAACATGGCGTTACCCTGCAAAGAGAAAAATGCTTGTTTTTTCAGATGTCCACAGAATTCTTTGGATATGTCTTCAACCAAAGAGGCGTACAAGTTGATCCCCGGAAGTGGCAAGCCATAAAACAAGCCCCAGCCCATACCACTGTGTCAGAGGTTCGCAGCTTTATGAGCATGGTCACATACTGTGGCAGGTTTATCCCCAATCTTGCGACAATTACTTAACCTTTGAGCCCTCCAAAGGTGTCAATCCAGAGGATAAAGGTGCCTCTCCTGAGGAAAACAATGATGGCATACTTCAACCTCAAGAAGAGGACTGAGCTGCTTATAAATGCAAGTCCAGTGGGTCTCCTAGCCATCATGACACAAGAGGTTGAACCGGGGAAATAGGCACAGTTAGCATTTGCCAGCAGAGCACTCAATCCAACCGAAGCATAGTACGCCCAAATTGTAAGAGAAGCCTTAGCCATCAAACGGGCGTGTGGACATTTCCAATTATACCTTTGAGGAAAGCTTCTCAGAGTGGTCACAGATTACCAGCTGCTGATACCACTATTCCGAGGCACAGCACCCCATCCACCTCCTCGAATCAAACGCTGGGCCATTCAGCCTTAATACTACCACAACAAAGTGATCAATCAGCAGGGATCAAAAAACCCAGCAGACTTCCTCTCACGCCATCCTTCTTGGGTCACAGTGGTCAGCAATGATAACACAGGATTGAATGAAGAGTACATCTGCATGGTGACCCACGGAACCTGTCCAGAAGCTTTGAGCCTGAGCATAATCAAAGAAGATGCACCACATGCCAACTCAGCAGCTCCCAGGAAGCCCCAGCGACCATCATTACCAAAGAACCTTTTCCAACCCCATGGTCAAAAGTGAGAATGGGAGTCTCCCCAGTGGGACAATCACCGTGTTTCAATGTTTCAAGTAGACAGTTACTCTAAATATCTAAAACAGATAAAGGACCTCCCTTCCAGGGGCCTGAATTCAAAGGGCTACTTGAATGCCTAGGTGTTCGACATCACTGCATTACCCCGCAGTGGCCGCAGGTAAATGGAGATGCAGAGTGCTTCATGCACACCCTAAACAAATCACTCAGGATTGTTAGAGTTGAAGAAATCAACCCCAAACTCATCCGCCACAGATTCTTACGGGAGTACTAGGGGATGCCACATTGTACCACAAAGCGGCCTCCCTGGTCTTTGTCGCTCGATGGACCCAGGAAAGACACATTCCCTGGTCACCATGAATGGATTCTACCAACTTATGACCCAGTAAATGCACAGACCTGGCACATGCACAACAATGTACGTGCAAGCCTGAAGAGGTGAGCAACTACACGGCATATTGCGCAAGGTGACAAATATCATCAAAGACAGAAGGCTTGTGGGGAAGTTCAGAACACCTTTCAAACTAGGGGCATGGACATTGATCAGCATAGAGGGTACCATGATAACAGTTTTCAAGGACCATGAAACTGTCACTAGAAATATTTCATGGTTCTGGAAAGTAGAAACACCGAACCAGCAAGAGCCTGAAAATGGAGGAAGCAACACGACAATAGATGATTCTCCCATGGAAGAGAAATGCAGCAGTCCCTCTACAGCTGACAGAACTACAGAACGGACCAATGCGGAAGAGAGTAGTAGCATGGGCACTGGCAACGACTCAAGCACAGAAGAGGTACCTGACCGATGACTTCATCAGCGGTACAATCTCAGGCCGAATTCGCAGCAGAGTCAGCGGCACAAACACTTTATGAGACAAGTTCAAAGGTGAAGTTTTATGCAGATTTGGGGAGGGATGTAGTGAGCCATCCCGACCTTCCAGTGGTGGCTCATTGCTCCGGATGTGCACCATTGTACATCCTCTGGGCAGGAGTGGCCAGAGGCTATATTACCACAAGGGGGCTTACAACTGTACCAATTATTGTGTAATTATTGGTATCATGTCATAAGTTAGCTACGTAGCTGGGGTAACCCAGAAGGCCACAGCACTCCCCACAACAGGCCTCCCAGGTCAAGGGAGCCCTGTGCCACTGCACCTGCGGTGTCAACGAAAACTACCCCCCTACTTTGCAGCTTTCATTCGATTATGCCTTTTAATAGCAGCACTACGTTGAAAGTGTTATTTTCCAAAGAGAACCCCTCTTCCCAAGTCAAGGTGGTCACGTGATACGGTGGTAGACCTTCATACTGAATAACCATAGTAAAACCACATTGCTGTAAAATTTGCATATATATATATATATATATATATATATATATTTATATATATATATATTTGTTTTTTTATTTATTTTTAATTACAGAATGCATTTTATGAACAAAATCTACTGTGACCAGCAAATGGGGAAATATAGTATTAAGTCCAGGAAAAAGTGTCAGAGTTTGCCTAAACAATGTGAATATTTTGCAGAGAACCTTGTTAATACCATGCGTTAGCCACTCCTGCTCCTGTTCGTGGAATATAGACAGACAATCTGGCAGCTCTGCTGGAGCTCAAAGTAAACAGAGTGTCATACTGATTGTTACGGTTACAAGTTTTAAAACATGTGCATCACGTACCCTAGCATCCCTTTACCCGTGGACTTTTGAACAAATAAACATTACACAAAAAAAACACAAAATGAAAAGGCTCACATTTCATTGTGGTTTTTAAAGCAGTGCTTTGTACTGCTAAGGGATGTGCATGGTTTAAACGTAGGAAAATATGCAATACTATTACCAAAGCAATTGTGTGACCGTTACAACATAAATTGTCTAGCTCTTGGTTCTACGTACTGTTTAAACAGAAGTTGCCTAAAACAGCCAAAGGGCTGCATTTGTCAACGGTCTACCAGCACAGCATGGGAGCTGCTCAGAAATAGCTGATGAAACGAGCCCTGCGCAAAGGGGAAGCTTTCTGACGTCTGCCACTCTGCCCCTTGCCACAATCCTTTCATTATGAAAGTGCTTGCACTGCACACTGCTGTTTGTGCCACTGCCCTCCTGGTGCCGGGATTAGAGTGACAGAAGAATGTTCAGCCTGCTGCTCTCTCGACCTCAGGAACATGTACACTTTTGTGGTTTAACAGGAGGAATCCACACCATGAGCCTTCAGATGGCGTGGCATTAGGCCACCCATTGAAACTGGAGCATCAAAATGAAAGCCTTTTTGGAAGAGATCTGTTCAATAAACAGCCTAATATCGAACAGCTAGGGACTATCAATTTGTCAGAATATGCTTCAATTTGTGCACTCGATTTAGATGGACCTGGACAGGGAACAAGTAACATCTAAGCAACACAAACAAAATAGAAAAAATAAATAAAACAGCACAATGGAGGGAGCAGCAGGCAGGGGGTGGGGGAGTCAGAAAATAAATAGTACCTTAATCAAGTTGGGAGCAGGGGACAGGCACAGATTAAATTGAATCAATCTGTGCTTGGTCCCCGCTCAACAGAATGAATTGGAAATTACGTTTTGCCTGTACTAGCCAATTAAAGAAGCTGATAAAGAAAGGTTTTGTGAAGCCAACAAAAGGTAAGCAATGGGTGGGCTCCAAGCCCTTATTTGTATATAATTGTGTCTTGCAAGCAAGACCATGCATTAGCACATGCTCTTGCAGGCTCGACCCTAAAAAGGTAGCATAAGTCAGAGAAATGGATGGATTGAGAGTACAAGGATGGATACATGGAAGGAATAAAGGATAGATGGGAAAGCAAAAGGAACATGCGGTGAAAGGGCGAATGGAAGGATGAATAAACAAATGGAGAACAGTGAAAGGATAGATGTATACATAAACTTATTGACAGGTGGATGGGTGAAAGGGTGAAGTATATATAAAAGGATGAAACAATGGATGGATGAAAGTAAGTACCTTTGGGTGAATGGAAAGGTGAAGGGGTGAGCAAATGGACGGATGAATTGATGGAAGGGTACAAGTATGGATGGACAAAAGATAAGGAACTCTTTTTTATTACTTGCTTTGTGTGCTCAGTGTTATTAGAGGTGTAGTAGGGATATTTTCTTGCTACGCCCTTGCTGTTTCAAAGCCACAGAGAGATGGATATTTAAAATTAACTGTAATTAAATGCATGCAAAAATTAAATTGTTGCTCTGTGGCCGAGTCAAACACAGGGACAATTAGTCACGCAGAGCTGAGCAGGCAGACTTATTTCACCCTCAAGTGCTTTCGAGACATAGGTTGAAATCCTAGGATTATTGGTGAGTCTGTAAGTATATTTACAAGAACAATTGTGAATCACAGTTAGAGCCGTATTTTTCCAGTTTCTAACCTGCCTCCCTAAGGCAAAAGTAAGCTTGTTCGGAGTCTAAGATACAAGTGCCATTTCTTAGGCCTGCACTGCTGCTTGCAAAGCTTTATTTCCATGGTTTGCAGTACAGCTCAAACTGTGCTGTTCCATGTCTATTTCACTACTGCGGAAAGCTTTGGCATATTTGACCTTCAAAAAACGAATGGCATATATGTTTCTATAAACCCCAAAACAACAGATTTCTGAACATACAGAAATGCTTAAGAAAATAAGATTTGGAGTCCAATGGTCGCTGCCCTGAAACTCACTGTGCCTTAATCTGAGGCTCGAAGAAAATCATACAGTATGTTTTGCATACTGTTAGGAATTCGGTTACTGGTTGACTGAAGCGTAAACCCTGGTCAAGCAGCACCATAATCCTAGTCCAGGTAAGGCAGTTAGAAATTAACACATGCTGAACATCCTAGTAGCTTGGCACAAGACAGTCAGGCTTAACTTAGAGGCAATGTGTAAAGTGTTTGTGTAGCACGTCAAACAGTAAAACAGTGAAAACACCACACAAAAAAAGCATCCCATGGCATTTTAGAAAAACAGAGCTTAATTTAGTACATAAAACAAGACCAAAAGGACAACAGTAGAAACTGAGTTATGATTTTTTAAAGAATAAACTGCAATACAGCACCTAAAACTGTAAAGCGCCAAACGTGCTGGACCAAGTCAAAGTTAAAAGTTCAAGCTGTGACGCAGCATGGGTTGGATACAGTCCCAGATTAGTCCAGTTGGAGGTTTACCTTCTCATGCTTTGTGCCAAGAGTCCCATTTTGATTGGAGGGGGACTTGAGAACCACAGGGATCGTCCTGGGCAGTGACTGGCATGGAGCTAGGAGCAGGCCTGGAGTTGCAGATGGGATAGCTGGTGCTTTGCACTGGCAGTCCCCCACGAGTGGTCAATGCTGCTGTATGAAGAGAAAGACTGGTGGTGGCTTGTGCTGATTTTTAGGGCGAGTGGCGCAGTTCTGGTGTGGATGGGAAAATGGAGGGAGGCAGGCAAAAAGTTGGGGGGAAGACTACCCTAAAGCTGTCAGGTCTAACAGATGGGTTCCAGGCCAAGTAATTCCTCTCCAGGCAAGAGGGCAGCAGGTCAGCACAGCAAGACAGCAGCTCCTTCAGAGTAGCAGTCCAGTAGAGTGGCAGTTCTTTCAGCAGCACAGCAGTCCTCTTTACCGGCAGAGTATCCACAGTGTACTGAAGTGGTGGTGTCTGAGGTCCTTCTTATATACACTAGTGCCCTGGCTCTGGAAGGTGGAAGAAGTTTCTAGACAGTGTCTGTGAAGTGCATTGGATTCCCTATATCCCCTGCCCTGGCTTCAAGCTGGCTGAAATGACAATGAATGGTTGTTAAGCCCTTTGTGTGGAGGCAGGGCACAGCCTATTCAGGTGTAAGTGAGACTGGGTCCAGCGCCTCCTTCCCATCCTGCCAGTGATGGCCCATCCAGTCACACGTACGCTCCTGTTGTGTGTGGCTATCTAAAAGGAATATACAAAGCACAACTGCCAACTGCACCCAGTCATGTGACCAGAGACAGGCTGCAGGCACCAAATTGTTAAGGCAAAAAAATCCAACTTTCTAAAAGTGGTATTTTCAGAATTGTCATTTAAAAACAGGCTTCACCATAAGTTATGATTTTAAATTAGGATTCCAGAGACACCACCCATGACACAGTTGTGTATTCCCAATTGAAAATTACACTTCTACAATGTAATAAGGCAACTTAAATTTTATCCTATGGGAGTGATAGGCCTTGTAGTAAAAAAAAAAAAAATTAAGAGTTTTTCACAACCAGAACATGTAACACTTAAAACTATACGTACAACTTTTTAATTTCATTGTACCTTGCCCTCTGGGCTGTCCAAAGCCTACCCTAGGAGTGACATATGTTTTAAAAAGGTTTTTTTTCCAGGTTGAAATGGCAGTGTAAAACTGCACACACAGGCTCTGAAATCACATGTTTAAAGGGCTACCTATGGGGGTGGCACAATCAGTGCTGCAGACCTACAGGCAGCATTTAATTTAAAGGCCCTGGGAACATGTAGTGCCATTTTACTAGGGATTTATAAGTACATTAAATCTGCCAATTGGGTATAAGCCAATTACCAGGTTTTAAGCAGAGAGCACAAGTACTTTAGCACTGGTTAGCAATGGTAAAGTGCACAGAGTTCTAAGGCGAACAAAATTGAATTCAGCAAAAAGTGGAGGGCAAAGACAAAGAGTTTGGGGATGATCCTGTAGTAGGGACCAAGCCCCAAACATGGTTAGATAGACTTGAGGGAAGTAGGATCTAAATGTTCCAGAGGATAGTTGCAGTGTGCCTTGAGACTGGGTTCCCCATTGTTCTGCAATAGTCTCAATGTAACTCTCTTCTTTGATTCAGAAAAAAAGCATTTGTTGGATTGATTTTGACTTTCTAGAAACAAATATGCCCAATTGCCCACCTTAATTTGCTATTAAGACACATGCTTATTGGTGAAATGGGGCTATGAAGTGATGAAAAATATGCTTTTCCCATTCCAGTTGCCCAGGGAGTTCTTGAAAAATGATAACTTGAAAACCAGTGTCCAAAGTGTAAAAAAAGAAAATTAAAAAAACACTGCCCAAGGTCTCTGCATTGTACTACAGAAAATGGCAGTGGGCATACAATTCAGCCTTGTGCCTGTTGAGAGGGCTTAGAAGTATTCTCCCTATGTCTACTGCCCACTGGACATGACTGAAAGTCGAGCCTTACATCTGATGTGAAAAAGGGTACTGTAAACATTGATGGTGCATTTAGGGGCAAGGTACGTAACGGGATTAGGAACCTCATGAGAAAAGTGGATAATGCATTTTACAGGAAACAGCGAACTTTGGACCATATGTACGAACACATTTTCCGATTGACACAGAATTGGAAAAACCATTTATGGCACAAGATTTGAGCTAATATTTAAATATGAAGAGATCTTTTTGCACCAAGTGTGACAAAAAGCACTTCTACAGGTCCTGGGGAAAAGGAATAAAACTCAAAAAATTAGGGTGCAAGGGGCTGTGACCCAGTGAGAGGTCAGGCACTACCAATTGTTGGAAAAGCAACTGACACAGAAGGTGATCTAAAGCCATGGCCCTTAAACCAAACCCGGATGTTCACAGTCAAAAACTTGGCCCTGCAAGGTTTGTGGTAAGGAGCTTTGGTACAGTACAAGGTAAGGCTAGCACGCTAATGCTACTACCCACTGCTTACATGATTTCTGGGCAAAGACATGGTTACACTCAATAACAGACGTGTAAGAGGCCAGACCTTAACCCACAGGGCTAAAACCCCCCTCTGTAATTTACCTGTGAACCACCGTTGAGTCTTTGGGACTGGAGAGTTTGAGATCAAGGATGGTAGCCATCCAGTTTCTAGCAGGAGCAATTTAGATGCATGAGATTGGCAGTTCCCTATTTGAATCTGCATATCTTGCAACACGAAAACACAGGTAATAGCCAGAGCTCACCATAATCTAGAAATGTTTAGGGTTGACAAACTCCACAGAGGTCCAATTAGGGCCCACCATTCTCCAGAGTTTGTGAATTCACATTGGGGTTTGAAAACCCGTCTAAACAATAACACAAGAAAAAACATTACAAAGAAACATGTCACCACTTGGCTGCCGGAAGACTGTGTGCAAAGAGAATTTGTCATTCATGGCAGGTAGAGCACAGGGCCTGGCCAAGGGCCAGGCTCAGAAGCCAACTCCCCCACTAGGCAGCATCGAAGGGAATACATTCTAAAAACAGAAATCTCTAAAAAAGCAACAGATAAAATGATGCAATGGGCAGGAGTAGTCACAGCACCTTAACATGTGTTTAATAAAAACATCTAAAATTTGCACAGAAAAAAGACACACATGTAAAAAAATAAATGACATAACATTTATACCTAATAACTAACAACGCTGAAAAGCAGAACAAAATTAAATAACACATGCACAAAACAATAAATAATACTACATTCATTGGCTGCTATTTCACAGAGTTAACAGTAATATTAAAGCAATCTCATCTGTAGGCTTATTTACGTAATTTGTAACCACATATGTCAGACATCAAGTTTGAGGTCATGAGTACTGTATTTGGTCTAAGGGCAATGGTTTGCATGACTGTTGAGCGAGTTATGGATTGCGGACCGACCCTAGCTACAGTATTCAGTGGTTTCTAGGTTTTTGGCTAATAGTGTTATGTTTATATGTAGGTAAGTGTGGGTGTGTATACATACTACACAAGCACCAATAGTGCCTTTGTTACTATGGAAGGGTTTTAACTACTTAAGTGCTAAGGCTTTCCCCCACTGTTGAGCCCATTCTTGATGTTTAAGGCAGTTGAACAGTAAGCCTTTGACCTTTTTTCTACAAAAATAATTTTAGGCCAAATTTGAGAACCTGAAAAGCTGTACGGTTCCGGCCCGTGCCTTCTATAAAACATCCTGAGGGTGTCCCCCCGGGCCGCCGAGTGGGGCGTGGATGAGGCAGGGGTCTGTTTGGGCACCAGGTGACCCCCGGGGCTTCAGGACTGCCGCCATTGTCCCGGAACGGAGCCGTGAGACCAGGGGGCCGCTAATACAGAAGTGGCGTGCCCCCAGGCGCGACACAGGCCGGAGTGGGGGGAGAGAGCGAGGGGGTGCCTCCCCCCCAAACGAGTGGAAGGAGCGAGCGCCGTTCTGCGTGTGGGCCGCCCCTCCCCCACAGAGGCCAGATTGATTGCGGCGAGGAGGACAATCGGACCAGCGGCGGCAGCGGCAAGGTCAGTGGAGGGAGAGTGATCTGAGGAAAGGCTGCAGAGTGAGTCCCCTGTCTGCAGACCACCCCCCCCGACTGAGTGGAGGTGGGGGCACTGGTGAAGGCAGCCTGCCTGAGGAGTGGTACGTCCTGCGGGGTGCGCTTGGCATTGGACTGGGGGGGGTGGTGTCTCCGTCCCCCCGTGTTGAGTGCATTGGATCATCGCAACTCCCCTGTCCCCCCCTCCCCCTGTGCCCACTGGGGGCGAGGGCGCAGAGCGTGGCGGCGCTGGACGGGGGGAGGACCCAGGACCCCCCCCCCGAGTGGAACTGAGGGGGCACCCCGGAGGGCCATCAACAGATGCCAAACTCGGGACCCAGTGGAGCACGGAACGCTCAATCTCCTGTGAGCAAACAGCAGCGACCAACTGGAAGAGGAGCGGGCGCCCGACAAAAGGATCGAGCAATAGGCTAGGCCGCGGTGCCTGATAGAGGGGGAGCAAACGGGGCCCAGCCCCCGGGGGGACTGGACGGGGGCCTCCCCCACCCCCGCCTCGTGTGTGCGGCGGATGAGGGGAGACTGCGAACTACCTGGAGCGGTGGCTGCTGGCCATCCCCTCCACTCGACGTGCACGGAGGACCTAGCGGGCAGTATCACAGGGGGAGGACCGCCCAGCTGATCTCAGAGGCCACGCCGGAGCCCTGCACTAAATAGCAGTTGCACGAATATCCGACCCCGCTCACGGCGAGCCGCTCGCCAGCCACCCATCATGGCCGCTAGAAACAAATCCACGAAAAACCAGGACCGCCACACACAGGGGCAGTCAACGGGGGATCAGCAGATAGCCCCAACCCTGCAAGCTCTGGAATCCACCCTGCAAACCCACTCAACCCAGTTTGAAAAAGTACTGCAAGCAATTATGGACACTAAAGCTTCACTGGAGAACAGGATCGATTCAGTGTCACAAGATCTAAATCTGCTAAGAGTGGACCACCGTAACCTAACGGAAAGGGTAAAGTCGGATGAGGCGGAGATAAAGGAAATGAACCCCTCGGTCTTGGCTAACCAAAAATAAATACAGCGACTGCATGCAGAGGTAAAAGCACTCTGGTGCCGTGCTGTAGAGGCGGAAGGCAGATCACGGAGAAACAACGTGCGCTTCGTAGGATTTCCTGAAAAATTAGCAGAGCACAGAAATAATCCTGGAGCAATGGCTGATCAAGGAAGTGCTGAATGGGTCTCCGTCTAAATTCTTCTCGGTAGAAAGAGTACATAGGATACCGGGGAGACCCCCAGCCCCGGGCCAGACACCGAGACCCCTGATAGCGAGATTTTTAAACTACAGGGACTGCGATCTAATTTTGCAGCTATTCCCCAGCAAAGGCCCATTCAGACACGAGGACTCAGAAATCAACGCTTATCCAGACTTCATACAGGGAGTACAAAAACAGCACAACTCATTCGTGAGGGTCAAACAACGCCTCTGTGAGCACAACATCAAATATGCACTGCTATTCCCTGCCAAGCTATGAGTCACAACGGATGAACGTGTCCACGTGTTAACATCTCCTGAGGATGCCTGGACGTGGTTACACGCGAAGGGCCTGGAGCGACCCCAGTCCGGAACGGAGGTCATAGAGGAATGGCTGACTGCCCCACTGTGGAAGCGTTCCAAAAGGAGGCCAAGAGGCCAGCCCACACAGGAGCAGGCGACGGAGGAAAGGGCAAGAGTACTGAAGGCCACTCCACTGCACACGCAGAATACTTATGCGGCTTTGAGGGAGATCCCAGCGGACAGCCCGGACTCTGATTCGCTCAGCTCGACATCCGGCCTCACGGAATCGCCAGCCGGGCCGAAGCTCACCCCCCGAGCGGCGGACGAACTGTAAACATGGATGGCCTCCCACTCTTCTCCCCCCCTCTTCTCCATCCTCATTCTTCTCTCTGGGATCCCCCCTCCCCGCCCCTTCTCTCTCCCACCCCTCTCTCCTCCTCCCCTTCCTCTCCCCCACCCGGCTGCGGAAGGTAACAACCTGGTTGAGGTGCCAGTGACGATTCCACGCCTATCCACGAGTTGGCTAATGCTGCTGCGGGCCCTGAACGGCCTCAACTGTATCATGGACAGTATTGTTTGGTCTCGGCGGTTGGGAGGGTGGGGTGGGGGGTCCTGGCAGGGGGGGGACCCAGGGGGGCCCAGTAGTACAGGCAGCCAACGGCTGCGGAAGGGTGTGGGCCACATCTGGTTGTTAATATGGCCGCCCCATGGGAGTTCGAATCTACACCAAGTTTGTTGTTTGATTGCGAGATTAGTAATTTGTTATTAGTTAAAAGTTTTACATTGATTGTGAATGGTGGGTGTGTAGCAGGGTCAGTAGTTATGTTAATTTCAAAAGGTCAACACAAGACACAGGAAATATTGCTAGCGCAGACACACAGCTGGGCAAAAGTGACTGAGCAAGAGGGGACCTGTGTGGACACGGATGGGCTGGAGGGAAGGGATGGGAGGCAACCACACATAATGTAAAATGGCGCTAAGAGCAAACCCATCCACACACCAATATGATATAATCACGTGGAATGTAAGAGGGGTGTGGGCTACAAGCAAAAGAAACAGGGTACACGACCGCCTTAAAAGACAGGGCACGCATATAGCCATCCTGCAGGAGACACACTGTCTGGAAGCTGACCTTTGTGCGTTGCGCGGAAGATGGGGTGGTCAACTGGTGGGCACTACATACTCGGCATACGCCAGGGGAGTGCTGATCTGGGTAGTAAGCGGGGTTCCCTTTGTTATAACACACCAGACAATTGATAAAGGGGGCAGATACGTGGCACTAGAGGGGGCCTTCAATGGCAGACAGTTAACAATAGTTTGAGTTTATGCCCCTAACAGTGCTGTAGCCGAATTCCGGGGCACTCTCACCCCAGCTTTACCGGATAACCCCGAATCCCCAGCCATATGGGGAGGCGATTTCAACAGCATCCCAAACACAGAGTTAGATAGGTCCATCAGGGGCCCAAAAACAAACCTAAATAAAACAGTCAGAAGCCCACTCCTTGAATGGGTAGCGGAAATGAGAATATTTGATTTATGGCACATGAAACATTCCCAACGGAGAGAATATTTATTCTATTCCATATCACATAAGGTACACACAAGAATAGACACCATGTGGGGGACCCGGGATATTTGCGCCCTGATAAATAAGGCAGAATACTTGGTCAAAACATTATCCGATCGTTCCCCACTAAAAATAACGCTGAACTGGGGAAGGAGACGCTCGCAGATCCCCACATGGCGGATCCAAGGGGAGGCCCTACAGGACCAAGCGTTTAGAGAGGGATTGAATGTAGCGGTGAAACAATACTGGGAAATAAACAAGGAATCAACCACTTCCAGAGCACTGGAATGGGAGGCACACAAGGTCGTAGTAAGAGGGTACTGCATCTCAACTAGCTGGGGAGTTAGGCGCGCGCTGCACTCACTCGGAAATAAATAAATTAGAGAAGGAAATGGGAGACTTGGAAAAAGCGGTGGCAAATAAAGCGGTTCCCTATTCAACACTGAAAGAGGCACATACAAAATACAATGAAGCAGACAACCCGCCTCCGAAAACACGATCATAAATACTGCTTAATGCGACTACACACAGAGGGAGATAGGTCTGGTAGGATGCTAGCGTGGCTTCTCCGCGAGAACCGGCAACACGCTCCGATTGGATCCATAAAAGGGCACGCAGGTAAAATGCTCACTATGCAGGACAAAATTAATGGGGCTTTTGGGGAGTACTACACTAAGTTACACACCAAACGAACCACGTGCACTCTTCAGCAACTGAGGTCCTTCTTGAAGGACTCTCCAATTACACAAATATCGTTAGCAGACAGGCAGCAACTAGATACCCAACTCACAATGGAGGAAATAGATAGAGCAGTGTCGCAGATGCCCAGGAATAAAGCCCCAGGCACAGACGGACTCCCAATAGAATACTACTCCACATGCTTGCTGCACCTGAAAACACACTTGAAAAAGGTGTTTGAAGAGGCATGGGCCAGCAAAATTCTACCACCTACACTGAGAGAGGCTATGGTGGTGGTTCTCCCTAAGGAGGGACGAGACCCCACCGATGTTAAATCCTACAGACCGTTATCACTCCTAAACCTAGACTGTAAAATTTTAGGCAAGATTCTCGCTAACAGGCTCGTCCCGCTAATGCACACTGTGATACATGAAGACCAAAACGGCTTCATCCCAAAGCGCAACACCTTCTTAAATATCCGCAGACTCTTGGGAGTACTGGGGGATACCCCCCCTGAGGCTCATGACGAGGTGGTACTATCGCTTGACATCGAGAAGGCATTCGATACTCTGGAGTGGGACTACCTGTTTGCCCAATGCAATGCATGGGAACAGGGCCGAATTTTATACAGTGGGTGCAGACACTGTACACCAAACCATATGCCAGGGTAAAAACAGGCGGGGTCATATCAGATAGCTTCCCAATCACACGGGGCACAAGACAGGGTTGTCCACTGTCCCCCCTACTGTTTGCCATGGCAATGGAGACGCTGGCCACTCGCATACAGGCTGTGCAGAAGAACTGGGGTGTAGTCAGGAGCGGTCTGTATCACGGCATATCGCTGTATGCAGATGATGCGTTAATATACGTGCGAAAAGGGCCCGAGTCGATCCCTTCGGTAATATCTCTGCTAACTAAATTCGGGGAAATATCGGGGTTGGTCGTAAACTGGGACAAATCATGTATATTTCCGTTAACTAAATGGTCCCCGGCAAGACAAGAGAATGCCACGGCGGGCCGTCTGAAATGGTGCGTCGACACATTCAAATACTTGGGGGTACATATATTCCACAAAAAAGAGGACCTCAGAGATGGGAACCTAGGGAGGGCACTGAACTCCATGAGGGGGTCCCTGAGTTTCTGGACTAAACTCCCACTGTCACCCCTGGGCAGGGTAGCGGTGGCGAATATGCTGCTGCTGCCTAGGTTATTATACTACTTTGCGGCTTTGCCTATCTGGGTCACCAGGAGCTTCTTTAAAGGCCTGAACACAGTATTACTGCAACTAATATGGGGAAGCGGCAGGACAAGGGTTGCACTCGCCACCCTGCAATGCCCGCTTGATGCGGGCGGACTGGGAGCCCCTAACTTTGAACTGTACTATGCAGCTGCACAACTACAATGGATATTGAACTGGTTGCACAGGCCTACACAGGCGGAGTCCAAATGGCTTCTAGCGCGGATGGAAGGGGCTCCGGTGTCCACATGGTTAATGAATAAGACACCAAGGGGGACCCTCGGCAATCCGCTTACAGAGGTAGCGCAACTATGCTGGAAAAGATACATACAAAAAGACCACAAAACACTCCCATACTCACCACTCTTAGCATTAGAATCGATCCCAGGCTGCGTAGATACGTGGGTTCACATACGCTCAAGATCTGGACAGAGGACGGGATAACGTTGGTGGGAGATTGCTTTGAAGATGGGAAACTGATGACATTTGAAGCTATTCAGGCCTTAACGGCAGTGAACCCCGGACAATTTCTGTCTTATCATACAATCACCCACCTGATACAAAAGACGTGGGACACAGGGGACGCGGAACCTAAGTGCTCTCCTGCAATTCACCACATGTTGCATTACGATAACCAAACAAAAATAGTGTCGAAACTGTATAAAACTTTGAGCAAGCCCTCTGAAATCAACCAAGAGAGGCCAAGGGACAGGTGGAACGCAGTCCTCACCGACCAGATCCCGTAAGAGGAGTGGCTGAAAGCCCTGTATCACATAAGGGGGGTGTCCAGAAATTCCAGATTTTGTTACACACAATTCAATTATGCGCACCAAACATACCTATCCCCAGCCAAGATATGCAGCATGTTCCCTGGGTCGACATCGAACTGCCCGCGGTGCGGCGCCTCAGGAGCACATTTCTAACACATGGTATGGGAGTGCGTCCACATACCCAGGGAATGGAGGGGCTTGACAGAAGAGGTAGCGGTAACAGGCCTGACACTTGCAGCAGACCCCAAATCTTGCCTGCTAGGGCTGAGAGCCAGAGAAAAGAAACACCGACACTTACATAAGTTTGCAGATCTACCATTCGTGCTATACAAAAGGCTAATAGCAATGAACTGGAAGGCCCCCAGGGCCCCTGACCTGAAGGCCTGGCGCTCCCTCACGCTGTGCTGGACCAGGACGGAGGCCCTGGTGCTTGGTAAACTTGCACGCGCGGGACAAAACCACACGGGGGAGGAAACCTGGGAAACACTGATCACCCGACTAGCCGCCAAAAACAATGAAAGGCCGCCATGACACAGACAGGGAGGATGGGTGGGAAAGGAACCACCAGACACCCTTGGAGTGCCACATTGAGCAACCAAACCTGGAGCACAACACACAGCAGAGATGGACCCCCCCCCAGTGAAGCCAACATAGGAAAAAACAGGGGTCCGGTGAGGAATGCACATATGCACCAGCCATGCGCAAACAATGCACACCACTGAGCCACAAACAAGCCCTGAAATAAACACGGCCCTCCTCTCCTCTCAGCACAGTCAACAAGTACTATCAGAGCTAGACCCACTAGCGCCAATAAACACGCTTACCCAAGTTACGTGGTTCTTAAACAGGACAGATTGTAGTAAGAATTGACCCAAGTGTTGTTATGTGTAAGGTGGTGGGATTACAGTGTGTTAATGTAGTTGCATGAGTATTGTTTGATCAATTATTGAATATCCTGTCGTGACTGCCCCTCCTCGGAAGCAGAGGAGAGGCGGCTCAACAATGTAACTGTATAACGCTAACTGTGTAAACATTTAAACTCAATAAATATATTTTAAAAAAATAATAATAATCTTGCGATCTAGAAGGGATTGTGCAAAATGTTTCTTTCCTGTACACTGACCTACATTTGGAAGGTAAAATGGAGAGATATTCTTTACATAAAAACAAATGTTTTATTATTATTCTGTTTTCCCACATTTTCTCAATAAAAACGGTACACCAATTCTGTGGGTGCCTATCACCCATAAATGGAAAAGGCCCCAAAATGCATTGTAGAAACATCAGTATGGTTGCAATGAATTTCATTCTTTCTGGAAATGTCGGTAGCTGCGGTACTTGGTTGTAAAGTCAACCAGTACCCAGGGAAACATACAAACCCCAGGCATTTCTGAAAACTATACCCATTGGTAGTGTAGGGTAGTGTGGCTTGTGTGGACCTCACTATTTTGTCTTGCCAAGAAGGTCTTGCAAACATCAATCATTAGCTAAAATCACATCATTTTCTTTTGTTTATGTAAGAGGAAAGTCTAGAACCTGTAAAGGTTCACTAAAGTCCTGCCAACCAGAGTTTTCAAACTTCTCCCAGTAAAGAAAAGTACCCCACACACCCCATCACAATGTTAAAATTTAGCTGTGTTTTTCAGTGAAAAAATATACATGTATATATGTACATATTCTCACAAAAAGTAAGCTGCTCCACTCTGTGAATTTATAATAGAATCAATTTTATTTACAACAAATTAAAAGCAGCTTTTAACATGTTTGAATAAAATCGAGTATAAGTTCATAGTGTGCAGAGGCTTACTTTTTGGGAGAAAATATTGGGAATGCGCGGTCTGCTTTCTATGCCTGCATCACTTGCGAGAGTGTGCCACCACTGGAGAATGCATTGGAACATTAGAATTTTTATAGATTTACAAAAAAAGCGGGGAACCCTGGGACGTTCCCAAGAAGTAAGTGGACAGGACCTGCAGTCCATGACGAGCTAGGAAGGGGCAAAGCCTTTTTCCATTTTTACCACAAAGTCTTTAAGCACAGAATTAGTCAGTGCCATCCACGCAGAGCTGAAAAGTGAGAAAAAAGCCTTTAGCATTCCAAGCACAGTATTACAGCATTGGAGGTATAGCTTTGTCCATACACAAAGGACCAATCAGTATAAGTCAAAACAATGCCCGTTCAAGTTTAGAGTGCTGCATAAATTATGTTAAAAAGACCAGGCCACTCTGAGTAATTACCAAGTTTTAGGTAGAGGGCAGCTCCTTTATGTAAAACACTCGACAACACCACTGCCATTCTAAATCTGCTAATCTTCTCATTGACTGTATACCAAAATGGCACCACGAGGAAATGTTTCCTTGGCTAATATGATCTGAAAGTGTTAGAATTTTTACTTCCACTGAGGATTCAGTTAATTGCAATTAAATTGTGAATTACCAGCCAAAATATGGAAAAGATTAACTTCTCAATGTCCATCTGGCACCTTTCTGCAGCTCAAATATCTCAAAAACTAGTGAACTCATTTATACCAAAAGGGCATTTTCTGAATAAAGGTTTATTGTTATGCTACGTGTTGCAAATCCATCCAGTTTTTTTTGCTGATGAGGAGATCAAAAAATGCATTCAGGCGTTACTTTTAGATCGATTCTAAAAAGTTCAATCGACCCTTGACAATGTGCATTAATCTGACCCTAAGCCAAATGGATCAAATATCTGACAAAGATTGCACTAATGCGTCAAACAGTGCCTAGAAATGAACACATAAAAAATATATTTCTTGTCACTGACTATGTAATATGGATTCAAGAAGGAGCAATGGCTCATATGTACTTAAGGTTTACTTGATTATTCCCAAAAATGTTTTTAGTGCCACTTAATTTGGCCTAATTTGACAAATTTTCCAAAAATATGTATAACCACCTCACAATTGTTTTGCCAAGCATCATGCAATTGGATGAGGATAAAAACTATATGTGGGTCTCAAAACTTGTATTGACTACTAAAATATCCGATAGGAGTTTTTTTTACTCATGTGTATAGCAAAAACTACTTCCAGCATTCTGCAGGAACAAATAGCTTATTCAAGTTCTAAATTCTTTTCTAATTTGAATTTGAATCTTGCTTTATAAAGCAGTCATTCTAAGATGCCTAATGGAACTGGGCAATATCCGAGCATTGAAAAAATAGAAAAGGATCACGCAAATTACCTAATAAGTAGCAATGTCTTTAAGGATTTTATCAAAAGTTAAAATCTCATCCGTTATTCACAGTGACTGAGGAAAATTAGTCCAATGTGAGGATGCAACAAAACAGAAAATGTAACTACCAGCCAAGGTTTTGAACACTTTGGAGATCGCTAGTAAGCATTTAGTGGATTAGTGCAGGGTATAACAACAACAATGGGTGTGATATTCAGCAGTAGTCTTATCAAATATAACAATTTAAACATTCATAAATGTTTGGGCAGAGCTTAAAATTCAAGAACCTAGACTCAATTTAAGAACTTGTCTAATGTCATTGGATACATTCGAGGAGAGATAATTAAGCATGATTAAGGCAGATGCCAGAAGAGTAGAATATGGATTGTTAATTGAAAGAAATCTATGTTATAATTCTTAGTTTAACAATTGGAACCCCCTTTCCAAGAACCTGTTGTCCCAGTACAACCAGTTCTAGAACCACTATGCAAATGTTGAGGACACTTTTACACGTAGGGTGCCAAAACATTAGATAAGAACATATATATATATACACAGAACTCTCTAAGATGCAATTAACAGTGACGTTAGGGATGTTATGGTTCATTTAAGTTATAAGTGACGTCACAGCTCGTGTGGGGCCATTGGCATTATAACTGTTTAGCTTAGAACAACCAGGAATGTTAAATGTAACCACAATGTTTCTTTAACTTTTTTAAAGAGTTAGTGAAATAGTTTTTATAAGACAAGTTTGACTTCTTTGTAAAGAACCATAGCTGTTCTTTAATAGTGATTCATTTCCATTGAAATTTTGGGTTTGTTTTAATGGATTTAGGCCCCTTCACAATAAACTTCACTGCAATCATTTCTGTTGAGCAGTTGGCCATGAGCAAGAAAATTAGACCTGGGAGAAGTTTAGTCACATAGCTATACCAGGACGCCTACAGAGCAGGAACTAGTCATATACTTCTAAATATTTGTCTTCATAAATAAGCAACATAATCATCACTTGGAATCTGACAAGAGTCTTGCGAAAATTAAAAAATGTTAACTCGAGGTGGTAAATGGTAACAGCGGGTTAAAGCAGATTTATGGAAACTGACACATATAGTCAATATGAGATTGCAGTCAATTAGCTTGAGAATCGCCATGACTGCGAGCATTCTAACCCTAGTAAATGTATCACGAGGGTTATGTGGAATTGATGGCGTAGAGAAAATAGAATATTTATAAAGATTTAAACAACTAAAGCAAGCGACAGGCGATCATGACAAAACTCAATGAAGCTCGGTATGCAGACTTTGTGCTTTCTCATTCTTGTCAAGGGATATTTCACAGCCTGCAATGCAGCGCCTGATTAAACAGCATTGCAGTTCTAGGTAGCGAAGTACATTTGGACAAGGTGGGAAGCAGAGCAGTGGTACCAGTGCTTAATTTGGAAATTAAAACGTGCCGGTGCCCAAAGCCCTCTTAAACACGCGGCTGCTGCAATTAAATTTGCGAACACGGAATAGTGAAGCAGTGTTATCCCGAAGCCATCTCGGGCCTCTCCACTTCATTTAAAGTCACTCCCTGCCCCTTCAGCTCACTCTAGCAGCTTTCTGTTTTCCCCATTGTGACGCTTTTTCGTTTTTCTCTTCCTCCGTCTTTCCCATATATGTCTTTTCTCGTAGTAAATGCTCGAGGCAGGAAAGTAAGTTCCGGCCCTCAAAAATAAGTGCCGGTGCACCGGAAACAACAAGCACAATTTAGGCACTGAGTGGTAAACCGTAAAAGTAACAACAAAAAAAAGAAAGAAAGCTGCAATCATCTTAGGACAAACACCAGTGTCAAGAGTGAGATGGTGTTTGCTCCACAGTGAAATGCCTGCAATTCCTCAAGCCCTATTTACTATTTGTCTCGCCTGGCTTCTTCTGCCCGTCTTCAACAAGATAATTGGAGTGAGTGCTTATTGAACATGGCAATCAGTTTAAGCCAACAATAGGTATATTCATTAGTAAAAGCTGGGTATTTCAAATGGTCTTTGATAGTACAGAATGCTGCAATCCTTTGCAAGTTTACAGATCCCCTGACCGGAATTCACCATCCAGGATGAGTCACCACTAACTAGATAAACCTCGAATTAATCAAACTAAAATGAGAAGGGCAAAAACTCCCAGCAGGGCTAAATGCCCTTCATGACTCAAAGCAAGGATTATCCCAAAACAAATAAAATAGCAAGGAGAATGTACTACTCCGTTTAGACCAATAGGGCAAATATCTAGTCTATAATGATTTTTCTTCTCTTTCTCAAATTGCCTAAATTAGAATTTCTACAAAGCAAATCCCATACCTCAGACTAACAAGGATAAGTTCTGCTATTGCCTATGGATTCAAATATCCAGCATTAATTGAGCAATCACTTATAGCCGTGAAAAACCCTAATCCTTCTACCTCATAAACCTGCCTACCATACACTCCAAATGCTCAACGTCATACAAGTGAATTGAAGGCCTCTAATCATCTCAACTAACATTGCTCCAAATCTTACCTAAATGAATTTATCAAAACACTGGCACCAGACATCTCCAGTAGGTTCAATAGTACCTTGTGACATGTGTTGGTCCCTCACACACGAACTCCTAGGCCATTAAACATCCATTTGATAATTCCCCCTGAAAAAATAGAGAAGTGGAGTTACTGGCAAGCTAGGCTAGGACAGGTATCAGTATACTGATACAAGCCTTTCTTGTTCCTTTCAAGACTCACCTGACAAACGGACCAAGAGAGATGGGTGGTCAGAGCACAGACAAGAAGAGTACCTGAAACCAAAGAAGGACTTACCATGATCGTCTGACATAACAATAAAAAAGGAAGAGAAACTTCCTCAACAAAATCCCAATTCAAAAAGAAAGTGCTTGTGGGAATTTCAGCGAAATATGCCACACATATTGAGAACATTACTGAAGAACAGGACGTGGGCAGTGACTCACCAGCATCTTCAAGAGTTTCTGGATGTGAGAGCAACTAACAAATGAATAGAAGTCGAAATTCCAGACAGGCGATTCGCCCCTCCAGAGGCTGCCTTGCCTAGCAATAAAAGTGGAAGGGAACGCCAGCGCCCCACGTCGCTCTGCAGGCGCACCAGCTGGGGTGTCAAGTTGTGAGCTCTAAATACATTCGAGTCTGTGGTGACATAAATGCCTAAATAGCGGAACCCCTCTGTAAGTATGCGAGCCGAGCATCCAGCTGGCAGTCTTGGGGCAGCACCACAAAGAAGAAAGATCAGAGACTTGTCCTAATTGATGGTATATACCAAGTAGTAACTGAATTGTGTTAAGACTTGGAGTATTCTGTCAAGGGTGCGTGTGGGTTCCACCACATACCGTAAAATGTCATCCGCATAAAGGGATACTCTGTCCTCCCAGTCCTCTGTCCATTTCAGGTCTTGAATCAAGGGATCACTGCGTATCCAGACCGCCAGAGGTTCCAAAGCCGGAGCGAATATCAGGGGGGACAATGGACAGCCCTGTCTCGTGCCCCTCTGCAGTTGGAATGGCACCGATGTACTTCTGTTCATGGTTACTTGAGCCAGGGGCTCTGCATATAGGAGGTGCACCCACCCCGTGAAACGTGTCCCAAAGCCGAAACGATGCAGAACCTCAAAGAGATATGGCCACTCAATCATATCAAAGGCCATCCTCGCGTCGAGGGAGAAGACCATGGTGTCTTCACAGATTCGAGGCACCTGGCCCAGGAAACCATAAAGACGCCGCAGATTAAGGGCTGTATTTCGTCCTGAAATAAAGCCGGACTGGTCCGGGTGTATCAGAGAGAAGATCACCCTGGCCAAGCCGGAAGCCAAGAGTTTAGCCAGGATTTTCACTTCGGTGTTGAGGAGCGAGATTGGCCTATGTGAAGTACATAACTCTGTTGGTTTGTCATCCTTAATAAGAATGACCACTATAGTAGCCAGGCTCTGATTTCTCTGTAGGACTCCCCTGCCTCAGCTTTCAATGAACATCGTCAGGAGGTGTGGGGCAATCGTAGTCGCTGTAAGCTTGTATAATTCAATAGGGAGGCCATTGGGCCCGGTGCCTTGCCAGGTGTCAAGTCACGTATGGCTTGGGTTATTTTGTCTACGGTTATCTCTTGTTCTAAGAACAGTTTATCTGTTGCCGGCAGGGCTGGAGGGTCAACATCTGCGAGCAACTCCCAAGCCTCGAGTGCTGTAGCCAGCAATGCAGTATTACTCTCCATGATTGCTAAATGGAACTCAGAATTTGCAATGGCTGATGATTAAGAAGACCTCCTAAACTCTAGGGTTGAGAACCATCTGACAGCATAAATTCTACTAGAACTCTCTTCAATGTATAAAAAATACTCAACCACAATATACAACACGTCTGCCTGTGGGAAAGCAAGGTGTTCTGACACTTCCCTGAATTGAATAAAAAGCATGAGATCTTTTGCAGCACCACTCAGGCATGCCCTTTATCCAATTTCCTTCTCATGGTTTAAATGAGTCCCGTCACCCAACTTATTGACTACTAAAATCTACAGTTCTAAATACAAACCATCATTACAAAGATTATTTTTCTGCAGGAGGACGCTACTGGCCTCCTCTATCCTAACCCAAAAGTATTTGAATTATTTTTCCTTTTGAATAAAGGAGAGCTTCCTGGAATGCTGTTCGTCAAGGTAAATTATCATGGCCTAATTACAGTCTTACCTGCTTTGAAGCTCTTTTAACCTTATTTACTTAGAATGTTCTCACTCTGGCAGCGGAAGCTCAGAACTATATGGCCTATGTGCACCTACCTCTCCCATGACAGCTTTTGGCTTTTATCTCAAATATAATTTCACTCTCCCTGAAGAAAAAGACTTCTGAATTTCTCAAGCCATTCTAAATGTTCGCTGTCTCCCAGTAATCAGGTCAAAATACTTCAACTTCTACTCTCCTACACAGGCGCTATTTTCTTTGTCAGTGAAACATAGCGGATTGGGACCTCTAACCCTTATCTGGAAATAGCCACCTCGAATGGCTAAAACTCATCAATTTTAAACAAGATGCCCATAGGAATGGCAGTAATCTTTAGAGTTGAGACGCTTCATTACATCTACTCTTCAGTTAGAAGGTTTTGAGGCCTTGCAATACTGTTGTTTCCTTTCCCTCAAACAATATTTTTCAGTTCTTCTTATCTAATGTAACTCAAGCCAGAATGCAAATCTATTCAGTGCACTTTGAAAATTTACAGTACTCCTTTAATTCGTATTGCAAGATTGATGATTCTTGGCAACTTCAATGTGCAAATTAATTACATAAATGACTCAGTGGCACACAAGTTCACGAGTACTATGTCCTACTTTAGAGTCTCCAATTTTTTTCAAAGGTGTACCATGTCAAATTTCACACTTTGGACAACTGCACAAACACACTTAGTTCGCTCTGGGGATCCTGACCTCTCCCTGGACCGATTACTATGAAATACACTTTCAAGTACAAATCAAAAAAAGCACATTGACGTCTCCACACTTCAGACTTACCCATGACTTGAAAAAATACCTCAATTTTTCCAAAGCCAGTGAATTGATGGAATCTTTCCTTTGAGCCACTTCTAACTCAAACTTGGTATCAGAGGCTCACTGCTTTACAACTCTTTTAAATTCGACTCAAATAGCATAAGATATGGCCTCATAACCCTCCGAATAAGCGGTTGAGTGGCAATCTAAAGATTATTTGATGTTCCTTTAGGCAACTAGAACGCAAATGCTGTATCTCCTATGCAGAAACTGATATTTTGAACTATAAATCTTTGTTAAGTGTGTAAATAGAAAATATTCCTTACAAAATATCAATATTTGACTCTTGATTCTTGAGTCTACCAACAAACTTTAAAATCTATTTTAAATTTGAAAACCATTCCTGAAACATCCTGGTACTCTTGTTTGAACCTGGTTTCACAATAATGCTGTAACCTTTTGAACTGTTTTTTTTTCTCCAATTCGAGAAAATGTATTCATATCTTACGAGACAACTGTGCTAACTAGGGTACAATATACACCACAACGCATGGTAAACCATCTCTTTTGGATCTCCCGTAGGTGTTAAAACAAATTCAAACTGAACATGGGACAGTCTTTGCCCTGGACCTGGGAATGAAATTAATGGGCAATTTTGCCACAGTATCCTCAATTATTTTAGGACATAATAAAGGGGAAGCAGCAGCGTTGGCAGTACGCCAATGGCTCACACAAGTTATTTTATTAGATCAGGAATGCAAACTACCAAAAATAGTTTTTGAGACTTATACTAATATAGAGTGGGATAACTTGGGGGGCAGTCCAAATAAACTACAGTTTAAAGGTAATTCTGAAAAAGATAATACCAAGCAAGCACAGGAGACTTCCAAAAAATGTTGGGATAAACAAAAAACAAATAAAGATAAAGTTAAATCACAGGCAGAGTCTCTGCATTCGGAGACCTCTAATAAACGTCACAATTTTTTTTTTTTTAAACCACCTGACAGGTATCAGTATACTGATACAAGCCTTTCTTGTTCCTTTCAAGACTCACCTGACAAACGGACCGAGAGAGATGGGCGGTCAGAGCAGAGACAAGAAGAGTACCTGAAACCAAAGAAGGACTTACCATGATCGTCTGACATAACAATAAAAAAGGAAGAGAAACTTCCTCAACAAAATCCCAATTCAAAAAGAAAGTGCTTGTGGGAATTTCAGCGAAATATGCCACACATATTGAGAACATTACTGAAGAACAGGACGTGGGCAGTGACTCACCAGCATCTTCAAGAGTTTCTGGATGAGAGAGCAACTAACGAATGAATAGAAGTCGAAATTCCAGACAGGCGATTCGCCCCTCCAGACTGCATTTATAAATTAAACCCTCAAATAAAGTGGGACATAATGCATACAATGAAAGTAATTTTCTGGGAAAGATTAACGCTGAGCTAAGACATTCTCTTGGCAGAAAAAGATTGGCCACCACCATTTGTTAGAACCCTTCCTCAAGGGGAAGATGTCATTTTGCCATCCTTTCCAGTCGTAGTTCCAGCACAAGTAAAACAAGCCTATTTTGCAGATTGTGCACTTACACAAGCTCCTGCACTATACCACAACCATGTGGGCTGGGGTAGGGCTGCACATCCAGCCCACAAGTACAACCACAGTACCCTATAAAACATGAAGCAACAGTCCCTGTGAGGGAGATTCTCTCACAACTTGAGTACCAGGGAGCAAATGAACCCTGTGTATCTCTAATGAACAATCCCTTATTTCCCATAGCTGAAACAGATCACGCCTATAAAATGGTCTTAGATTACAGACGCTCAGTCATACATACACATCCGCAATTCAAAATTCACACAGTACAGCACCAATAATAACAACACTGTAAAAAATACAAAACAACCTTGGGCATTTCCAATGGTTTCTTCTGCTAAAACATAGCCTCTGAAAATAGGGATTTAACTGCATTTTCCATGCTTGGCCCACAATGCCGATTTTGTCAACTCCTCCATGAGTACACGAATAGTACAGGACGTTTTTTTGTCTGTGTAACATCAATACTGCATGTTATTGATCCTGAAGCATTGTCCTATGTAGATGACATTTAGCGGATGGACGATGAATTAAACACACGTCTGGCCAGGGTAGGTTGCATTGTATTGGGATCTGCAGAACATGGCTACAAATTCAGTTTCAAGGTAACAAAAACTGCATTCCTCTGTGTCTCATTTTTGGGATACAAGCTTTCAAATGAGGGGAAGAGTCTGGCACCACTTTTCCTTGAGAAGTGCGGACAACTATAGCCACCAAACACCATTAAAAAACTGCAATCCTTGGTAGGATTTTTTAACTTGGCAGAACATACATACCAGATTATGTGCCACACATAAAACCACTTTAAGATTTAATACGTCGAGATTTTGTTATTTTTTTAAAACTCTTTTTATTGCATGTGAACAACAGCAAATAACAGTACAGCAGCATAGTAGACAATGGTAAGATGCAGTTTTGAGCCACGTGGAGATACAGTTACATCTGACCGCATCCCTCCACTCTTACAGGGCTGGGCGGAGAGCACAAACCCCCTTTGTATGTGTTCCATTTTCCCCAGACCCCAGTCCATTTCCTTGGACATCCTCTACTCGCGTAGACCACTCTTTTCACCAACATACACCAGTCAAGGTCCTGTTTCCAGTCCACCAGTGTTGGCAGATGACTCGCCTTCCACACACGGGCAATGTTACGTTTCACTATGATCAGTCCCAGAGTCATCCACACCCGGTCCAGAAAGGCACTATCCATCCCACCCCAAATGTTCAACAAGCAGCACCCAGGGGAAAGCACAACATCCCTCCCACACATAGTAGGTAGGCATATCCTCACTGCTTACAAGTAACTTTGTAGGACCGGGCAATTCCATAACATATGGTAGAAGGTCCCATCCTGCCTCAATTTTGTGAGCAAAGGGGGGTTGCTACTCTACCCGTCTTCGCTAATGTTGTGCAGGCATAGTAACTCCTGTGGAGGATTTTCAACTGGACTAGTCGGAATATAAAGCACACTGCCACCTCTCTCGGGGAGGGGGGAGCCTCCTGTCATCCCTAATCATCCACCCCTCCCAGGTCCCATTCCCACTGCCCCTCAGGGCCCCAAAAGCGTTGGGGGGAGTTGTTGATGAGTTTCCGGTACGTGAGAGGTGGCCTTCCTGGGCATATAGTCAGTAAGTAATCACTCTTCGAGTGGGGAAGACTCAGGGAGGCCCACCCCCTCGAGATCGCCCCATCCAGTGCGTGTCTTATTTGTAAGTATCGGAATGTCTCAGTGGGGGCCATCTGGTATTCTGGTATAAGGACTGAGCCATTTCTCCACAAATCTCCCACCCTCGTTATACCAATAGTGTCCCTGTTGTGAAAGCCCAGGTGTGTGCCCAGGGTGCACAAGCATGCAGTGTCTCACAGCGGGGTAGCCTGAATGATTGTGTTTTTCCAACCCATTGAACTATGTGTTTCATTCCAGATGGCGAGGGTCACCGCCGCAGGAACAGGGAATGTCTGGCGCTTCTTCCCTCCATACAGTGCCCACCTGAAGCCCCCAGGTCTCATAGCCGCACAGTCTAGTCGGTAAACCATCTCAGTCTCGGGGAGATGGACCCAGTGGTTGATAGTTACCAACTGAGCTGCTCCGTAGGAGGCCCGTATGTCAGGCAACGCAAGGCCTCCATGGTACCAACTTCTTGTTATTTGCGCAGGGCCTGTGTCCCAGAGCAGGGTGCGAATCGCCCAGTCAATGTGTTTGAAATAAGAGGTCGGAACGGCGTAGGGTGTATTCTGGAGAGCGTACAAAAAGCAAGGCAGGGCCATCATTTTAAATAAGGCTGCCTTGCCTAGCAATAAAAGTGGAAGGGAACGCCAGCGCCCCACGTCGCTCTGCAGGCGCACCAGCTGGGGTGTCAAGTTGTGAGCTCTAAATACATTCGAGTCTGTGGTGACATAAATGCCTAAATAGCAGAACCCCTCTGTAAGTATGCGAGCCGAGCATTCAGCTGGCAGTCTTGGGGCAGCACCACAAAGAAGAAAGATCAGAGACTTGTCCTAATTGATGGTATATACCAAGTAGTAACTGAATTGTGTTAAGACTTGGAGTATTCTGTCTTTTTCTTTCAAAGCCAATTGATGGCGCTCTGTCTCCAGCCCCAAGCTAGTGTGCCTGTTCTCTAGTTCTAGAATCTCCTTCTCCAGTGTTTCCAGTCGTAGCCGCTTATCTTTCTTATGCCCCGAGATCAGTGAAATCCCCTGACCCCTTATCACTGCCTAGTAGGCCTCCCAAAGTGTCTGTGCTGACTCTACTGAACCTGCGTTGTACTCAAAGTAGTGCTTCGCAGTTGGGCTCAGACTTTCTCAAATGTTCGGAAGCTGGGGGTACCAGCGGCTAAGTACCAAGCGATGCTTCCTTGAGGCAGACAGGCCCCCCATATAGCAGGCAGATCGGAGAGTGGTCCGATATGACTCTCGCCAGGTGATCGACTCGTTTAATGCAAGGCATCATGTGTGGCAGGACAAGGACATAGTCAATTCGTGACATGCTACTGTGTGCCCCGGAGTGAAATGTGTACTGTAGTTCCTGCAGATGGCAGGTCCTCCATGTATCTATCAGCCCCTTCGCACTGCGAAACTCTGACAAGGAGTGGCAACAGGAACACGATCCCCGGGAGGGCCAGCAATCCTGAATCTCACACTGAGTCTTGTTTAAGTTCCCTACAAGTAACAGCTCCCCCTCCAGGAGGCCGAGTATCGGGGCACTCAGTGCAGAAAAAGCAGTGTTGTGTAGCCTTAGGGAATGTATGTAGAGATTATACTAACCGTGGTGGTCTCCCATTGTCCTGACACTGCTATGTATCGCCCATACTGGTCTGCCCAGGTGTTTTGAACCCTGAAGGGTGAGGTTTTCTGCATCAGAATGCCCACTCCCCGGGAGCCTGATGTGTATCCCACGTGCGCTATTAATTTAAATCCCCAACGAGCCAAGGCTCAGTAGGTGCTGCGTTGAAACTGTGTCTCTTGTAGGGGCACAACATCCGGGGGAAGTCTCTTTAAGAATTGGAGTACCACCCCCTCTTTAGCTTGTCACCCAGACTGTTTATGTTCCAGGAGATTAGCTTAATCTCAGATGTGGCCGATGCCAAGGGTGAAGCTAGAGAAATATGCTACCCGGGGTATCTCAGCATTGTGCAGGATCAGTTCCCCAATCTCAGTCTGTCTACCCCCAGGAAAAAACACGTGCCATGTAATTTCAAGTGTGCTGCCTGCTAAACATAATACTTACATTACTACTAACAAAACTAAACCATGTTCAGAACCACCCCCCTTCCCTGCCTCCCTGCATGGTGGGTCTAGAACTAGTGGTGGTGTTGCCAACTTTCAGAAGTCCCCAAAGTATGCCTCAAGTAGAGAAAAGCATTGTCCCTGCCTCCGTCATTATGTTTGCGCTAACAGGAGTGTCCAGACGGGGCACCGGCTTGGAAATCACAATATTGCAAAGTTCTTTGGTTCGAGGGGCACCAAGCCATCCCATATGAGCAGCTCCCTAGGAGGTCGCTTATTGAGCCGTTAAGATTGCAGTGCCCCTAATTCGTACCGGGTTTGTCTCTTTTTTGTTTTGTTATTCTGCCATTTTCTTCTTTTTGTTATTGTTATATTTTTTCCTTTTTGATTGTTTTGTTTTTAGGTCCCAGTCTGTTCCGGTGAGTTGCCATGTTCTCCAGGGAGGCCTTGTACTGCTCGGTGTTCCAGCCGATCTGTTCCTTGTTGCTTTTCTCCCTGGTGCGTCTTCTGTTGCGATGAGCCCGCCATGTGCCATCCCTCCAGAAAATTGAAGGTGTCCTGTGGTTTTTCAAAGTACCATGTTTTGCCCTCACCCACCACTCATAGTTTGGCGGGGAACATCATAGAGTACTTCAGGCCCGATCTTGCAGCACCCTCTTTACCTCCAATAAGTTGTGTTGAAGTTTTTACGCGTGCATGGCGAAGTCTAGAAAAAAGGTTATTGTTGCGTTTGCATACCGCACACCAGGGGCAGTGCGGGCTGTTTGTAGAATCACATATCTGTCCCGGAAATTAAATATTCTGGCTATTGGACGTGGGGTCGCCCCTGGAAAGCAGTGGGCCCATTCCAGCAAGAACTTTGATAGGCCTCTTGGCTGTAGTTCCTTAAGGATGAGGTCCTCCACGACAAGTCTATGGCAGGCCCCTCTACACATTCAGGCACCCCTTTAATGTGTATGTCATTCCTTTGCAACCATCCTTCGTAATTTTCCAACTGGGCTTGTAGGGTTATGGTCAGGGCCCGCAGCTCCCCCACCTGCACCGTCTTTGTGACCCCCTGAAGGGTGGCAGCCGATTTCTCCACATCTTTCACCCACGTTGCCATGTTTCGCAGGTCCGTCCTCAACAGTGATACTTTAATGGACACCAAGTCAATCCTTGTTTCCAGGGGGGTGCGGACCCCCTGTATGGCTGCCATGATGTCTTGCAACGTGAGGGGCTCTACATCTGGCTGTGGCTTGTCTGGTGTAGGAACAGTGGAGTCTCACGCTGCTCCCACACCCGGGCCTCTTTTGGGAATGCGTACTTGTCCAAATTGGACTGGTGGACCGTATGTCCACCCTTTCTGATAGTCATGGCTGGGTCTCCTATTGCTGGGCCTGAGGGGCAGTGGAGCAACTAGGGGAGCAAGCAGCACCACAGTGCTCACCGCCGTCCAACCCGGGGGTTTTCCCAGTTACCCCCATCGGCTTGTCGGCTTCTCCGCTGCACCACTGGCTCCCCCCACTGAAGCACTGTGTCTCTGTGTTCCACGCAGGTGTATTGTCTGTGTGGGGCTCGGGCCAGGTGGCCTACGTCATTGTCCCAGTTGCTGCGCGCTCCCCTTCTGGCATTTGCTTTGTGTCCTGGAGGCACCCCAGGGCCACTGCCTCTCTCTCAGATCAAGTCGGCAGCCCCCCCGATCGGCGCGGGGGTCCCCCAATCCCTGGGTCCGACGTCTCCCGGTTCCTCTCCCAGCCCATCATTGCCTCCTGGGCTAATCGCTCACTACATGCCCTGATACCAGGCGGCCTGCCACAGGACCTCCCTCCTTCTGGATCTCCCCTGTCTGCACCAACGAATCACGGCAGTGCCCCCAGTCCTCGATCTTCCGCTGGGCCGCCGCTCCGCCCCTTAAGGTATCTCGTCCGCTGCCCTGGTCCAATTTCACCACAAAGCGGCTGAGCAGGTTGCCCGGGCTATGAGGACTCGGGAATGAGCCCTTTCGCATATGAGCGGATCATGATTCGGATAGTTTGAGGCCCTACGTAACACGGGGGATTGGAGCTACTCTAAGCAGTGGCCATCTTGCTCGGCTGCTGGCCACGCCAACTCAAAAAATAGCAGGCCCCAGTAAAAAGAGAGTCTCTCTGTGGAGTGGAAATTGGTTGTGACAGTTTTAGACGGCATGGGCAAGATACTAATAGTTCAGGCGACTCACCAGAAGCTTTTGACAACAACACTGAATAATGAATACATTCAAGCAGAAACAGTGGATGGGCATGCAAATCCCCCTGACTAGGATTAAAAAAAACTGAAATTCAAATAGAATTAGACATATTGTGGACCAAAAAACCTGCTTTTAGGTCACATTTATCAAAAGCCTATGACATTGTCCTAAATGAGGGAGGCTGGCCTCTACCCTTTATCAGGGACATGCCTCAAGGGGCAGAAGCAGTATTTGAGACATTCTCTTCTATATTACCTGAAGACCTCAGAAAAATATGCATACGAGTCTGTATTGGACCGTTTGCTGGTAACTAACACAAGCAAAATCAATCAGGTACAAATCAATAAGGACTCTCCATAAAGAGCAACACACACGTAGCTGATCCAATATGACTTAAATAAAACAATAGCACAAGCACGTAGATTGGCAATCCTTGCTAAAAAGTAGCAGAACCAGAAGTTACATGTATATGTATAATGCAATGCTAGCGCAATGACAGCAAATAGTCTTGAATCAACTGCAATGCAGTAAATCATACAATAATAATTCTGTAAATCAAGATAAAGCAAGAGAATGCTGCCCTTCACCCCTGGATAACTTAACTTTAGCAGCTATCACCAGGAAGCCTGCTCCGACCTCTGTCTCTGGGAATAATGTAACAGGGGAAACTGTTGAGGGTGATAGCAAATCTGCCAGACTCCGGTTGTGAGCTTTCCAGAGGGAACTGCACCCCTCCTTTTATCCAGTAAGAGCTTGTTCACACATCACTTTCCTTTACTGTACCAGTATTTCACGTAGTGTTATCAATTTCCATTAATCCAGGATCCTCCTGCCTACTACCAGCTTTCTCTCACTGGTAAGAATCAACCATTCTCCCAGGCTTATTTGGGGTCAGCACAACCTCACCAGTATGTCTCGCCGAGCCACATGTCTTGGCCTGGTGCAGTAAAGACAGCACCTTGGAAGCACATCTTGTTTTGTCAATTAAAAATATAAGCATCAGGAGTGGCAGGTAGTCCATTGGCGTCAATAATGGCCGTGGAGATGAATGGCTTCGCAGCTTGATGGGGAACCCTGTGGGTTTATTTTTGTGATGGCCTTCTCTAGAGGGGTGGAGGCATCATACCAGGGGAGCTGACAGAACTATGTTGGATTGTATCCTGGATTCCATGTTGGTCTGGTTTGTCATGTGCTATTGCTATGGATTCAAATCATTGGGGTACCAAGGACTATGAGTAGGGGTAGGCCATAGTTGTAGGGGGTGCGGAATTAGGCTGTGGGTCCTGACAGCATTGACATATTTGTAAGCAATATGGCTTGTTACTGTCATGTTGTTCATCACGGGGCGGGTGGGGGGTTGGGCAAGCTCTGTTCGTCTGCCCTTTTTTTCCTTGGGGGGGTTAAGATTGTTTTTGTAATGCAGGTATGGCCTGTGGTGCTACGTCTCCTTTGAAGTGGACCATGGGTTGGCTAGCTCTATGGGTAAGTGGAAGGTCAAACTCTGGAAGGAAGTCTATGCTTCAAAATGGATGACTGTACCAATAGTGTCACCTGAAATGTCAGGGGACTGAAGGGCTAAGCCAAACAGTACAAGGTTCTCTCATATCTCAAACATAACAAGGTCCAAATTGCCTGTCTCCGGGAAACCCATTTGATGGGCAGGGAGACACGGAAATGAAGGAAGAAGTGGAGAGGGCAGCTCTTCTGAGTGACTTACTCCTCCAATGCCGGGGGGGGGTGACTATTTGGATTGCGCCTGGAATGCCATTTCATCACAAATACACCAAAGCAGATGTTGAGGGGCATTATCTCCTGCTCCAGGGGACACTAGATGGTAAAGATATCACGATTTTCAACACTTATGTCCCCAATGTGGGCAATGGGAAGCTTTACAAGACAATGCAGGACTTTGTCAAGGACAGTCTAGGATCCCTGGTGATTTGGGCTGGGGTCTTCAACTGTGCACCTGATGGTGGTAGGGACTGGCACCCACCAAAACAGGGGACAAAACCACATATGACTAGATCACTATTCTTTGTTATCCAACATCTGGCGTTATAGGATGATTGGTGCACACTTCACCTGCAGTTGCAGGAATACACTTGTCACTCACTAACACACAATACCTATAAGCACCTGGAGCATCTGCTAGTGGCTGGGGTAGATCCCGCTCCACTTGCAGTGGAGTGGGGAGAGCCACCTTTCGCAGAGTTAGCACATGCCTCCAAAACTCCTGACTGATATGGTCAGTAGTGACACCCTGGGAAACACACTCACTGATTACTGAACGAGCAAATGGGGAACCACCAAGAGGGCATGGCAGATATTCACGCTGAGACTCAGTGTTCTGTGTAGGCGCTATGGGACACCTAGACAAATACACCCTTAAGGATTACCACCAGCGTTTACAGAGGGAGGGCGACAAGGCCAGTAGGCTCTTAGGTTGGATACTAAAATGAGAGCTAGAGGCTCCCCCATCCTACATCTTTGTGCAGCAGAAGGAAGCATGGTGGCAAGTTGGCTGGATATTGTTCACACCCTTGGGACACATTTTCAAGTTGTTTATCATGCCAGTGAGGTTTGCAGACCAGGTGCAGTGGAAGATTTTCTTGCGGGTGAATCTACTTCACATATTGCGAGAGTGTGCAGGAACTAGAAGGGGTGATTAAGATGGAGAAGCTGGGAACGGCATTGTGCGATCTCAATAAATGAAAAGCCCCTGGGGGGGTTGGCTTCCCAGTGGAATTCATTCAGAACTACTCGGTCGAGCTGGGGGAATACCAGCCAAAGACTCTCCTGGAAGCCCATGAGGAGAGGATCCTCCTGCCCACCATGTGAGAAGGCATTATATGCCTCAAGTTGAAACTGGGAGGGGACCTTGCAGACCCGTCCTCCTATAGGCCACTCATGCAGTATGGCCTTTAACATCCGAAGGCTGGCTCATGTCCTACATGAGACTATGTAAAACAACCGGGATTTGGGACTTGTATCGATAGACATGGAGAAAGCCTTCAATGCAGTTGACTGGGATTATCTGACTGTGGTGCAGCAATGGATGGGCTACAAGCCCTCCTTTCGAAAAAAGGTGCAATTACACTATACTGACCCTATGGTACGCATAAGGGTAGGGGATGCAATTTTGGAGGTCTGCATGTTGGAGAGGTCCCTGACAGGGCTGCCCCCTTTCACCGCTCCTTTTTGCTCTAGCCATTGAGCCTTTGTCAATATTGTAATGCACCGAGCTGTAACCCTGGGATATGCTAGTGGGTGGGACCAATCATAATATTTTGTTGTACGCAGATGATGCGCTAGTATATGTCCACTCCCCCGGCAAGGCAGTGCCGCTCCTGGTGAGGCTTATGGCTTAGTTTGGTGAGATCTCCGACTTTAAGGTCAATGTCAGAAAGAAACTATTTTCTTATCAGGACACTGATAGGGATTCCCCCAGAGCAGCTTTCTGACCTGGGGATTCGATGGGAAACAGAAAGCTTCGGCTACCTAGCCATCATGGTTACGCACATTGAGGTCGCCCACCAACGACTGAATGTAGACAGGGTACTGGGGCCTCACGGGATCCAGCGAGTTCAGGAATAAATTGCCCCTGTTGGTGATGGGTAAGGCAGCGGCCGCCAAGATGATGTTCCTCCTGTGCTCTCTCTATCTGGTGCAGAATTTGCTATTTTCACTTGGTTTTCGAGCATTTAAAAAACTGGATAGTGTGTTGGTCTCGTTGGTGTGGGCAAGCAGGGCAGGGTTGCTCTGTCGGTTCTTAAAAGAGACATGGAAGAGGGTGGGTTGGCCCTTCCTGACATGCAACTCTATTACTTTGTGGCGCATCTGCAGTATGCCACTCAGTGACTAGCGGAGACCGCCAATTGGGAAAAAAGTCTCTTTTATGGCATGCATGGGAGGGAGGTGGACATGCTGGTATGCTTGCTAATGAGTGGGGGACGTTTCAAGCATTCACTTCTATATCTGATAAAACATAGATGCAAAATTGGAAGCAGTGGTGAAGAAGGTGCTTTGCAGGGGTCCCTTTGACAGGAAACTGGGTCTTTGGGATCTTGTACAATTTTATATTATTGATTTGGACATGTCAATAGAACAGTGGAGGGAAGGTGATTGTCTCTTGGCCAGTGCCCTATACCTCGGCGAGGTCTTTATTACTTTCCCTAACACACAGGAAGCATTTCACATGGAGCAAGGACAATTCCTGCAGGTACCTGGCTGGAAAACAGGGCGAAGGTGGTATGGTGTGGCTTTTCAGCTGCTCCCCCAGGTACTGTGTTGACTGCTTAGATGGGGGGAGGGAAGGCACCTGGTCACCCTATTCTACAAGGTGTTTGTTAGACTGGGCATCCTCAGCATGGTCTACCCTACCTTTTGCCTCTGCTTCCCAAGTTGTTGATGTATGCTGGACTCTGTTTTTGCTGTTTTTGATACTCTGGGCACTTTAACACTGCTAACTATTGCTAAAGTGCAAGTGCTCCTGTGTTAAATGTATGTGTAGTTGGCTTATCCCTGATTAGCATATTTGATTTACTAGTAAGTCCAAGGTAAAGTGCATTAGAAGTACCCAGAGCCTGTAAATCAAATGCTACTAGTGGGCTTGCAGCACTGGTTATGCAACCCACACTAGTAGCCCTGTAAACATGGCTCAGACCTGCCACTGCAGTGTCTGTGTGTGCAGTTTTAAACTGCCAATTTGACTAAACCTTAACTTTTTATACATGTAAGGAACCCCCCCTAAGGTAGGCCTTAGGTAGCCCCATGGGAAGGGTGCAGTATATGTTAAAGTTGGGACATGTACTGGTGTGTGTTACATGTCCTAACAGTGAAATACTGCTAAATTCAGTTTTCACTGTTGCAAGGCCTATATTTCTCATAGGTTAACATGGGGGATGCCTTTAAATATTATTATAGTGCACATTCCCTTCCCTTTTGGGAGCAGGTAGAAATATGACATTTACAGTATCTGAACTCATCATTTAAAAATACAACTTTTAGTGAAGTTGTTTTTTAGATTTAGTTAGAAAATGCCACTTTTAGAAAGTAGGTGTTTTCTTGCTTAAACCATTCTGTGACTCTGCCTGTTTGTGGATTCCCTGTCTGGGTCAGTTTGACAGTTGGGCTGTTTGCACCTCTCCTCTAGACAGTGACACAAAGGGAGCTGGGGTGTAGCCTGCATATCCTGATGAGCCATCTGTGCTAGAGTGAGCGAGGAGTGGTCACTTACACCTGAATGGGCTGTGCCTGCCCTCTCACAATGCAGTCTCCAACCCCCTGGTGTGAGATGGGGCCTGGCCTGGGCAAGGCAGTATCTTGTGAACAACAGAGACTTTCCTTTGAAGTAGGCCTACTTGAAAGGCAGAAAGGGGTATAAGTATTGGACCCAAAACCCCTGAAAATCAGATTATGTCTGGAACTAAGAGGAACCTCTGCAAAGGAGAAGAGCTGGAGAACTGGAGGAGGAGTACTGCCCCTTTGCCTGTGACTGTGCTTTGCTGGGTTGGCCTATAGTGGTTGTTTCTGCCTAAAAGAGGACAAAGACTGACTTTTGTGTGACTTCCCACTAGTGAAGAATCTCCCAGGGCTTGAACTGAGCTTGCCTGCTGTTGTTGAAGTCTCAGGGACATCAAAGACTTCTCTCTGCTAGCACCTGGACTCTTTGCTGAGACCCCTGCGCTGGGAAGGGGTGCCCTAACCTGTCTCTGGGCCCTTGAAAGGTGTAGCTGGTAAAAAAGGACAGAAATCTACGCACAGAGCGCCGTGCAGGGAAACTTAAGACACACCATCTGCAACGTTGCTGATAAACGACGTGCTTCTGGCCTCACGGCTAAAACTGATGCTCCACATGCATCCTCGCTGGGAGATCGACGGATCCTGGCTGGAGAAACGACCTGCAACACCTGCTAGCAGCTGCTAACGACGTAGGCCCCACACAGCACGGTTTCCTGACACTGTCTGACTGGATTTCGAACGCAACATCGCGGGGTGTGAAAAATCAACACAAAGCCTGCGTACCCGAGGTGCCCATCTGGGAATCGATGCATCACTCTCTTGCAGGAGAGAGGAAATGACAAATGCCGACCCGACCGGCGAAGGAACGACGCACGGTCTCACTTGCGAGTGAGAAATCAATGCATCACCTGCCTTTTTCGATGCACGCTCACCCGTGCAGCTTTATTGTTTACGCTAACCAGGTACTTTGTGTAACATCCGCATTCTCACTGTTTTCTAAGGATTATGGGCCTGATTACAACTTTGGAGGAAGGTGTTAATCCGTCCCAAATGTGACGGATATACCACCAGCCGTATTACGAGTCCATTATATCCTATGGAACTCGTAATACGGCTGGTGGTATATCCGTCACATTTGGGACGGATTAACACCTCCTCCAAAGTTGTAATCATGCCCTAAGACTCTTATTCTTTTTAAAATTCATATCTTGACTTGTGTTTGATTAGATAAATATTACCTTGTTTTCTAAACTGGTGTGGTGTCCATTTTGTAGTGTTTTCACTGTATTACTCTGTGTGTTGGTACAAATACTTTACACATTGCTTCTGAAGTTAACCCTGCCTGCTCGTGCCTAGCTACCAAGTGGGTGAGCGAGGGTTAACTGAGGGTGATTCTCCTTTACCCTGACTAGAATGAGGGTCCTTGCTTGGGCAGGGGGTAACCTGACTGCCAACCAAAGACCCCATTTCTAACAGCGTTGAAGTGTGACTGCCAAACCCTTCCTACAGAATGCAGCAGGTATGGGAGACTAAACTGGGGGAACCTTTCACGGATGCGGATTGGGCCGAGCCTGTGAGCTGGTGTGGACCATCTCCTGTAGCAACAGGTTTAAATTGGTTCACTTTAATTACTAACATCACACGCAAGTGACGCTGTTTCAGTTGAACAAGATAGATTCCACAAGGGCAGCGAAGTGTGCGCGATATGGGGGAAATGGGTGCCTCTTTCTTATCCCTTGCTTGGTCCTGTGATGCAGTTCTTGGGTTTTAGAGGTAGGTCATCCCTAAAATTGAAGCAGCTATGGGAATTACAATCGCCCTCACACACGGAACCTTCCTGCTGAAGAAAGTGGCAAAACCAAAAACCTAGGAGGCAGAAGATCCCATACACATTTTCCCAGCTTGCCCTCTTTCTGGCTAGGTGGTGGGTGGCCATTGGGTGGCTGGTTTCCCAAACGTCGTAGGCAACGCTCCTGCTCGAGGATGTGCTTGAACGGGGAGTGGCAGAAGAACATCTGCGCTTGTCTCGTATGCATGAAAAAGCTGTTGATGATGTGTTGGTCTTGGGGTTCCTACTGGATAGAGTTAATGGTGGTGAGAATTCAGGCGTTGACTCAGACTTAGGGGACGGGGGTGATACAGTTCTATTGCACCCAGACGGGTACAGGAGCTGGGACCACCAACTGTAGTTATAATTTGTATGCATCAGTATAAGCTCCATGACTTGGACTATATATTCTACTGTTTATCTTGTTAAGCACCCTCATGCTGACTATATTGTATGTTTTGAAGCACCAGTAACTGGGGAATGTTACAATACTTTGATCCATCTCATGCACCTTTAACTGGGGAAAAGCAGTGACCTTAATATAGGTAATAGTTTTTAATTAGCAACCATATAGCACCTCAATCACAATATTTGTCAGCTGGCACTTTTGGATGTATTCAATACGATGCACATGATTTTCTCAAGGTATAAAGACAGTCAAGGTATAAAGTCTTTTGCCAGCCAGATTAAAATAACTCATACATGAGGATCCATAAGTACTTTTGTGCACTTTCATGACTGATAGTGACTTAGATGAAGATTTAAAAGGAGCAGTGGAAATCATAACTATCCTAACAACAATGGGTATAAAATAAACTTCCGATAGCCAAAGACTTCTTAATCTTTCCTTAATGTGTATTTGGGTCTATGAGTTAGGCTGTGAAGAAAAATGATTGGCGTGAGGGTTTCCATAGAAATGTACCACTGTGCATCCTATAAATACTTCATGAAACTGTCAAGCCCTTGTGAGAATTTCGTATGGGTGTACTTGCCGCACTATGCACAATGAATAAAGTCGTTGTATAATTTGGTCACGCCCACCTTTTCCGGAAATAATTGTGCTCACACCTCCATTTTACGCGTTCTACAGCCAGGCATGTTAGAGATAAACTTACTGTACATGAGGGACAACAACAAAACTTAGCCACAATGGTTGTTTGCAGATTTCGAGGTTATACTCTGTGAAGGACAGTGATCCGTAAATCTCACCTACAATTGGCAGATAAGAAGCAAATCACTTCCAACAGAGAACATTCTCACATTTCTACAAACTGTTATCTTAAAGGTGAGACCTATTGCACCGGGCAAGATTTTAGAGGTCTTCTAAATACCTACATAAGAGGCAGCTGCTAACGAACGCATTGCCAAAGCCCATGCAGATATTGGTTGATATATAAATTTTGAGAATGTCCATATACACAGAAGTTTTTGTTTTAATATCAATGTGCAAAACCGCAAGACCATGAAATGCTACCTATAAACGAGTATAAAAGTGTGTTTACAGATTGCTGTGCGCAGCATTCAGTAGTCACACAAAAATAATACGCTGCTGCGTGAACTGCAGCATAGGAAGTTTTCCAAGATGGGGCTTTCCAAGCATTACAGACTCAAACTAAAAACGTTAGTTAATTCTACTGCACACATGGATGACATCTGGCCTCATGGCACTGCAGAAACATGATCCATTAGTTTCCACGCTCACAGTATTGATTTCTGCTTTCTTTTAATAAAGTTACAATACACATCTTGCCCACCTGATTACATTCAGATCCAGAGATTGAAAAGGTAAATCAATAAAAGTTGAAGAGCTCTGGAGGAAGGTGTCCACCCCACAGGATAATGTACCACTGGTCCATGGAAAGCATATGATAACCCATAAAAGTAACACAATCCTTCCTAACAGGCATCTTGCGGTTGACCTAGCTGGAAAAACATTAGTCCAAACCTGTAAGTTTGCAGATATCAATTGCAATGCAGATATCACAATCACAAAACGAGTCCATCCTCCACAGGATTCCCAGCACGATTACTGCGCTCAAAATAATATCCCAGTGGTCTCCATCCCACGGACAGGGGATAAGCATTTAGCAAATGAAGCAGCTAGTTTGGACCTCACAGAGCATTCCAGAGTAATGACGTCAGCCCATGCCAGCATTAATGTTACCTTAGCCATTCTACAGTAAAGGTATTAGTGGCCATACATGCCAACAGAATCCAGGAAATATGTGCAGCAGCATACTATATGTCAGCAGATAAAGCTGTTGACCACTAAGAGGCCCACTTCCATGCCTCAATAACAGATGGTCCATTCAATGTATGGATATCTCATCCACATGTGGGCTTCTGCCTCCAGTCAATAAGCATAAACATTTTTGAAGAATTGCAATGCCTTGTAACAGCACCACAGTCTGGTTCCTCCATTCAAATAATGACCTGATTTGCTGATGCAAGGTCTGCTATGGGTCTCCACCAGCTATTGTCACATCCTTTCTCTCCTCAAAAACAAATACCTTTTTCTCAATGCTGATAATTATCAGGAGATACATTATTGCAACCTCTACACCCATCACTTTAGTGTAGGTTTCCGCCCGTCAGCCTAGCGGGAAACTGGCGGCAGCATTGTCTCTGGCTCGAAATTGAGCCTGCGGCAATGCTGTCACCTGCAGGGCACACCAGTACCCTAGAAATGTTCACTGTCTGCAAGGCAGACAGTTAACATTACGATGGTGCTGGGCAGGGGGACCCCTGCACTGCCCATGACAAGTGCATGGGCAGTGCCGGGTGCTCCCCTCTGGCCCCTGCACGTGTTCTCCGCCAGTTTTTTCATGGTGATAAAACCAACATGAAAAGGCTGGGTGAGAACGAGGTCGTAATCGGCAGGGCAGCACTTCATGCAGTGCCAACCTGGCTGATTGCGACCTCCACCTGCCGTCAACCCATCAGGATTACCGATCCCAGCAGAGATGGCAGAACCCTTGGAGATCTGACCGTCAGGGTCTTAATGTGGCAGTTGGACCACCACAGCAGCTGCGGTCCTGACCACCACCACGAGGCTTGCAATCTCAAGACCGCCAGCCTCGTAACGAGAACCAAAGTTTCCTGCATGTTTTTACAATTAACGGTTCTTCTTAATGACTCTACACGAAACAGCATGGCTGGGATTTGCTATCCTTAAAGACACAGCTAGCTTCTTACACAATAACACACTCTCAAATTGGACACAGGCAAGAGTTTTAACTTCCAACGAAATACACATTTTGGGTAACAATTGCACATTTAAGCCATTGATATGTGTGATGTAGGGACTGAGGTTGGCGCAGACTAAGGAGTGTACAATTCTTATCTAAGAGACTTGGCCCTCTAGCAAAGAAACCAGATCCCCCGATATCTGCCAATGTTACTACCTAGTGGGGAAAACTAGTGGCAAATCTGGCTAACACATCCAATCACAATTCTGTTAATACGCACATGATATAATTGATTTTCTTCACGTTCAGCTTCTGCACAAGCAAAGTGGGGGCCCAAGCTTTGGTTTGGTATATGCTGCGTAAGAAACAAACTGCCAGATGTACTAAGTAACTACTGGGAGCAGGTTATCAGGGGCTGTATCATAATGGCCCAAGCACATTTTTTGTGTGTGTTAAGTTCAAACATATAACTCGGAATTGCTAGGAAATGTATGAACATTAAAAAGAGCAAGTCGGTAACTGTGAGCAGGGACTGCCTCTCTGTTTCTGACCTATTTCTGTCTTAAGTTAACTCAGAGAAATTACACGCTACATGTTTGAACTATAGAAATTTCAAGCACAAAAAACAGGTGATCTCTCCATTTGGATACAGTCCCAGGTCTAAATATCCTTAAACAAGGTTTGTCATTCATTGGACAATAGCAATCACAAGCATGAACATTCATCTAGCTCTACATACTCTGAAATAGCATAGAGTGCCTCCGGGTGGTGTCAGTTGGCACGAATAACATTACTGCACAACAGAAATATATGGCTAACATATTAAAGATAAACGCCCTTGTCCCGCTGATGATCCTATCATAATAAGGACAATGCCTAGAACCATTTCCTGTCCCGTCACTCGCTTTCACTGCTTTGGGTATTTACAGCTCACTCTTATGTGGTCCACTTTGGTGCCAACCTTACATCAATTGCCTCAGGAAGCAGCATTTTAACAAGCTGTGAACCGAGATAAGCATGATCTAAAGGAAACAGGACTATGAGCATTTTAGAACATTATTAAAGGGGAAAGACTAGCAAATAAGGAACTAACAGGTGATCAGTCCATTGTGATAAAACCAGCAGACAAGTGTAGAGCAGTAGTTGTGCTCCCCAAAGCAATTTATTATAATGAATGCTTGAAATTATTGATGGACGAACATAATTACAAACAATTAGAAAATGATCCCATACCAAATGCAATCAGATTCCTTGTAGATAGTGGTTTAGGAAATGGATGGATTACAAAGAATGAGGCATACTTGTTAATCAGAAAACAACCTCAGCCCCCATAGTCCTACATTCTTTCAAAGGTACACAAGAATAGAAATCCACCACCGGGCTGCCCCATTGTGTCAGGTATAGATTCGACTTTGGAAGCTTTGCCACACTTTTGTGATTTCTGTCTCAGACCTTTGGTATATGACATGCCTTCGTATCTAAAAGACATCAAAGATGTATTAAACCTATTGAGGAATACTGAGTTTGATCAAGCGAAGCAGATATTGATCACCCTAGACACTGAATCATTGTATACTAGTATACCACATTAAGCTACTCTAGAGGTGATCAAATCACTTCACTGACAAAAAAGTGGACGTACATTTCTCCCCCAGAGTTTGTCTTAGATTGCACATATGACTTTGACCAGGAATTTCTTCGAATACGAAGGACAATTCTTTAGGCCTAGGTAGAACTCATAATTTCACACTGAGGAACTCTGCAGAGTTGCAAAAAAAAAAAAACTCCACAGGTTCAATGGATGTAGGAAGATGGCTCTCTATATAGTACACTAAAATGAAGTACACTGTGCAGAGAGTCCAGTGGATTTCCAATTGGTTTTGCAGAGGCAAAAGTAGATAGGACTAATGCTCTATCTGTGGTAGTGTGGGCGAACAGTTAGGCTTATCAAGGAGTCACGTTAGGCATTTGTTGTATTCACAGAGGCAATAAATGAGACACACACAATCAATTAATAAAACCGAGACCAATTTAGAAAAATAACATTTGCTTTTATATTTGCTTTGAACAAAAGAAGTTCATTATAAGGCAAGCAGTTTTTATAAGATAAATACTTTGCAGTTTCAAAAATCAGTTTAGCAATGTTAACTTGTGGGAGGAAAACAAGAATGCAGTTTTGAAGGTAAGTAAACGACCTACAAATCCAGTCTTTGGGATTTTAAGTCAAGAGCAGGCAAGGTTCAAATCAGTACCAAGAGTGCACCCACAACAGCACAGGGGCGGCCGGGTGCAGAGGTCGAATTCATATTCGGGTGCCCAGTGTTAACCAATAAAGACTAGGCAAGTGAACAAAGATGTGCTGCTCACGGGTGAGTAAAGCGGTGTTAGGGGTTGATCTCCTGGGGTTGAGGTAAGCACAAGGGGAGCCACAAGACAGCACCAAACCTACACCCTCAGCGGCACAGGGACGGCCAGGTGCAGAGTGCCAACACAGAGATGGGCACCCAAGGTTAACCAATAGAGACTGGGGGTAACCAAATATGCACTACTTACAGGTGAGTAAAATGGTGTCAGGGGTCAATCTCCTGGGGTTTAAGTAAGCACAGGTGGGACCACAAGGCAGCTCTAAACTTACACCCTCAGCGGCACAGGGGCAGCTGGGTGCAGAGGGCCAACACAGCATTGGGCGCCCAATGCAAGTCAAAGGGGGATATCAGTTTTGAAAAAAGGCTGCAGGCTCGGGCCAGGAGGCTGAAGGTAGAAAACCCATAGCTGCCCATGTAAGTTTTGATGCTAGGGAGTGTAGGGACACCAATGGTCCAGCTTCTGAAGACCCAGGGGATCTGGGTGCAGGGATGTCCTTTGGCGTTGGGAACAGCTTACCTGGCAGGTCGCAGTCAGGGGGAGTCTTCGATTTGAGAATGCAAGCTTTGAGGCAGAGTCTGGCAGGGGTCAGCCCACGGTGGACTCTGACTCAGATTCGCTGGGGAACCTTCCAAACAAGATGGAGGAATTTAAAATGTAGTGTCTATTTCAGCTCACCCACCTTAGGGGTGGGAATGGTATGAAGTGGTCAGTCCTCCTAATTTAACTAATTTTCCCACCTGTGCTGCTGCCAAAAGTGGGGTCAGGACAGGGGGGTTGGTCATCTCCACCATTAGGAGAAACCTGGGTCGCATTACAAAGGCAGCAAGGCCTTTGAAGCTCCCCTCCCGGAAATGTCCATTCTGCCTGGGAGAGGAGGTAACACCTCTGCTCAGTGAAGGCTTTTGTCTTAGGCCCTCAAGAGTGCTGGCTCTCACCGTGGGGGGAGGGGAAGCACACTAGTAACTGGTGGGTTTTCAGGTGGCACCTCTAAGGTGCCCTCTGTGTGCATTTTTTAATAAATCCATCACTGGGGTCAGTAAGGGTTTGTTTTTCTGAGATGTTTGATACCAAACATCCCAGGATTCAGAGAAGCCATCATGTAGCTTGGGAACTCGTAGTGACCAGTGTCCAGCACAGACATTCAAAAATCGCTTCCCTGTACACTTAATATGTCTGAGAACTGACAAAGACATAGCAGGGGCATATCTGCTCATGCAGATATGCCTTCACATGTAATATAATGCACCCTGCCTTAAGGCTGTACGGTCTCCTAAAGGGGAGACTTACATTTATTGCATCCAGTGTTTAGGGGACATGGCACATAGGCTGTGTGCCATGTCGTGTTTAAAATTTTGAAGGCACCTTGTCACGCAGCCTGCAATGGCAGTCTGCATAAAGTTGGTGCTGGGTGGCACAAGTTGTGCTGTGCCTCTGAGGGGCCCTCTTCAGTACCAATGCCGCAGATCCTGGGGGTACCATTTACTAGGGACTTATAGCGGGCTGAAGGGCCTGGTCACTTGGGGATCAAGTGACCAGGTGCCTTGTTTTAGGGAAGGAACACTGACACTAGCAGGAGCCCAGTGCACTTCAGTCAAGTTGCATCTAAAAACCAGAAAATGTTTTGGGGCGTGACTGCAACTAGAACCCAACTCCCAACAATGGCGATCCATCAAGGGGTGGAAAAATACACGTTGGGTTGCTCACGCTTTAGCACCCAAACCCCTTCCTGGACTGCGAACAGCACCATAGGGTGCACAAGTGTGCTGCCATTTTGGTTTTTCACTACTTCTGCCTAGCTTTCTACTGCCTGCTCTCCTTCCTAACTCAATCCTACCTAATCCACCCCCCATTTGTATTACTGCCTGTCTTCCAGTTTGTATTTACATTTATGTGTGTGTTTTGATGAATTTTGTACTTTGTTTTTTATTTTTCTGCCCTGACCTGTCGTCCTCCTCTTCCGTTTTCCTTCCCAGTCCCATTCATTCCCAGTCCGACTGCCTCCCATCCTGAGAAGTCCAGTCCACCATGGCAAAAGCAGGCAGAGCCAGTGCCACCGGCATCCCCTGTGAATGACACAGGTGAGGAGGGATGCAGCTCTGCCTCATTTTCAGGGAGGTGGCCGCAGTAATCTTTTGGGTGCAGCGCCACCTCCCTCGCATGTTGTCAGCAGACACAGCAATGGTACGGAATGCAGGAGCGTCGGCTGCTTGGGGGCTAGTACAGCAGTGTGTTGGCCACTGCGCAGAGATCCGGCGCAAAGAGCAGCATATGACGCACTGCTGGGACAACATCCTAGACGGGGAATAGGACCTTCAAGCTGTCAAGGCTCAGTGTGTAATATTTTTCATTTCTAAAATTGCTAATTTCTTTTCAAGCAGCATGATCGCACATAACTTAATTTTATGCGATGATTTTATTTGATATATATATACATATTTTCAAAAAACAAGATTCTCTTTCTGTTTTAGCAAGAGAAAACCGCACTCTGTCGTTGTGCCAAAAATACCTTAACTTTTAATACATTAGTGAGATCATAAACAAACAAACAGGAATCCCCTGACGCGTTTCGGTCTCACCAGACCTTGTTCACAGGTGTTTCCTGTGTGCTAATTTCGGCGCTTAAAATAAAGTACTCCAAAGTAACAGAAAAAATACTCAAGTTACACCACTTATCAAGAGTTACTCCATAACATCACTAAATATATATACTTTAACAAAGAAAAATTAAACGTTTTTCTAAATACATATTTACCAAATTGTAACAGTGTTTTGACTACAATCCAAGGTGTTTTTCACTGAGTTCCACATTGCATTCTGGTATATGTAGTTTATAGCATTTCATTAAATCAAATTATTTTTAAATATATGTCATAAAATCTTGTTTCAGCGACTAATGGAGACTTCAAAACAATTTCTGAGGTGTGTTAACAAAATATAGGGGCCCTCATTAGTTTTTAATTTAGATTCACATTGGATTCATATTCATGTATTGCATGTTACCTACAATAGCACAATCCCCAAAGTTTCTTTTAAACAAGGCCCTCGCTAAATCCTGCACCTCTGATGGAAGAAAATTAATGTTTGGGTATTATTCCTTCAGTCAATTTATATTGATAGCACCAAAATTGTATGTCTATCTGACAAATGACAACGGGAAAGAAAGCATCTTATCAATTGGTGGAAATTACATAAAATAAATGAATGGCAACATCTTATGAGCTATGACAACTCTTATAGGTGTACAAATAACTCCTCATCCTGGTTTAAACCTAGCGGGGTGAGAGATCGGATATCAAGTATATGTCTGGATTCTAGTTGACGCAATTTCTTTTCTCTGTCACCACCGCGTTCTGATTTTAGTACCTGATCAATTACATAGAATGTCATGAGTTCCCACTTGCTATCATGTTTCTGTTCCATATGTCTCGCTGTTGCATAGCTCCTATCTATATTGATAGTTGCTCGAATATGTTCTAAAATTCGCTTTACAGAAAGGAGAGATTGGTATCTGTGCAAGTTCAACAGTTAAAACAACAGACACGTAGGTGCAAAAGCGGCTTCAGCTTTTCTCTATTCTTTGATGGTTTAAAAGGGAACCCCGACAAACACACATGGTAATGAGAATCCTTTGCTGTTGTCCAAAGGGGTGGTCGTGTGTGCACAGGATTTAAATTGAAAAGTGAAGTACATTAGTGGGATCTACAAGCAAAATAGAGTTGTTTTATGCACAATGGAGGAAAGAGAAGCTATACGAACTGCAACAGTTGCAGAGATTTTTAATGAGGCGACAAGTAGCTCAAACTTGAATGGCAAAAGTAGTGGAGTGGCGCAGAATCATGGTGGTGTGAAGATGAAATTACGTGAATGGGAGAAACTATCACGCAAAGAGATTAATAAATGGTGGGAACTTTTTACCCTGAAGAAATATGTTGAAGTGAACAGAATCCCAAGAGGCCTGCGAATTGGTATCATGCCCAGTCACCAAGATGCAAGCAGTGCACTGTTGGAAGAATGGGGTGCACATATCTTGGATTCATCAAAGGGATTAGTTTTGATATTAATCAAACATGTGGAAATAGCATTGAATAAAATTCAGATTGAATTGAAGGCTTTAGAACAAGAAATTGCGGGCATAAAATTAACTGAAGAAGAAAGTAAAATCAGGAGTGAAATGGCTTCAAAAATTCAACAACATGAGGAGACTGTGAAAACACGCAAACAAACTAAATTTCAAAGGGACAAAAGTGACTATGAAGAGGGGAGAATTTTCACCTTTGCAAGGAGATTTCAATATGCAAAGTTGAAGGAACAAATAGATGTATCCCAATTTGAAAAATCGGATAAATCAAGTAATGAATCAAGGTCAACTGATAATGAATCCAGTGAAGGAGAATCAACCTCAATAAATACACAGGGAGTAAAATTAACTTTGTTAAACGAGATGCGCCTCGCCCTCCAACAACAATCCAAAGATCAGCAAGTCAAAACAAGAGGGAGAGGAAGAGGACGAGGCGCAAAAGGAATAAACCCACACGAAGGGGACAAAGAGGGAAGACAAAGAAAAACCAGGGCTCAAACAGCGGCAACTTTCAAGAGCTAAATATTATTAATCTTTCCACCAGAGAAATGTCCCAATCGGAGGAATCTGTCCTAAAAAAAGGGGCTACAATTCTGTCCCTCTACAGATTTGGATTTAGTACAAACACGCATAGACTTTTATAAGTATATACGCAAAATCAAACTTGCCAAAACCTTTGCGGAAACTAAAATGAAAGAGAAAAATGATCCACCAACACAGGAGTATGACCTTACTGTGGGAGATAAAGAGACGTTGATGACTCTGGTGAATTTAGATCTGGGAAACAAACCATTGGAAGTTACTGAAATAGTTAAACCCCTTGGGGCGGGCCTGACAGATAAAAGACCACCTTCCAAGTTTTACCCAGCACTACCAGCAGGGAATAAAATAGATTTATTTGCGGAGATGGTCATTCATGATCTTTATAAAAAGAATTGGAATAAGAAAGAGGAGAACTTAACCATACCAGAGAAACAGGCGTTGCACAGACTTCAGATGGAAACAATGGTTGAAATCAAACCTGCGGACAAAGGTGGAAACATTGTAATACAAAATAAACAGGATTATGTGAAAGAAGCGATGCGGCAATTGTCGGATAAAACCTGTTATGCACTTGCTACTGGGAACCCAGTAATAAAACTGAAGGAGGAGATACATTCGTGTATCTTAAGGTGGGAAGATCAAGGCCTCATTGATCAAGTAGAGGCAAAATATTTGTTAGTGGAACATCCTGTAACTCCAACAATATATTTCCTCCCTAAAATTCATAAAAATTTGCAACATCCACCAGGTAGACCTATAATATCAGCCAAAGCATCTCTATTAGAACCTATGTCAGAATACATAGATTTCTTTCTAGCACCCTTGGCAAGAAACTTGAACTCCTATTTACGTGATACAGGAGACTTACTGTTACAATTGGAAGGGATACCTTGGCAGGACACCTATAAATTAGTAACAATGGATGTAGTTTCGCTGTACACGAACATTGAACATCAAATAGGAATCCAGGCATGCAAATTCTTTCTCAACCAAAGGAATATACGTTTTTATCAACACAATGAGATGCTTCTGGAAATGATTAACATTTGTCTAACAAATAATTATTTTTTGTTTAACCAACAACTGTATCTGCAAATTAAGGGCACGGCAATGGGTTTTTCTTTTTCTCCCAATTTTGCGAATCTGACGATGGGATGGTTTGAACAACGAATAGCTTGGGCAGAAGAAAACGAGATTTACCAACAAAAAGTAGTGACTTGGTTGAGGTTTATTGATGACCTTTTTCTTATCTGGGATGGTACTGAGTCAGAATTTGATGAATACTTTAAGATCTTGAACTCTAATGTAGCCAAACTTAATTTCACCTACGACATCAGTGCAACACGTGTGACATTTCTAGATACAGAAATTTATGTTAAAGAGGGGACAATTCAGACTTCATTGCATAGGAAAATAACAGCTACGAACTCCATATTACATGCTAACAGTTTTCACCCACCACGAACAAAGTGGAACATTCCCTATGGTGAATTTCTACGAATAAAGAAAATCTGCTCAGAGCCGGAAGAGTGTGAGAAGCACTTGAAATTAGCGGAGGAGAGATTCCTGACAAGACAATATCCGAAAAAGTGTTTAGCTCTGGCACAGAAACGTGTGAAACAATCATCAAGAGAACAACTAATTCATGGAGGAAACCAAGCCATTAAACATGCCAAACAACAACAGCTGAGGTTCATAACAACATACTCACAGAGTGCTACACAAGTTCGTAAAATCTTGGAAAACCATTGGGCAATTTTACAAATGGACCCAATAGTGGGGGAAATCATGGGACAATACCCATTAATGACTTTCAGAAGAACAGCAAACTTAAGGGATAAATTAACGCACAGCCATTTCCAAACTACAAAAGCAAACTGGTTACAGAAAACTGGCTTTTGGAAGTGCAGCAGCTGTAAGGCATGTAAAATTTGGGGTGAATAAGAAAGAGTACTCAACAAATACTGGCATGGAGAGAGTGATACGTAAGCACTTGAACTGTAAAAGTCGATTCACAGTATATGTGATTGAATGTCCTTGTGGGTTGAAATATGTTGGCAGTACCATATGTGAGACTAAAAAGCGAATTTTAGAACATATTCGAGCAACTATCAATATAGATAGGAGCTATGCAACAGCGAGACATATGGAACAGAAACATGATAGCAAGTGGGAACTCATGACATTCTATGTAATTGATCAGGTACTAAAATCAGAACGCGGTGGTGACAGAGAAAAGAAATTGCGTCAACTAGAATCCAGACATATACTTGATATCCGATCTCTCACCCCGCTAGGTTTAAACCAGGATGAGGAGTTATTTGTACACCTATAAGAGTTGTCATAGCTCATAAGATGTTGCCATTCATTTATTTTATGTCATTTCCACCAATTGATAAGATGCTTTCTTTCCCGTTGTCATTTGTCAGATAGACATACAATTTTGGTGCTATCAATATAAATTGACTGAAGGAATAATACCCAAACATTAATTTTCTTCCATCAGAGGTGCAGGATTTAGCGAGGGCCTTGTTTAAAAGAAACTTTGGGGATTGTGCTATTGTAGGTAACATGCAATACATGAATATGAATCCAATGTGAATCTAAATTAAAAACTAATGAGGGCCCCTATATTTTGTTAACACACCTCAGAAATTGTTTTGAAGTCTCCATTAGTCGCTGAAACAAGATTTTATGACATATATTTAAAAATAATTTGATTTAATGAAATGCTATAAACTACATATACCAGAATGCAATGTGGAACTCAGTGAAAAACACCTTGGATTGTAGTCAAAACACTGTTACAATTTGGTAAATATGTATATAGAAAAACGTTTAATTTTTCTTTGTTAAAGTATATATATTTAGTGATGTTATGGAGTAACTCTTGATAAGTGGTGTAACTTGAGTATTTTTTCTGTTACTTTGGAGTACTTTATTTTAAGCGCCGAAATTAGCACACAGGAAACACCTGTGAACAAGGTCTGGTGAGACCGAAACGCGTCAGGGGATTCCTGTTTGTTTGTTTATGATCTCACTAATGTATTAAAAGTTAAGGTATTTTTGGCACAACGACAGAGTGCGGTTTTCTCTTGCTAAAACAGAAAGAGAATCTTGTTTTTTGAAAATATGGTTGTCCTGCCTCAAACCAGCACCACCGGAGAATTAAGTGCGCCGTAACACGCAGATCAGGACATCTTTTCTTTCATATATATACATATGTATATATTTATATGTGTGTGTTTGTGTGTATATTCTATTTATAAAATATATTTCACACCATAAAGTGGGCATATTGATTATTCACGATGTCATTAAGTATATATAAATGTAATATATTTATATGTAATGTGAATGTGTTTATCATATAATGTATATTACATGTGTATATTAACTGTGTTTATTATGTATGTGCTTAAATATACACTACACAACCTAAGGGATGTTATAGTTAGGTTCTGAATTTTCCCGTATAAAACCACAGAAATTCAAAAGTTATAGAGTTATTTCAAGTAACTATAACTCGCGCCCCAACCGAACTATAACATCCCTGTAACCTTTTTTTTTCTCAGTGTTTTTTTTTTTCAATGTAATTTTAATTACTATACGTTAATCCAACCACTGTCACGCACAGCTGAAGGGTCTATCTTATAGGTGTGAGAAGGTGTCTCTGGGTGTGAGTGTCTGTCTGGGAGTCGGTGCGTGAGGGCCTGATTTGTTCTGTGAGTGGATATGTGACAGTATGAGTGGGTGCGTCAGTGTCTGAGTGGGTGCATGAGTGTCTGAGTGAGTCCGTACGTGGATGCATGAGTGTCTGAGTGGGTCTGTGAATAGGTGTATATGTCTGAGTGGGTTTGTCAGTGGCTGCATGACTGTCAGAGTAGGTCTGAGAGTGTGTGTGTGAGAATTTTGAGTGGGTCTGTGAGGGTTTGAGTGGGTCTCTGAGTGGATACGTGAGGATCTGAATGGGTCCGTGAGTGAGTTTGTGAGTGGGTGCGTCAGTGTCTGTGTGGGTTTTTCAGTGGGTGTATGAGTGTTAGTGGGTCTGACTGGGTGCATGAGTGTGTGAGTGGGTCTATGAGTGGGAATGTGAGTGTCTAAGTGGATCTGTGAGTAGGTGCCTGAGGGTCTGAGTGGGTCTGTGAGAAGATGCATGAGTTGTTGATTGGTTCTGGGTGTGTGAGTGACTGAGTGGGTCTGTTAGTCAGTGCATGAGTGCCTGAGTTGGTCTCTCACTGAGAGCATGAGTGTCTGAGTAGGTCTGTGAGTGGGTGCGTGATGGTCTGAGTGGGCTGTGACTGGGTGCGTAAGAGTCTGACTGGGTCTGTGAGTGGGTGTATGAGTGTCACTGTGTCTGAGTGGGTGTATGAGTGTGGCAATGGGTCTATGAGTGAGTGTATGGGTGGCTCACTGAGTCTGACAGTGTGTGTATCAGTATATTTTTAAAAACATTTTATCAGCAAAGTTCACTAGGTTCACAAGTCCGTTGTGGCATTACACGGGGGCCCACGCTGAGCACCGCAACGGCGTTGTGACTCCACGATCTTGACCCCCCAAAAAAGGGGTTTTGACCTTTTTAAAGTAATAAGGGGTCCCCTAGACTCCCATTATTCAGCCTCCTGGGGTCAGAGTACCTCTACCCTGACCCGTTCTATTCTTTTCAGCCTCTAATTTCATGCCCCGGCAGTGTGCCCCAGTTCATAAAATGGCAGTCAAACTTTCTGCACAGGTTGCGGTCAGCCAATCACACTACTGCTTCTGGAACGCGGAGTCGCGACGCTCTGTGTAAGAGTCGCAAAGGATCCACATCCCTTTATATACAAATGTGTTTTCCTCTTAATTACAAGAAAACCACTGAATGGATTTACACGAAATCACAAAAAGGTCACTTTCTGGACCGGGATCTATCTTTCCGCCAAATTTTGTGTAATTACGTTCAGTGGTTCAGGCGCTATTGCTGTTCAAAATCCCTATGGGAATATGAATGGGTAAAAAGCATTTTGGGACCCTCCACTTTTTTCCTAAGCCCCCGCTTGACGGGTCACCCCGTAACTTTCCAGGCAGCAGCTGACGTGAGCTTCATATTTTTTGGGAACATTTTTTGAAGAATTGTCAACTGCCACCAAAGATATAGGCAAGTAAAAAAAAAAACTTTCCTATAGAAACTAGGTCCTAACTAGCACTACCTAGTGGTGACCTCCACTAGATATATATCTGCAACAATTATTGTGGGTACTCGTGCCCTCTGGCACAAAAATGACATTTTATTTATGAACATGGTACCATGCTTAGGCAAGTGTGATTTTTAACGTTAGTGTGTGCCAATCACATAAATAAATGCACTTTCAGCATCAGAGAGTGCTTGCAGGTGCGTCCACTGTCATTCTTTAGAAAGAAGTGGGCATGTGTTGTAAAATGCCAAGGTTTGCTGAGTGCAGTGGGGCACAGAGTTATCAACATTTTAAGCAGTGAACGGCAGCGAGACAATTTGCTGCGATGGGTCAAAGGGAGAAAACATGAAAACAACATATTAATTAATTTATCAAGATAGTTGTCACTCTTGCTTTCTTCCTCTTCTGGTGCACTCAGTGCTTTGCTCATCGCCCAAGCAGGCACCCTTGCACCATGGTGCAAGGGTGCCGCTTTACAAGGGACACCTCCCTGCACAAAAAAATAATCCTTAGAGGCAAGGACATCACAAACCCCTGATAAATCTGGACTCTTGGAGTAGTGGCACATGGAGCCAGCCTGACAGGAAGGGTGTTGCACCCTAGGAGTGGATGTTAAGTGAATGATACTGCCTTAATTTTGTTCTAGTGTGAGCTAGCCAGGTGCTTGTTTGGGCTGATTTAAGGGATGCTGACTCTAGTCACTATTTAAAAAAAAAAAAAGATTATTGATATTTTCAAACCAACAAAGCTCCTTCCCTGTGGCCAGGCACATGGTCCAACATTATGTGTAATATGGCAGCCAATTAGTAATGTTGCAGAGCACGGAAATATGGTATAACCACATGCAGCCACCTTGTCCCATCTATGAGCGCGCGTATCTCGAACAGCCGACCACAGCTTATCAATGTATGCATCTGACTGTATGTCCCACAATCTGGCCAAGACCTTCCAGATTTTATATTGTTTCTGAGGACACCCCCTTGCCATATGTTGGTCCCATATCTTCGCAGGAGGGGCAGTGGACAGTGGTGACTTTTGATATCTGTTGCCCCCCCCCCCACCACCCATCTAAGTCATCCATAATATGTAAAAAGATACGTTTAGGGTCCTTAAGGATGGGCCAACCCAACACTTCCTCTAATCTGCCCAATATCTCCCTCCAATAGTGAGACAGAGCAGAGCACCACCAAAACGTATGGGGCAGGTCTCCCTGTGGGCCCCTGTATCTCAGGCAATCCCCCATAGCTATCAGTCCCATGCAATGCAGTTTTGCCCTGGTGAGATAGACGCGGTGAATTAACTTTAGCTGTATCAGCCTAAACTGTGAGGCAATTACTGCTTCTCTAAGCACCTCCACTGCCTCCTGCCAGTATACATCTTCCATCTGACCCAGCATCCCTCCCATCCTCTTTTCACCACCTCCATGAGATCAGGCAGGTTACGCAGTATCATTTTGTAAATCTCAGCTAACATGCTTTTAGATCCGCAAGAAGTCCTATGACTGTATCCTAGGTAAGAGTGCATGGCGAAACTGTAAATAATGGAAAAACTGTGTAAGAAGCAGACCGAATTCTATCTGAAGGTCCTGGAAAGATTTCAACATTCCATTGTGCAACACATCCCCTCATGTGGCTATTCTTACAAAGTCCCAAGCTGCAAATCCTCGCAAGGCCTCCATCTGCAGGAGCCGAACACCCCTCCACAGTGGAGTCTTCAATGTCAGCCTACCGGCTCACCCAATAGCGTACATATTAATGATCACATCCCAAACACCACTTGTGTAGCAGGTGGGCGAGTTTTCTCTGCAGTACCACCATAAAGAAGGTGCGTAAGGTTCTGATCGCCCATCAACCAACTCTCCACTGCGTATGCTGGGTCATCAAACCACCAATCATTTATTATGAGCAGATGTGCTGCCCAATAGTACAGGAGTAAGTTTGGGGTAGCTATCCCACCCCCATAAACCAGCCAGAAGCACTTTCCCAAGTAAATTGGAGGTGCCCCCCCCCCCACCTAGAGTCGCGTTTTGATTTGTTCATTCACCTTTTAGAAGAAGGCCCTGTTCACTGGGAGTGGGTGATTCTGTAACTGGTAAAGAAGGCGCGGCAGGGAGACCATTTTAAAAATGAAAGAGGGGGAGTACACCAAAACCTGACCTTGCGTGCAAAGCCCTCCAAGTGGGGTACTAAGTTTCTATCAGAGGACCTCGGCACCTCCTCCATAATGCAAACTCCCAAGTACTTGAATCCTGAAAACAATATTGGTATCCTCAATGCTCACGGCATATCCAAGGGATATGGAGCTATGGGGTATTTTGAAGATTTATTGATATTCACCTGGAGGCCTGAGCACATTCCAAAAATTTGAAGAATTTGAAGAGCTCTGGGCCAGTTGACTCAGGATCATCAAACCCCACCATTATTGTTGTGCCTCCACTAATCCTCCCGCTTGCCATGCATGGCCTTCTGTCTTGCCGGAGCCCCTCCCACCTGCCCTGTGTGGTCCGTTGTCTGTGTATGTGCCACTGTACTCTCACTGTTGCTCTCCATGGTGTGTTGTGCTTCCAGTGCCCGTTCTGCCTACCCTCCTTGGTCAGCTTGCTGCTCCAGCCCTGTCCCCTTGCCCCTACCATTTGTTTTCCATGTGCAGGCCCCTATCCCCTCTCTCCTGCCTTGCCTGGTACTTTGTCGTGCCTCCCCCCCTCCCTCCTGCGTTCTTGAGCAATTATGCTGTAATTGTCCCTCCTGTCTTTCTGGTATGGTCAGCTTGCTGCCTTGCCTCTTTCCGCACTGCTCTCTGTTGTCCATGTGCACAGCCCTGTCCCCTCCTTATTGCTTTCCATGGTCTGTTGTGCTTCCCTGTGTGGAGTACTGGGCTGCTGCGACCCCTGACGCCTGCCCTGAAGGGTCAGTTTGGTGCATCTGCCCATCTCCCACCTGCCCTGTGTTATCCAAGTCAATGTTCCTACCCCATTCCTCCTGTCCTTAGTGATCAAATGTTCCATACTTGCCAACATTTTGAATTTCGTAAAAGGGAGATTTTGAAAAAAAAGAACAGAGGAATAGATTTTTCCTGTTGACACATTTAAAAAGAGGGGATTTTAGGCAGGAGACAGATAAAAAAAACTCTTTTGGGCTTTAACACATCAGGATTCTTCTGCCTGAATGAGATTTGTTGGCATGTATGGTTGTTCTGCCATTGCCTCTTCCTTCTGCCCTCAATGGTCTGTTATACTGACACAGCCTCTCTTGCCTGTCCTGCATGGTTGGTTTATTGCCCCTGCCCACCTTTCCTCTGCCCTCAATGGTCTGTTGCCCTGCCACTGTCCTTACCACCTGCCCAGCATGGTGAACTTGTTGCCTCTGCACCATCCCCACTGCCCTCAATCATCCGAGTCTGTGCCCCTGACATCTGCCTCCCCACAGTATTCTAATGAACAACTAAATTGCTAACATTCTATCTTTATTACAAAAGTGTGACATGCCTGACGTCATCTTAATACAGTCAAAACTATAACACCCAAAGTGATTCCTTTAGAAATTATAAAAACAAGAGGGTCTTAGTGCCATAAAAAATTTGGTTAGTGAACAAAAAAACTAAAATCAGGACATATTTTCTGAGTTCTCAAATAGTGACAAAGCACCTTTAAATTATTTGCTATCTTGATTTTTTTATCCACTTGATCACTTGATTATATGTTACACTTACGGGAGTGAATGTGGTGTTACGGCCAGAGTTTCAGACTTTGCAACTAGGGGACCAGGTTTGAGTTTCGGCGCCAGCTCAACATCCTGTTATTCTGGGCAAATCACTTAATTTCCTCATGCCTAAAGCCCAAAAGGCATGTGTCCTTGTGTAACGTAAATGATGGTTATGTAAAACACTCTAATACCTTTGGGTCAAGACTGCATAATATGTATATTCTAATGGTGCACCACTTAAATGTATTCACACAAGTCCAATGATTCAATAAAATGTCATTGTTATCTTCTCTTTATTCTTCTTCGTCCTGAACACAGGACTAGGCAAGAAGAATAAAGAGAAGATAACAATGAGATTATATTGAATCATTGGACTTGTGTGAATACATTTAAGTGGTGCACCATTAGAATCTAGATATTATATAATTTCCTTCTTTAAGGATAGCATCTTGGCGGCAAGTGCTGTGATGTGTGCACACATTATTACAGAAACTGCAGTTTTGACTTTTCTTTTGTTCATTATATAACTGGTGACAGGGGTTAGGTGCATTTTTCAGTAACCCGCTGCCATTTTATTATTAATGCTTTGGGTCAAGACTGCGCTGCATAAAATTGTGCAAAAAATAAATAAATAAGTGTTTTGCACATTTCTGTCAATGGGCTATACTTGGGCTACATCTGAGTGATATTTGTGCTACATTTAAGAAATTTTTTCTCTGGTGGCCATCTTGGGAGACGTATTTGTTATGAAGCTCCCTAATCTTATTTACTGCAGTATCCTCAGTAGAAAGTGTTTCAATTTTCCACTTTGATTCCATCAAGGTGGCGGTTTGATGTGCCACACTTTTGGCATAAATTCAGAATGTTAGCACTCTTGTTGCTCATTAGAAATGTGAGGCTGTGTTCCACCTGTTTTCTCAGCTGCAGCGTGACCCACGACCCTCTTTTAGGCTCTGGGCCACGCCGCACTTGCAGGTGGCCCCGTAGTTTCTTCTCTTACCTTCTATGCTGGAATCTTTTTCTTTCTCCTTCCGTCAACACCAGAGCATTACGCGCTCTATTGGCGACTAGAATGCAAAACCCAGCACTCTCAAAATACCGTAATTTATTCATTTTGCTGATATGTTGTGGTTTAACCTTTTGCATTGCAGAGTTCAATCCCGAAGACTGATTTTTAATATGCTTACAAATACTGTTCCTTTGCAATGTATTGCTGCAGGTTTTCAGGGTGTGGCCCCTTTCCAGGTCTTCCAGAGACTTTCCCTGCAGCATGCCTGGGCGTGGTTGTGGGCTGGGCCAAGACTTTATAAAAGAGAGCCAGCCCAACTCCCAGTGCTCACTATTCAGAGGTCCCGGTGCAGAACAGCAGCTATTTCCAGAGTTCCTGTCCCGGTGGCCTATTTGATCTTCCAGACCTCTGCTTTTCATGCTTCATTGATGATCCTTGTTCTGGGCAGCAAGACAGTAGTTGGGTTTACTCCCCGACGCCGTTTATTTGAGAACTCTCATATTCTTGAGTCTAATTCTTTATTTGATTAACAAATTACTTTAAGCTCGTGAAAAGTGCACTTGAGTGCTTTTAATATTTACATGGAGGTTTATGAATCGGCAAGACGTGCGATTCATTTTATGAAGATTTAAAACTTATGTTTCATTATGCGCTACAATTTTTTAACATGGACGCTTACGAATCGGCAAGACGCCCGATTCGTTTTATGAAGATTTAAAACTTGTGTTTCATTACGCGCTACCATTTTTTACCATGTACATGGATGCTTACGAATCGTCAAGACGCGCGATTTGTTTCATGAAGATATAAAGCTTGTATTTCATTACGCGCTACCATTTATTGACATTTACATGGAGGCTTACGAATCGGCAAGACGTGCGATTCGATTCAAGATGATTTAAAGCTTGTTGTTTATTACGCACAGCCATTTCTTGACATTTACATGGAGGCTTAAGAATCGGAAAGACACACGATTCGTTTCACGATGATTTAAACCTTATTATTTATTACACGCTACCATTTCTTGACATTTTGTATGGTGGCATTCGAATCGGTAAGACTCGCAATTCTCTCCTCGAGCCTATTTCATGTTGTTCATTGTATGCTACCATTCTAGGACATTTGTTTGGTAGTATTCGAGTTGGCAAGTGTGTGATTTATTTCTTGAACTCATATAGTGTTAGTCATTGAAGCTCAATTCTTCCACGGTGTTTACTATATATAAATATATATCTGCAAAGTGTGTAATCTGTGTTGAAACATTTCAAGAAAACACAAAAGGCCAGAGTTTCTAAATGTAATATTGTATGGTTCTATTATGCAGTCTCAAAAAAAGGATTCATACGACTGATTTAAAATTTAGTCAGAATGTTTTTTCTGAAACTTATGTAAAGGAAAGTACTTGAATAAGAAAGTTTTCATTTAATTCATCTTGATTTCCTTACAGGTAACCAGACATCTTGAAACTTAGTCATTTTAAACTTCATTCTTAGATTGTTCATGTTTTCAGAATGACTATGCTTAAAATCATGGTCTAGTATTGATTTCAGAAGATATAATTTTCATATTGTGTGTTCTAACCTTTTTTCTTACTACAGGTCTCCTTCCCAGCTGTTCCCTTCCTAATCCCCTCTTCCCCTCTTGAACTCTCTTAGCCTCTGTGATTTATCTATCAGAGTCTTGGAGCTGTTCAGTGGTGGACGTGTTGGGAACGTGCGCAGACCCCGAGGATCTGGTGACTCTGACACCTTCTTTCTTTCTTCTTTTTCCTTTTTCTTCTTGTGGCCATATTTTCTTTTTGCCAGGTGTCTGTGGTTCATTCCCTTCATGCATTGCTTACTTCCTTTTCTGACATGGCATTTTCTCTATTCATCTTTATGTGGCTTTCCCAATCCAAGATGGTATCTTTAGTTCTTCCTGCATGTCACTTTCTGTTTGGTGGTATAAAAGCACAGAAGGTCTTCTTTTTCTTGCATTGCAAACACTTCCATCCTGGTGGTGATCCTCACTCCTGCTCCCAGTTATTCTGGATCTCTATCCTGTTTTTTCCAGCAGTTTTGTTGTTCCTGATTCAGAATTCTTACTGTTTCTCTTTTTGTCTCTTCTCAGAAGTTCCTGTGGTTTGAGTTTTTTTTTTTCCATATTTGGGTTTTTCCTCTGGGACTCCTTCTGGAGGGTACGGCCAGTTTGGCATCGAATTGTCGGCAGCACCGTGGCTACTGGAAGGGATCTCCCTTATCTTGGCCAATCCAGAACAAGCAAGAAACCAGGTGGTGCCCCGAGACTTGCAGACTACAGCAGTAAGAAGCGTGCAAACTGTGACAAGTAACGCTGCTGATAACCAGGGAGTCAACTGGCAGTCTGCTGCTTGTGTTGAAAGTGCATGTTTCAGTCTTCATGTCAGAATGTTTTAATGAAATAGAAGAGGAAGATATTTGAGTACTCACTTTAAACATATCTTAATGTTTCTTTCTACAGCACTAACTATAATGTCAATGACAAAATGAATCCCCTCATTTTGTTCCTTTCTAAATTAAATGCTTTAACATTTACCAGTTTGATTCACTCAAGATGGCTTCCGGTGTGCCACACGTTTGTCATAAGTAAGACTGTTAGCACTCTAGTTGTTCTTTAGAACACTCTGGGAAGCCGCTGTAGAACACTAACTTTTACCAGTTTGATTCACTCAAGATGGCTTCAGGAGTGCCACACTTTTGTCATAAGTAAGACTGTTAGCACTCTAGTTGTTCTTTAGCACACTCTGGGAGGCTGCTGTAGAACACAAGGGAACCAACTGACAGGCTGTTCCTGTTAGAAGTACATGTTTTACTGAGAATGAAAAATGTGCTAGCATTCGTGCCAAGAATTTTCAATTCTATTAAGGACACAGAGGCAAGTATTATGCTTCTCTTTTTTTTTTACTACTCTTAAACAGCAGCCAATCAAATTATTTATAACAAAGTACAATAACATAACAGTAAACCACATATCCCATCATGCTCCTGAGTTCATCCTCAAATCCCATGAGAGCTGACCCCTCAAAAGTCTGATGCACTCAGATCACTTCCTCTTTCTTTGCAGATAAACAGTTTGTAAGATTTTCAGGGAGAACAAACTAAACATTGAACATCATATTCAACAGCATTCTCCAATAGACCCACGATAAGGATGCTGGATAGTTGAAGCTATGGATATCCCCTCCATATGACTGCCTGGAAATCATTCTTCATTCAGTCTTTTGTTCTGTACCTAAAAGGAATGCATAATATCATTAAAATGAAAACTCTCAGTAACTTCACTCATGGGCGGTGTATTCACATAGACTAAAAAGCATGAAATATTTTTCCTTAATCATCTACCACATTGGCAACAACAGATTATATCAACCACATCCTCAGTTATTCCCCTGGAATCACTGAAACCAGGGTGGGATAACCCTTGCCTCCTTGTTCTTAATAGAATTAAAAATTATTGGCGCGAATGCTAGCAAATTCTTCATTCTATGTCAGGACCGGAGGCTCAGATTATGGTAGTTTAAAGCTGAATAATTACCACTGATGCAACATCCACCACAGGTTTATAATAGAATCTTTTAAAAACTGAATCTGACGACCAATCTGCTGTTTTCATTATATCTTGGAGAGGCGTACCTAAGCGTATGGATTTTGAAGCCATCGCACCCCTCACAGAGTGAGCTCCGAAGCCTCCAATATTTATACCCGCTTCTTTCATCACATCTCTGACCCATCTAGCTATAGTAGCGGATGATTCAGGTTTTAAAGGTTTTTGTACAGCAATCAACAACTGCCCATTCGGTTCATTCCTTATCAACAGTGTAATGAGTTCATAAGCTTTTAAGCATTTGACAACACATAACTCTTCATTAAATGAAAAAGCAGGATATTCAATAGACTTGGTAAACGTTTTTGTTTTTTAAGTAATGGAAGAAGAGTCTCCTTCCGGAGTAAATACTCTACCTGCAAGCTCAAGCGCCTTTAAATCCGCTGTTCTCCTGCAGGAAACTAGACAGAGCAACATAGCCAGTTGGCAGAAATATGCTTCCTACTCAGCAAACTATTCTGGGGCCATTTCTCAAAAAGATTTAAAACCATGTTTACATCCTACAAAACAGTATATTTAGGTTGTGGGGGATTCAAGATTCTGATAACTTTCAATAATTTGCATACCAAAGTATGCATGCCCAAAAGCATGTCCTGACTCCACGGAAGAAGCAAAGGACAATCGCCTGTCGGTGCCAACAGAAGCGGAAACCAGGGATGTGCTATCCAAACTAGTGTGACGAGGATTCCCTCTGCTCTCTGTCGTTTCATTTGAGCGGCCACTCTCAATATCATGCCAATGCGGGGAAAGGCGTAATTCAGATTTCACGTCCAATCCTGGAGAAAAGCATCCGTCGACCATCGCTTCTGGCCTCCAACTGAAGAACCTCTCCAGCTGATGGTTCAGTCGAGATGCAAACAGGTCTATGTAACAAGTTTCCCATGTGTCCTGAATCAGACTAAATAACTGGGGATGCAACTTCCAATCACTGGGGGCTCTCATAAATCTTGAATTGCAGTGCGCTATACTGTTGGACTGACCTGGAATATATTCCACCATCACTATGGTCTTGTGATCCAGACAAAGATGCTAGAAGTCCTTAGCCATTTCCACCAGGGGTCTGGACCTGGTTCCTCTCAACTTGTTGATATATCGGACCGATGAGATGTTGTCCATCCTCAATAGAATGCAACATGATACCTTCTTCGGTGATAGTGCCTGATTAGCGAATGATCCTGCCAGCAGTTGTAAACAATTGATATGCATCTTCAACTCGTGTCGGGCCCATCTGCCTCCTGTGGATACATCTCCACAACGCGCGCCCCAGCCCCATCTGCTGGCATCTGATTTTATGATGATATCTGGCTGAGAAACGAATATTGCCTTGCCATTCCACGCATCAACGTGTTCTAACCACTGTAGCAGTTCTGTTCTGACCTGTTCTGTGTAAGACAAGCCTTTCCAAAGATGCTGAATCTTCAATCTCTGTAAGGCTCAGTAATGCAGCGGTCCCGGGAACACTGCCTGAATGGATGAGGCGAGGAGACCCACCAACCTCACCATCTTGCGCAAAGACACCGTCGATCTGGAGAGAGCTAGTCTAAATTCTTTCTTGATGTCCCGAAGTTTCGCTTTGGGGAGCAGAAGAATCGCTTTGATGGAATCCACTAAAAATCCTAGAAACTCTATGGACTGTTCCCGAATATTGGAGAAGACGGATTGTCATTTGTCATCTCACGCAATTGCTCCATGCTCAATATGTTGTCTAAATACGCCATCATGCGTATTCCCTTCTCTCTGAGGTACAAGATCACCGGCTTCATGACTTTGGTGAAGCACTACGGGGCTGAGGATAGCCCGAACGGCAGCACCAGGTATTCGAACCATCGGTCCCTCCATTGGAACTGTAAGAAATGTCGGTAGGGAGGAAAAATGGGAATAGTCAGATAAGCGTCCGTCAAGTCCAGCTGCACCATCCAGTCTCCTTCCTGAAGAAGGTCTCGCAGGAGGTGGACCCCCTCCATTTTGAAATGTCTATAAACAATCCAGAAATTGAATTTGCGCAAATTCAAAAACAATCTGTGCCCCCCTCCTTTCTTTTGCACTAGGAATATGTTCCTGCAGAATCCTGGGGAGTGAGTCTCGCACTGCGTCACGGGCCCGTTTCCGCAGCAACTCTTTTATTTCTGCATCTATAAACTCTTCTTCTTGTTGGGAAAAATGGAGAGAGCGTGGAAGACACTGTTGGGAAGGAGTTTGGTAAAACTCTGTTTGAAATCCCAGAACTGTCTGCAGGATCCACGCATCGAGTGTCAGAAACTTCCAGTTGTGTATAAACAACCTAACTCTGCCCCCCAAAGGAACATTTGATAAATCGTGAAATCTTACCTGAGGGGGTGCCAGAGTGATAGTATCCCCTCGATCCTCTGCCAGATCTTGATTTGTGGTATCGAACTTGTGAGGGAAAGAAGGTTCCCCCTCTAATGGAGTCTTGATATGCTCCTCGTTGTTGTCCATAAGCCCCTCTTTGGGGACCTTCGGAAGATTGACGGCTTCACGAGCGGCCCCTACCTCTCCCGGCCCTGGTGAAAAGGTTTGCGTGAAACACCTTTTTTAAAGAGGTTTGGGCTTTGTCTAGGGCCGTAAAGGTACTGACGTACTTCCCAATATCTTTAACAAATTTCCCTTCCAATAGGAGCCCGTATGCCAAGGGGCTAGCTTCCACTTTTGCCAACGCAGTGAATTTAGTATCTATCCTCCTGAGGATCGACTACCTGCATTCTGTTGAGATCGCACAATTGCCATTGCCAAAGGAGGCAAATGGCACGCTGAGTCCACCCAGCCAAACTATCAGGATCAATGGGCTCACCCCTTTTCCTTAGCCTATAGGGTCATCTCTAGAATCTATGCGAGGGGATCCTCCACGTCCAGCATTTTACCCTGGCATGCCTTCCATGCCCTGTTGATTCCCTTCTTAGGGTCTCTAGAGTATTTCTTTGAGAATGTTGTGAGGGTGGGGTCCACCTCTGGCATAATCGCCACCTTGTCCAGAAGGTCTGGCCTGGGACATTCTGCCCTGAGGGGTTTACGCACATCTTTGTCAAAAGGCTTGTGCAATAATTGTGCAAGTACTTGGCCACCTCTCACTCAGGGGCCCAGTCTGAGTACCATGGGTGGATGATGTCCTCGGGATTGAAATTAAAGTGGGTAGAGGGAGAGGACTCACTAGGAGAAGAGGATTTATTTTTATTTTTATGGCGGCGTGATCGATCTTCCTCTGAACTTCCTGAATCAACCGAGTGGGAATCCGAGTGGAACTTAAGGAGGAGTGTGAGAGTGGGAGCGCTCGGTGCTGGGCATGCAGCACTTATAGTCTTACGAGGATTTCTGATCCAGAGACAAAAGAACCTCCTCATGTGGCCAGTGTTTGGACTTCTCTTTGCGTATGCAAGGTGCTTCCGAAGACTCCCCCGTGGAGTTTGAGGGGGCTGGGGTATTGCAGCTTTGCGCTTTGGCATACAATTGCAGTTGGGCCGTTATGGGCCGCAATGCTGCCGCTAGGGACTTATTGATGGAGTGCTGGTCGGAAGTGTCCAGGGCCTGAAGTGCGTCATTGTCTACATTGTACTCCATATCCTCCTGAGTACCCTCATCATAGTAGGCTGCCCCTTCAAAGTAGTCTCTGTCCGCCATTCCTGGGAACAGTAATGGTCCAAGTGACACTGGGAATCAGGGGGGAGCAACCCCAAGGTGCAAGGGATCAGAAAAAAGCAGAGGGGAAGCAGTCTGCCCCACAGATCAACTCTCTGTGCTCCTGAGGCAAGCCTGTAGTATTATTCTTGCAACCCACGCCTACTCTGGGGTCCTGGGCGTCTAATAAGAGCGAAAAAACATTTATAAGTGCATGCACCCTGCTCAAAAATCATTACATTTGGAGTTGAAGTGGCTTCACTATTTCAGCCTGTGCCAAGGCGTCTCACTCGCGCTCTATGACAGTTTGAGCGTGTGTGTTGCCTAGCAACGAAAAGCCAGCTATCAACAGGATCGATGGGTGCGTGCGTAGCCCAATCCTACTAAAAACAGCCCAATCTGGCTATGCATGAGTCGTCTGAGGCTCTTTATTGGGTCCGATTGGGGAAGGCTCTGAGAGAAAAAAACGCTGCGAGTTCGTCATCGTGAGGGGTATAACAACAGGAGGCAAACCCCAAAAGCGACTTTAAGTTGAGAGCGTTGTTGGCTGCGCGAACAACGTACAAGATAACAGCACACAGCAGCAAATAAACACTCCTATGCCATCACTGCATTCCTCACACACACGCCACCCCGCTAAACCTGTCAAGTAACTGTCGAAACCATGAACCATAAATCGTACTTATCTTTGGCTTGAGCAGCAAAGAAAGAGGAAGTGATGTGAGCACATCAGACTTTTGAGGGGTCAGCTCTCATGGGATTGGAGGATGAACTCAGGAGCATGATGGGATATGTGGTTTACTGTTATGTTAATGTACTTTTTATAAACAATTGAATTCGCTGCTGTTTAAGAGTAGTAAAGAAAGAGAAGCATAATCTGAGGCTCCAGTCCTGACACAGAATATCAGATTTCATTCTCTTATGGCTGAGACAGATAGTATGAAGCTACAGAAAATATGCCCTCATTTTAGCTTCTGGAGCACCTCCCATAACCTCTATGGAAAAAGTACGGGAAAACACTTTTCTCTCAAACATGATTCATGAAATCCCAGCAGAAGGCATTTTCAAAGGGTCAAATCACCTAAGCAACAAATGATTTAAATGTTAACTGAAATCTGCTATCACCCTTTATACATTATCCTTTTTGTGACCTTCAAAACCTGCCATTCACTGCAAAGCATTTTAATCACTGCTTTCATTGTGGTATATATTGGTCCCAAAATGGCTGGCAGCACTTTCTGGTTGAAGTGCTGACAGCAATTCAGATCTCACTATGAGATCTGTGCTTAGGTTCCACCTAGATATCTATATTCCTTTTTTATTTAATAACTCAAAAACTACTGAACGAATTTACACCAAATCACAGAAAGCACACTTTCTGGACCAAGAGCTAGCTTTCTGCCAAATTTGGTGTAATTTGGT